>NC_053424.1:30748700-31098751 GCF_007990345.1 Gossypium hirsutum
AACATATCAAACTCAAAATCAATCTGATTCACAACTCAAAAATCAGTTTTGTGATTTTTCCCTGAAACTAGACTCATGTCCCCACCTATGTATTTTTTTCTAGAATTTTTGGTCGGGCCAATTAGTACAGTTTATTAGTCAAAGTCTCCCATGTTACAGGGGTCGACTACACTGACCTTTCCCATTACAACTTGGATATCTCTCTGCACAGAGCTTCAATACTGATGCCGTTTGTTTCTATGGAAACTAGACTCAGAGAGGAATCCATACATATATGGTATACCCCTAATTATCTCTGGTCAATTTATAGTGAATTCCAAAGGCGGAACAGTGAATCCAGAAACTGTTCTGGCCCTGTTCCACAAGAACCGGAATATCTCTTTCTGTACTGTTCCTATAATTGTTTCGTTACTTCCATATGAAAGTAGATTCATCAAGTTTGATTACATAATTTATTCACTATTTAATTCCACTCCTACGAATTTATGTGATTTTTCAATTCTACACCACTGTTGCTGTCAAAATCTGTTTTCAAGATAAACTTTACCTATTTTGTGGTCACCATGGACCAACTAGGATTTTGCCCTACATAGGTCCACATGTGATCATATTTAGCCATTCCAATGGCTGATCATTAGCCCAACACTTCCATTTCAACCATAGTACATCATAAACCATATATAACAATACACACAAATGTCTAATCTATACTTAAAGCCATTTGCAGCTTACAATAAAAAAAAATAAAATAGGTAGTCCTATACATGCATATCAGAGTCAACTAAAGTACAAAGCTTGATAGTGTAGATGACTTCGACTTCGCTGATCCGAATCGATAGCTAACGAACAAAATCTATAAACAGAGAGCCAAAGCAACCGGTAAGCATTAAAGCTTAGTAAGTCTCAAGTAATGAAATCGGCTTTGACTACAGTATTACATTCACATAGTTAACTAAATCACTTATTAACACACATTCTCATACTCATACTTACTTCACACTTCACCCACATAGGTACACAAGGTATCAACCTTTATAAAGCCGAGAATTCGTTAGCCGATCGCACGAATACCATTAAAACAAACCGACTTTCCAATGCACATGCAAACATACCTTATCATTCGGGTTGGTCAAGCATAATTATTAAATTAGTTACAGCACAAATGCTCACATTCAACCCAAGTTTCTTCGGTATTTAACCGAATGCAACCGCAAACACATTTGCCTTCGGGTCTTAGCCCGGACATATCAACTCGCATAATTGCCTTCGGTCTTAGCCCGGATATATCATCTCGCATAATTGCCTTCGGGTTTTAGCCCGGATATATCATCTCGCATAATTGCCTTCGGGTCATAGCCCGGATATATTATCTCGCATAATTGCTTCTTAGCCCGATATTCTCCATATTGCCTTCGGTCTAGCCCGGATATATCAACTCGCATAATTGCCTTCGGGTCTTAGCCCGGATATATCAACTCGCATAATTGCCTTCGGGTCATAGCCCGGATATATTCCAATGCTCATGCACACATATATCAATAATCATAACACATCCATACATTTCTTCGTTACTAAGGCTCAAACACAAAACATTTATTAAATCTTTCAAATTTCGGCTCATAGCCACACACAAAGAGCATGATTTCAATTGCTTTATAACATAGTCTCTATGCACATTCGACTATCCGTCATAATATGACTAACCATTTCAATATAATTCAAGTAGGGTCATTACTCGAAGACTTACCTCAAATGTCGTCGAACGACTTCAACGGCTATTCAATTACTTTTTCCTTCCCTTTATCGATCTAGTTCCCCTTTGCTCTTGAGCTTAAGTTCAACAAAAATTAAAATAGTCATTAATCGACTATTCAAATATTACTTTCCGAATAATATTATATATATTGATCCGACTTTCACACACATAGATTATAGCAAGCTTTATATTAATCAATAAATAATTCATCGGCAACTTTCATTAATGTTTACAACAAAATCACATATTCACTACGAGCTGTTTTCCTGAGCAGTAGTTACTAAATTACTTATAACTGGAGCTACTAAACTCCAAATCACTTGCCGTTAATTTTCCCTGAATATAGACTCGTATATCTTCCATCCATAAATTTTCAGAATTTTAGGCTTGGCCAATCAATACCAGATTTTTCTTAAAGTTTCCCCTATTTCACTGTTTGACTATTCTGACCACTCTTCACTACGAATCCAATTTCTCACTTTACAGAATTCCAAATGTGTTGTATTTAATCTCATTGAAACTAGACTCATTAAGGAGTCTAAGCATATAAATTTTATCTTATAATCATTTTTGTACAATTTATAATGATTTTCTAAAAACAGAACAGGGAATCCAGCAGTCATTTTGACTCAGCCCCATAATACTTCAAATATCTCTAGATCGGTAACTCCTTTGTTTCTATAGTTTCTTTTGTAAGAAATAGACCCTTGAAGCTTTAATGACATAATTCACTCAGCTTCTAATTCAACTCCTACAAATTATGGCGATTTTCGAAAATCACCTTACTACTGCTGTCCCAAGTAGAGTACTACCAATTCACCATATATCAACCATTCATATAGGTTTCTTCTAAACTAATAATAACCGAACCATTTAGTCAAGCTTAAGGCTGATTCTATTTTGTTCATGTTAAGGTCACACCTCCCTTAAAAGAAATTCCAGCCTTCTTAACTTTAATTAGCTACTACCCATTCTTTAAACATTAACACAATGCACTTAACAATTAAACCTCTATACCGAATTTGCTCACACAATAGTCCTTGACCGAAATTCTTAGACTCTAGCTACCCTAATGTCATTCCTTGAAGCACATCCGAATACATATATTTTTCTTTCTCTCTAAACTAGATTCGGCAACCCCATAAGCCATATTAACCTTAACTTTCAGCTAGAACACTTAACAATTTAACACATCCAACCTAACTATCCATCTAATGTCATCAAAACTTCTACTAAAATTTAAGCTCCTAGGCCGAAATTCAACCCTCATAATAACCTAACTTCAATCCAAGATTCAAGTAGCTTTTAAACCAAACCTCCAAATTATGCATACATTTTCAAGAGTGGCATAAAACATACCTTTTTGTATCAAAACACCTTAGCCGAAATTCAACAAGAGTTTTTCTTCTTTCTTTCTTCTAGTTTCGGCAATGGAGGAGTAAGGATGAGTCACTTTGGTTTCTCCTCCCACTTCTCATTATATTATTTCCTTCCATACTATAATTCCTTTAATATCAATTATTAAATCCTTTGTTAATACAAAATTATTTTAATTTTTGAATTAGTGGAGCATATTCCTTCCTTGGCCGGCCACCATGTTTATCATGGGTAAATTGACATGCAAAACCCCTCCTTTCAATGCATGTACTATTAGACCATTGTAAAATTAACCTCTCACTTTCCAACAAAGTTTCATATAAGTCCATATAAATAAATTCACATAAAGATGATCAAATTAATGCATGAGACTTTCACACATGCATTTACTCACTTCATAAACACAGAATATAACTTTTAATTATTTCTTAACTCGGTTTTGTGGTCCCGAAACCACTTCCCGACTAGGGTCAATTTAGGGCTGTCACAACTCTCCCCCACTTAAGAAATTTTCGTCCCCGAAAAACTTACCGGTGAATAGGTTTGGGTATCGTTCTTTCATCGAGCTCTCAGTTTCCCAAGTAGCTTCCTCGATCCCGTGTTTAAGCCATAACACCTTAACTAACGGAACCCTTCTGTTTCGCAACTCTTTCACTTCACGAGCTAGGATGCGAATTGGTTCTTCTTCATAACTCAAGTCAGATTGAATTTCAACTTCCGAGGGATTAATCACATGTGACGGATCGGATCTATAACGTCGAAGCATCGAAACATGAAAAACATTGTGAATCCTTTCAAGTTCTGGGGGTAAAATCAATCTATATGCCACTGGACCAATTCTTTCGGATATTTCATACGGCCCAATGAATCTTGGGCTCAACTTGCCCTTACGGCCAAACCTGAGTATCTTTTTCCAAGGTGAAACCTTAAGGAACACTTTGTCTCCCACCTGATACTCGATGTCTTTTCGTTTCAAATCTGCGTACGACTTCTGACGATCCGTGGCTATCTTCAGACTTTCACGGATTACCTTTACTTTCTGTTCCGCATCTCTAATCAAATCAACTCCGAAAATTTTGCTTTCACCGAGCTCGGTCCAAAACAATGGTGTACGGCATTTACGACCGTACAAAGCCTCGTAAGGTGCCATCTTAATACTTGATTGAAAACTATTGTTGTAAGCGAATTCAATCAAAGGTAAATACCGTTCCCATGAACTACTGAACTCGAGGATGCAACATCTCAACATATCCTCAAGTATCTGAATTATCCGCTCGGATTGACCATCGGTTTGGGGGTGAAAAGCAGTGCTAAAATGCAGCTTGGTACCCAGAGCTTCTTGCAATTTCTTCCAAAATCGTGAGGTGAATCTCGGATCTCTATCCGACACGATAGAAACAGGTACCCCATGTAATCTCACAATTTGATAAACGTACAATTCAGCTAGTTTCTCCAATGAAAATCCGTACGTACGGGGATGAAATGAGCCGACTTAGTCAGTCTATCAACAATAACCCATATCGCATCCTTCTTACTTGCTGACAAAGGCAGTCCGGACACAAAGTCCATTGTGACTCGATCCCATTTCCACTCGGGTATCATGATCGGCTGGAGTAATCCCGAAGGCACTTGATGTTCCGCTTTCACTTGTTGACATATTAAACATCTCGAAACAAAGTCAGAGATGTCCCGTTTCATACCATGCCACCAAAATTGACGTTTCAAATCGTTGTACATTTTCGTACTCCCCGGGTGAATTGACATTCGGCTACAATGGGCTTCGTTCAGAATCATCGAAATGAGTTCCGAATTCTTTGGAACACACAACCGATTTCTGAACCTCAAACAATTATCGTCGTCAATTTGAAACTCTGATCCCTCGTTCGGAAAACACTCAGCCCGTTTGCAACCAATTCATCATCGACTTTCTGAGCTTCACGAATTTGGTGAGTCAATAATGGTTTAGCTTTTAATTCGCTACTAACACATTGTCTGGTAGAACAGACAAATGCACGTTCATCGCTCGCAAAGCAAACAATGACTTCCGGCTTAAGGCGTCCGCAACCACGTTAGCCTTTCCCGGGTGGTAATCAATGACAAGCTCGTAATCTTTCAATAACTCAAGCCAACGTCTTTGTCGCAGATTCAAGTCTCGTTGAGTCATCAAATATTTGAGACTTTTGTGGTCCGAAAATACATGGCACTTCTCACCAAACAGATAATGTCGCCATATTTTTAAAGCAAACACGATGGCAGCTAGTTCGAGATCATGGGTCGGATAATTCCTCTCGTGTGGCTTCAATTGTCTCGACGCATAGGCCACGACTCGACCTTCTTGCATCAATACGCAACCCAACCCAAGTAGGGATGCGTCACTATAGATGACAAACTCTTTACCCGATTCGGGTTGCACCAAAATTGGAGCTTCAGTCAAATGAGTTTTCAGTTGGTCGAAACTTTTCTGACATTTCTCCGTCCACTCGAACTTAACATCCTTTTGAAGTAGCTTCGTCATTGGTGTGGCTATCATCGAGAAACCTTTCACAAATCGTCGGTAATAACCGGCGAGCCCCAAAAAGCTCCGAACTTCAGTAACATTTCTCGGAGGTTTCCAGTCAAGTATGGCTGAAATTTTGTTCGGGTCAACTCGAATACCCGACGCGGATACCACATGACCCAAGAAGCTAACCTCTCTTAACCAGAACTCACACTTACTGAACTTAGCATATAACTGCTTATCCCGTAAAATTTGCAACACTAGTCTCAGGTGCTCAGCATGTTCGGTCTCATCTCTTGAATAGACCAAGATGTCATCAATAAACACAACTACGAACCGATCCAAATATGGTCTGAAGATCCGATTCATCAAATCCATAAATACTGCCGGGGCATTAGTGAGCCCAAACGGCATCACTAAGAATTCGTAGTGACCGTACCTCGTTCTGAAAGCAGTTTTGGGTACGTCTGAATCTCGAATCCGCAACTGATAATAACCCGATCTCAAATCTATTTTTGAGAACACTGAGGCCCCCTTTAGTTGATCAAACAAATCATCGATACGCGGTAGTGGGTATTTATTCTTTATCGTCACTTTATTCAGTTGACGATAGTCAATGCACAACCTCATGGTTCCGTCCTTCTTTTTCACGAACAATACTGGTGCACCCAAGGTGAGAAACTTGGCCGAGCGAAACCTCTATCTGTCAATTCTTGCAGCTGAGCTTTCAACTCTTTTAACTCAGTTGGTGCCATACGATACGGAGCTATCGAAATCGGCGTAGTCCCAGGTATAAGCTCAATACCAAACTCTATCTCCCGAACAGGTGGTAAACCCGGCAATTCTTCAGGAAAAACATCCGGGTATTCACAAACCACCGGCACAGATTCGGGTTTCTTTTCTAATTCTTTGTCATCAAGCACATATGCAAGGTATGCTTCGCACCCTTTTCTCACATATTTCTGTGCCAACATTGCTGATATTACAGCTGGTATCCCCTCCAAGTCCGCGGACTCAATTCGGACTACTTCGTTATTTGCGCACCTCAAATCAATAGTCTTGCTCTTGCAATTCACAACCGCATCATGCACGGTCAACCAATCCAACCCAAGGATAATATCAAATTCATCAAACGGCAAAAGCATCAAGTCCGCTGGAAAACAGGAACCTCGAATTGCTAGGGGACATTTCTTACACACTTTGTCGACAAGTACATAACGACCCAAGGGATTTGACACCCGAATTACAAACTCAGTAGACTCAATAGGTAAAGTCTTACTGGATGCTAAGGTTTCACATATGTAAGAATGAGTAGAACCGGGGTCAATCAAAGCAATTACATTAGTATCAAAGAGAGTAAAAGTACCGGTAATAACATCAGGCGAAGAAGCATCCTCGCGGGCACGTATAGCATATGCTCTAGCAGGTGCACTAGCCTCGGATCTGGTCGTAGCATCTCTAGATCCTCTCTGACCACCACTAGCATTGCCCATATTTCTAGATGGTCTACCTCGAGCAGTGGTAGCACCCGGTCTCCCACTCTGATTCACATTCTGTTCAGACAGCCTCGGGCAATCTTTAATGAAGTGGTCCACTGATCCGCACTTGTAACAGGAGCGGTCATGGAATCTACAGCTCCCCAAATGCCATTTACCGCAATGTCGACATTCCGTTCGGCCTCGACGTTCATTCCCAACACTGGCGATTGAAGTGCCTCGTGTACCCACAGGGGGTCGATCACGATCTCGTCTAAAAAGGCCCGAAGTGCTTTTAGACCGGCCCACATCATCTCGAAATTTCTTCGATGCCTGTTGATGAGACTTTCCCGAGAATCTTTTACGAAACTCCCCGGTTCCCACATCAACTTTTTGTTTTTCCTTTCTAAGCTCTTCGGCTTTACAAGCTCGCTCGACAAGTACTACGAACTCTCGTATCTCAAGAATGCCAACGAACATTTTTATATCTTCATTCAGCCCATCTTCGAAGCGTTTACACATAACAGCCTCGGACGAAACACATTCCCGAGCGTATCTACTAAGTCTAACAAATTTTCGCTCGTAATCAGTAACTGACATAGAACCTTGCTTAAGCTCAAGAAATTCCTTCCGTTTTTGATCAACAAATCTCTGACTGATATACTTTTTCCGAAACTCAGTTTGGAAAAACTCCCAAGTTACTTGCTCCCTGGGCACGACAGAAGTCAGAGTACTCCACCAATAGTAGGCAGAATCACGTAGCAAGGAGATAGCACACTTTAGACATTCATCGGGTGTACAAGATAGCTCATCGAGTACCCGGATAGTGTTGTCCAACCAAAATTCAGCTCGCTCGGCATCGTCGCTATCCGTAGCTTTAAATTCAGTAGCCCCATGTTTTCGGATTCGGTCAACTGGGGGCTTATTTGACCTTATTTGGTCAGTTACCGGAGGTATTGTAGGTGCGGGGGTAGTATTTGTCGGGAATGGGGGTTGTGGAACAGCCGTATTAGTTCGAATGTATTGGTTGAACCAATCATTCATCACGCTATAGAAAGCTTGTCTAGCTTCATCGTTCGGGTTACTCGCATTAGGTTGAGAGTCCACCGGCGCTGTCCCTTGTGCGGGAGCAGGCGCTACACTCTCAAGATCATCAGCTACCGCTCGGTTGGGATCGGGATCCATTACTATAAATAAACACATTTGCAAATGTCAGAAATCACCACACTATCAATTAATCACATAAAATGGCATGTATAGCTAGACCCCAACACATTACGGTAGTCCTAGAATCGACTAAACCGTAGCTCTGATACCATAAAATGTAACACCCCGAACCCGAGACCGACACCGGAGTCGGACACGAGATGTTAACAAACTTTGAAAAATTTTTTTTTTTTTTTTTTTTTCAGACACTGCCCAGTCTGAGTACTAGTCGCTTCAAAAATCATATCTTGAGTTTCACAACTCAAAAATCAGTTTTGTGATTTTTCCCTGAAACTAGACTCATGTCCCCACCTATGTATTTTTTTCTAGAATTTTTGGTCGGGCCAATTAGTACAGTTTATTAGTCAAAGTCTCCCATGTTACAGGGGTCGACTACACTGACCTTTTCCCATTACAACTTGGATATCTCTCTGCACAGAGCTTCAATACTGATGCCGTTTGTTTCTATGGAAACTAGACTCAGAGAGGAATCCATACATATATGGTATGACCCCTAATTATCTCTGGTCAATTTATAGTGAATTTCCAAAGGCGGAACAGTGAATCCAGAAACTGTTCTGGCCCTGTTCCACAAGAACCGGAATATCTCTTTCTGTACTGTTCCTATAATTGTTTCGTTACTTCCATATGAAAGTAGATTCATCAAGGTTTGATTACATAATTTATTCACTATTTAATTCCACTCCTACGAATTTATGTGATTTTTCAATTCTACACCACTGTTGCTGTCAAAATCTGTTTTCAAGATAAACTTTACCTATTTTGTGGTCACCATGGACCAACTAGGATTTTGCCCTACATAGGTCCACATGTGATCATATTTAGCCATTCCAATGGCTGATCATTAGCCCAACACTTCCATTTCAAACCATAGTCACATCATGAAACCATATATATACATACATACACACAAATGGTCTAATGCCATACTCCACTTTTACAAGCCATTTTCGCATGGCTTTACACACATACATCACAAAAGAACTTAAACAATAGGGGGTAGTCCTATACATGCCATATCCAGAGTTCAACTAAAGGAGTACCAAAAGAGCTTGATAGTGTAGATGACTTCGACTTCGCTGATCCCGAATCCGATAGCTAACGAACAAAATCTATAAAACAGAGAGCCAAAGCAACCGGGTAAGCATTTAAAGCTTAGTAAGTCTCAAGTAATGAAATCGGCTTTGACTACAGTATTACATTCACATAGTTAACTAAATCACTTTATTAACACACATTCTCATACTCATACTTACTTCACACTTCACCCACATAGGTACACAAGGTATCAACCTTTATAAAAGCCGAGAATTCGTTAGCCGATCGCACGAATACCATTTAAAACAAACCGACTTTCCAATGCACATGCAAACATACCTTATCATTCGGGTTGGTCAAGCATAATTATTAAATTAGTTACAGCACAAAATGCTCACATTCAACCCAAGTTTCTTCGGTATTTAACCGAATGCAACCGCAAACACATTTGCCTTCGGGTCTTAGCCCGGACATATCAACTCGCATAATTGCCTTCGGGTCTTAGCCCGGATATATCATCTCGCATAATTGCCTTCGGGTTTTAGCCCGGATATATCATCTCGCATAATTGCCTTCGGGTCATAGCCCGGATATATTATCTCGCATAATTGCCTTCGGGTCATAGCCCGGATATATCAACTCGCATAATTGCCTTCGGGTCTTAGCCCGGATATATCAACTCGCATAATTGCCTTCGGGTCTTAGCCCGGATATATCAACTCGCATAATTGCCTTCGGGTCATAGCCCGGATATATTCCAATGCTCATGCACACATATATCAATAATCATAACACATCCATAACATTTCTTCGTTACTAAGGCTCAAACACAAAACATTTATTAAATCTTTCAAATTTCGGCTCGATAGCCACACACAAAGAGCATGATTTCAATTGGCTTTATAACATAGT
The DNA here is from genome assembly GCF_007990345.1 of Gossypium hirsutum. Lineage (NCBI taxonomy): Eukaryota > Viridiplantae > Streptophyta > Magnoliopsida > Malvales > Malvaceae > Gossypium > Gossypium hirsutum. The sequence continues at coordinate 30,758,983 of NC_053424.1, forward strand.
CTCTATGCACATTCGACTATCCGTCATAATATGACTAACCATTTCAATATAATTCAAGTAGGGTCATTACTCGAAGACTTACCTCAAATGTCGTCGAACGACTTCAACGGCTATTCAATTACTTTTTCCTTCCCTTTATCGGATCTAGTTCCCCTTTGCTCTTGAGCTTAAGTTCAACAAAAATTAAAATAGTCATTAATCGACTATTCAAATATTACTTTCCGAATAATATTATATATATTGATCCGACTTTCACACACATAGATTATAGCAAGCTTTATATTAATCAATAAATAATTCATCGGCAAACTTTCATTAATGTTTACAACAAAATCACATATTCACTACGAGCTGTTTTCCTGAGCAGTAGTTACTAAATTACTTATAACTGGAGCTACTAAACTCCAAATCACTTGCCGTTAATTTTCCCTGAATATAGACTCGTATATCTTCCATCCATAAATTTTTCAGAATTTTAGGCTTGGCCAATCAATACCAGATTTTTCTTAAAGTTTCCCCTATTTCACTGTTTGACTATTCTGACCACTCTTCACTACGAATCCAATTTCTCACTTTACAGAATTCCAAATGTGTTGTATTTAATCTCATTTGAAACTAGACTCATTAAGGAGTCTAAGCATATAAATTTTATCTTATAATCATTTTTGTACAATTTATAATGATTTTCTAAAAACAGAACAGGGAATCCAGCAGTCATTTTGACTCAGCCCCATAATACTTCAAATATCTCTAGATCGGTAACTCCTTTGTTTCTATAGTTTCTTTTGTAAGAAAATAGACCCTTGAAGCTTTAATGACATAATTCACTCAGCTTCTAATTCAACTCCTACAAATTATGGCGATTTTCGAAAATCACCTTACTACTGCTGTCCCAAGTAGAGTACTACCAATTCACCATATATCAACCACTTCATATAGGTTTCTTCTAAACTAATAATAACCGAACCATTTAGTCAAGCTTAAGGCTGATTCTATTTTGTTCATGTTAAGGTCACACCTCCCTTAAAAGAAATTCCAGCCTTCTTAACTTTAATTAGCTACTACCCATTCTTTAAACATTAAACACAATGCACTTAACAATTAAACCTCTATACCGAATTTGCTCACACAATAGTCTTTGACCGAAAGTTCTTAGACTCTAGCTACCCTAATGTCATTCCTTGAAGCACATCCGAATACATATATTTTTCTTTCTCTCTAAACTAGATTCGGCAACCCCATAAGCCATATTAACCTTAACTTTCAAGCTAGAACACTTAACAATTTAACACATCCAACCTAACTATCCATCTAATGTCATCAAAACTTCTACTAAAAATTTTAAGCTCCTAGGCCGAAATTCAACCCTCATAATAACCTAACTTCAATCCAAGATTCAAGTAGCTTTTAAACCAAACCTCCAAATTATGCATACATTTTCAAGAGTGGCATAAAACATACCTTTTTGTATCAAAACACCTTAGCCGAAATTCAACAAGAGTTTTTCTTCTTTCTTTCTTCTAGTTTCGGCAATGGAGGAGTAAGGATGAGTCACTTTGGTTTCTCCTCCCACTTCTCATTATATTATTTCCTTCCATACTATAATTCCTTTAATATCAATTATTAAATCCTTTGTTAATACAAAATTATTTTAATTTTTGAATTAGTGGAGCATATTCCTTCCTTGGCCGGCCACCATGTTTATCATGGGTAAATTGACATGCAAAACCCCTCCTTTCAATGCATGTACTATTAGACCATTGTAAAATTAACCTCTCACTTTCCAACAAAGTTTCATATAAGTCCATATAAATAAATTCACATAAAGATGATCAAATTAATGCATGAGACTTTCACACATGCATTTACTCACTTCATAAACACAGAATATAACTTTTAATTATTTTCTTAACTCGGTTTTGTGGTCCCGAAACCACTTCCCGACTAGGGTCAATTTAGGGCTGTCACAACTAATGATATTATAAACACAAACAAGTAATGAGGTAAGTTTGTGTAACTTGAATTGTATTTTAAATACTTGAAATATGTGGTTATGTGATGAAAATATGATTTGAATGTTCAATTCATGATAATTGATGAAATATTGCTAATACTCGATATAAATTGAAAATAAAGCCCAGTTAAATGAAAGGAAAATTCGATGGATCTCTGAAAAGGAATTGACGGTAAAAAGGATCTAGCCCGGACGGGTGATCCTATTCTGATACAGCCCTCTCGAAGAATACGTGTAAAATGGATTTAGCCTAGATGGGTAATCCGAATTAGGGTCTGAATTTAGCCTGGATTGGTAATTCAGATCCAAGCTCATTAGAGTAACTGTCATTGCAGGGGATTTAGCCTGGACTGGTAATCCCGACAATACTCTATGAGTTTATACTACAAGGAATTTAGCCTGGACTGGTAATCCCACTGTAAGGATAAGGTTCGCGGGAGTGTGCTTTCTGATATGAAATGTGTAAGACCATGGTTGAAAGATACCATGGCAACCTGATATGAAATGTGTAAGACCATGGTTGAAAGATACCATGGCAACCTGATATGAAATGTGTAAGACCATGGTTGAAAGATACAATGGCAACGTGACAGAAAATGAATGAGTAAGACCATAGTTGAAAGACACTATGGCATCATGTCAAAGATAAATAAGACCGTGGATGGGAGACGCTATGACATCTATTAAACAATTGATATTCAGGTAATACTTATCAGATGACGAATGGCTATATGAAATGGTTGTGTGAAATGTTTACAAGAACTGGTCATATGGAAATATATGTACAAAATAGTTGTATGAAATAATTATGAAGATAAATAAATGAAATAAGTATAAGTACATGAATATAATTTATGTCAAGTTTGATATAAAATATTACCGGAATAAATATACATAAAATATATGGAAATGATGGAGCATGAAATATTGATATAATGAAATGAATGATATATGCTTATAAAGAAACGGTAAGAGCATGATATGTTTCATGACATGTACATATATGATTATCTTTGATATGTTGATACAAGGAAATTATGTAAGTTGAGACTATTATTAAACTCAAGTGCGATATGTAGAGAAAATAAGTATATCAATGTTGAATTTAGATGAAATGTGTGCAAGTATACTAACAATGATGTTGTTTGACGCTTAGACAAGTGCCAAACTATTGATCGAACGATAACATGTTTAATTATAAGGAGCATTGAAATAGTAAGTACTTAGATGAAAATAAAATATAAGATTTTGCGAATTTTTTTTTATAATCCCGATTTAATTCCGGTTGGTTTCTAATGTATGTTTGGGGCTTCGAGGGCCCAATAGAGAGACGTTATGATTATTTCTAAAATATGAATAATAAATGACTTAGAATTATCTGAAAATGTTCAGTAAACTTCGGTAATGCCTCGTACCCTATTCCGACAATGGATACGGGTAGGGGGTGTTACAAAAAACGACGATGAACTTATCCAAATATGGTCAGAAAATACGGTTCATTAAGTCTATAAAAACCATCGGGGCATTATTTAAGCCAAAGGGCATGATGAGGAACTCATAGTGGCTATACCTCATCCGAAAGCAGTTTTCGGTACATCTTGCTCCTTAACCCTTAATTAGTAGTAGCCTAACCTTAAATCTATCTTAAAAAACACAGTGGCTCCCTTCAACTAATCAAACAGATCATCGATTCTTGGCAAGGGGTACTTATTTTTCACAGTCACCTTGTTGAGCTATCTGTAATCTATATATAACCTCATCGATCCGTCTTTCTTTTTGACAAAAAGTACCGAAGCACCCCACAGGGAAAAACTCGGTCTTGCAAAACCCTTATCAGTTAGTTCTTGCAACTATACTTTCAACTCTTTTAATTCCTTCAGAGCCATCCTATACAGAGTGATCGTGATAGGTGTTGTACCAGGGACCAACTCGATACCAAACTCAACTTCTCTGGTTGGAGGTAATCCAGGTAATTCCTCTAGAAACACATCCGTAAACTCACATACCAGTGGTACTGATTCAATCTTCGACTCAGACATTTGAATATTCAGCACAAAAGTGAGGTAAGCCTCATATCCTTTTCTCAAATATCTCAATGCCAGCATGGATGATATCACCGCGAACAAGTTATCCGGTTCACCTGATTCAACCCGAATGATATCCCCATTCTCACATTTCATTTCAATAAACTTACTACCGCAATTCACCATAATCACATCTGGTGAAGATGCCTCTTCGTCAGCGTGAATGGCACAAGTCCTTGCAGGCGCTAGGCCCTTGGACCTCACAGCAATATCTCTAGGAGCACCTCGGCTGCTAGCCCCACTGCTCGGGTTCTTTTGTGGTCTACCCCTCGAAGGAGCATTATTCGCTCTCTCATCATGCTTTTTCTCTTTCTCAGCTAAATCGGGGCAGTTTCGGATGAAGTGGTCTAGAGATCCACATTTGAAGCAACGTCTTTCATTCTCTCATCACTCGCCGAAATGATGCCTACCACACTGCGAACACTCTGGCTTATTTGGCCGAGCACTACCAACACTTGCGATGGAAGTGGTTTGGGCTTTCGACGCCGTGTGTTGCTTATTCTTCTTTCTACTTGAGAACTCCAATGAAGCATTCGATCGGGTAGTGAATTCCCTCGATCTCTTAGATGAGGACTAATGCGATTTCCCTATCTGCCTTTTCCTTGAGTCTTAGGACTCAATGTCAGCTTTTCTCTTCTCTTTGGCCAATTCCTCGGCCTTACATGCTCTCTTCATGAGCACCACAAATTCCCTCAATTCTAAGATGCCAACTAATAATCGGATGTCTTTGTTCAATCCGTCCTCAAATCTCTTAGACATGATGGCTTCAGTAGATATGCACTCCCTAGCGTATTTGCTGAGCCTCACGAACTCACGCTCATACTCTGTTACTATTATTCGGCCTTGCTTTATTTCGAGAAATTCTTTCCTCTTTTGGTCGATTAACCTCTAACTAATGTACTTCTTTTGAAATTCTTCCTAAAAGAATCCTCAAGTTACTCTCTCTCTCGGTATGAATGACACGAGAGTGTTCAACCATTGATAAGCCAAATATCATAGGAGTGACACTACGCACTTCATGCACTCTTCGGGTGTGCATGATAGCTCATCAAATACCCTAATGATATTTTCTAGCCAAAACTCTGCTCTCTCTAGGTCATCATCAATATTTGCCTGGAATTCCTCGGCCCCTTTTTTACAGATTCTGTCCACTGAAGGTTTCTTTTTCCTAGCTACCTCTACTACTTGAGGAGCTATATGAGCGGGTTGAAGAATTTGGGGAGGTGGGAGAGGAAGAGTATTCGAATTCGCTCGAATGAACTATGAATACCAGACGTCCATCATATGGAGGTAAGCTTCTCTAGCTCCTTCGCCTTGACTCATTATCACGGGCCCACTATCTACTAGCGCGGTCCCTTTAGCGAGAGCCGGCACATTACTTTCTAGATCATCCGCCGTAGCTACGTCAAGATCCATTTACTATATAAATAAAAACACAATTTATCTCATCTGGAGTCGTCACACTATCAATATTCAATTATAGCATGTATAGCTAGACTCGTACTCACGCTAGGTTAGTCCTAGAACCAACTAAATCATAGCTCTGATACCACTAAATGTAACACATCACACCTGAGCCCTACGCCAGGATGGGATACAAGGCGTTACCACAGTTAATCACATGCATACAATAGTTTCAATATCGTTAAGACTCAGTCAAATTAAAAACCAATTTAATTTCAAACTTTGGCTAAACTCCTTAATATGGGCCTATGAGGCTCCGAACATCCATTAGAAACCATTCGGAACCAACCCAGGTCCTTAAATTGACTTTATAAAAATGACCCTTGAAATAGGGCACACGCCCGTGTGGAAGGGCAACACGTTCGTGTGGCCACTATGACATGGCCGTGCTTTGGTTCATAGGGCCATCAGCACAAGGGGACACGCCCGTGCCCAGAGCCCGCGCAAATTAAATTCCAAATTCAAACATACAGGGCTTTTCATACGACCTGACACACTCTCGTGTCTATGGCCCGTGTCCTTCACACGGCCATGACAGGCCCGTGTTTTAGCCCTTGTCTAAAAACCTTGACATTCTATTTCTGATGTCAATATCCAATAAGGGGCACATGGCCAAGGCACACGCCCGTGGCCAGAGGCCGTGTCCTCTACACGGCTGAGACAGACGACCATGTCTCTGGCCTTGTGTTTACTACCATGCATACTGACTTACAAATTTACCATGCAGGGGACACACGGCTGGACAATACACCTATGGGGTTGGCCGTGTGTCACACATGGCCTACACACACGCCTGTGTATCTACCCATGTGGAAAAAATAAGGCTATTCACCAAGCCTTTATTCCACCCTTATTTGTATCAACCTACATAACATCTAACATGACAAATCCACACAACAACACAAACTCCAATCAGCCACACAAGGCATTAACTCATTCATGCAATTTACTCATCCATGAAAATACCATCAATTGCATATATCAATAACGAACATTAGCCATTATCCAAGGCTTTATACAAAATGAAGGGATTCATCCCAAGCCAACACATTTGGCCAAATTAACATTGACATAAAACTCAAAAGTCTAAGCCCTATACATGCCGTCTTCAAAATAATAAATCCAACTATACCAAGTGCTTTGGTTGATAGTGTGATAGATGCCTCCGACGTCTGATGATCCTCGAGCTAATTAGGTGGCACTATAAGAAAATGTAAAGGAGAGGAAGCATAAAGCTTAGTAAGTTGCATGCAATAAATATAACAACAACTTTACCATTCATCATCATGCTCATAATAAAAAAGTACGCATAAGCACAACTTACTCATCACTATCCAATACAATTCACATAGCATATATTGAGTTCACATCTCATACATTTAAAATAGGTACCTGCACCACTCACAACATGGTTATACCTTTCTCGTTTAACTTAAACTGTAACTCTCACCGCTGAACCATTTGGAATGCTATCGGATATTCACTAAGCCTCAAACATAGGGTATAATGCCGATGCCATGTCCTAGACATGGTCTTTACACTGGCTCATCCATCAAGTCGATGCCATGTCCCAGACAGATCTTACACTAACTTTCATATATCGAGGCCGATATCATGTCCCAGACAGGTCTTACACTGGATTTCATCTATTGGTTTCAATGCCATGTCCCAGACATGGTCTTACACTGACACATCTCGTAGTCGATGCATGTCCCAGACATGTCTTACACTGGCTTACATCTCGAGGTTGATGCATGTCTCAGACATGTCTTACACTAGCTCTCGTCTCAATGCTAATGCCATGTCCTAGACATGGTCTTACACTAAGTCTCGTAATGTGGCCGATGCATGTCACAGACATGTCTTACACTAGCACACAAATAACCTGAATGTCACGGCATGAATATCCGATTTATTTCCTAAGGTTCAAACGAGAGTTCTACTATCTCAATATTCATCATACATAATCATTTCCACAAACCAGTAATTTATGCTATATCAATTCAAACACGTACAATAACAATGTAGTTGTATTATTTACGTACAACTTACCTCGGATTACAAAATGAGGGCGACTAGTCAGCTTAGTTTACTTGCTTTGTTTTTCCCCGGTCTAGGCCCAAATTTTGTAATTCTTGATCTAAAATGTTAGAAATTCATTCATTTCATCAGTATATTAATCTAGACACTCGAAAATTCATAATTGGGCAAAATGACCCTTTTTTCCCTAGACTTCCACAAAATGACCATTTTACCCATAGGTCCGAAAATCAATTTTTATCACATTTTCTCTTTAGTCAAGCCTATTCGAATACTTTTCATACTAGGAGCAGCCCAAATTTCTCATTATTTAACACATTTATCAACTATTTTACAACTTATGCAAAATGGTCCTTAGTTAGGGTTTCCATGATAACTACTTCACAAAAATTGTTTATTTCACAACCATGATTCATTTTCTTCCATAAAATTTTAGAAAACGAAATGAAAACTCTCATGGTAAAACCTTAGACTTTCCAACATTTTGCAAAATAGTCCTCTCATTTGGAAGCTCATGCTACAAAGGTTCTAAAAGTACAAAAATATTCAGGAAAAGCCCTCAAAATCACTTACGTGCAATGGCTTTAAATTGCTGAATTTTTTCAAAATCTCATCACCATTTTCTTGGAGGAAAAATTGGTGGAGAAGACGGAGCAAAAAAAAAAAGAAAGAAAAGATGATAGCCTTTTTCTTATGTTTCATTTTAATTAAATTAGACCACCTAACTTTGACTTTCTCATCCCTTTTTGTCCCTATGGCCGACCACCACCTCTATTTTAAGGGTCTATTTGCCTTTTAAAGACCCCCAATTTTGGTTCTCTAGATATTTGACACCCTTAGCTATCAAAAGAGGACTTTTGCACTTTATGCGATTTAGTCCTTTTTCCCAATCAAGCATGCAATTGCTAAAATTAATTCACCAAAATTTTTATACTCTCAAATAATCATGCCACAACACATAAAACAATAAAAAAAATAATTCCTCCGACCTCGAATTAGTGGTCCCGAAACCACTGTTCCGACTGGGCCCAAAATTGGGCTATTACAAGGTTGTTATAAAATGGACGTAAAAACTATTTTTCTAAATGAAGAACTAGAGGAAGATAAAATTTAGATGGAAAAACCTGTAGGTTTTAATGATAGAAGTGAAGAGCACAAAGTGTGCAAGTTACTAAGATCCATTTATGTTCTTAAGCAATCCTCTAAATAGTGGTATATAAGATACTATCAAACTATCATTGCATATCATTGTACTTTGATTTATGAAGACCACTATGTGTGTGTCCAAAGAGAAAATGGTAAGTTCCAAATCTTTTCACTTTATATGGATGACATACTATTGGCTGGAAACGACAAGGAGTACATAGTAATGGTAAAAAGTTGGATGTCCTTCATTTTTGAAATAAATGACATGTGAGAAGCGACCTACATTCTTGGAGTAAAGATTACTTGAGATATTTTTAAGAAGCTAGTAGCTCTTCCAAAGGAATCATACATTAAAAATATCCTCGAATGATTTAGGATGCAAGACTACAAGCCAATTGATACTCTTGTTGTAAGAGGTGAAAGCTTGAGAAAATGGCTTAAATGGAAAAATTCCCTTACTCTAATGTAGTTAGAAGCTTTATATATGCAACAATGTGTACGAGGCCTAATATTTGTTATGTTGTGGGATTAGTAAGCATATATCAATATAATCTCGATCAACCCTATTGGAAGGTAGCAAAAAGGATACTAAGGTATATGAAAGACATTACAAATTATTGTTCGATATATGAAAGGCATTACAGATTCTTCTTTGTGTTATCAAGAATGTGACTTCAACCTAATAAATTATAAAATACACTAATTGGTAAGGAGATTTGGATGAAAGAAAGTCAACATCTAGATATGTTTCTTATTAAACAATGGTGCAATCTCCTAGGGTAGCAAGAGATAAACTTGTATTGCATATCTATAATGGAAGCTAAGTTTGTAGCAATTTTATTTGCAGTACAAGAGGTTGTTTGGCTTAAATACCTCTTGACTCATTTGGGATTCAGTAAAAAGGCATCAAGAGTGGTAGTGAATTGTAATAGTCGAGCTGCAATTGATTCATTAAAAATCTCAAATACTATTCAAGAACTAAACACATAGATATGAAGTACAATTTCGTACAAGACATGGTTGCACATAAAGAAGTCAACATATAATATATATCTACACAAAAGATTGTTGTAGACCCATTTATGAAAACAATTGCTAGAGATGTATTTAGTGAGCTTGCTAGATCTCTAAGATTGTGTAAAATTTGATGTACTAGTTGCATTGATTACCATGAATAGTTTTCTAAGCATAATGCCTACTAAGTTTAATACCTTATTTCATGAGTGCATACACATATGTTTATGCATGTTAAATACATATATAAGATTAAAAGTATGTTGGGCGGATGTTTGACCTTCTCACACAGACAATCACCTCTATGTCTTGGTGCCAGTTGGAGACGAGATTAGCTTTATGCTTCAAAGTTGGAAGTTTTAATAAGAGGTCAAACTTAAAACGGAGTTGCCTTGATAAAAGATCAAGATAAGGTCAGGAAATGATGAAATTATGATCGAAAGTGAATTATAACTCCAACAAGTCACTTTTTTTTGTAATGCTAGGTCGAATTCCTACAGATAAGTTCATCAATAAAATAACATTGAGGACTCAAGTTAAATATTGAGTGTATCTAAAATATAAGTAATACTTGATTGGAATTTTATATAAAAAAACATGTATTTTGAGGGAAAAGGAAGAGCAATATTGTAGCATCTGTTTCATACCCCATAATCATTTTTTAAGGAACCCCATTGCATTATATGACAAACATGGTTAATAGAAGTTTGAATCTCTATTTCTAAGTTGTGTGAGACCAATGATATCAACTCGAGATCTTTATTAAGTACCCTTATAACTTTTGACTCCTTTTTTTATGTTTTAGTTTAATGTTAGCTATTTTAGTTTGCTGCCAATGGCCATGTATGATTCGATATGTCAAGAGATATCTAAAGAGTAGCTAAATTGAATAGAGGGATTCAAAGAAAATGGAAATTTATTATGTTTTCTCATTCAATTGTATTTACAAGTCAGTTAATTATGTTTAAAGTTGTGAACATAATTGTGAATACAAAAGTTCATTATATCATTGATAACAAAAGAGATCATAGAAAACTTGAAATGCGACGAAATGCATTTGAAGGTAAGGCATACTAATTTTACTCATTTTTACGTGTTGTTATATATACCTAACAGTTATATAGCAACTAGCTCTCAAGAGTAATGTATGTTGGTTGCACGACCTACTTCCTTGTATGAAACTAGGAGAGGGAGAGAGAGGAGATAACTATCTTCTAATGTTTAAACTCGAGAGTATTGTCAGACAATTTTTTTTTGAAATTTTTACTCTGCCTCTCTTATAAAAAAACAAAAGAAAAGGAAGGTCGGGTTCTTTTTAAATTCTTGAGAATAAATTTGAAGTATATGTTTATAGAATTGTACTAAAAATATATTATTAATTTTTTAATTTTATTTTTAAATAATCTAGTTTTATATGTACCTTCATTTTTTTAATGTTACTCCATAAATTTAGTTTCCTACTAAAAAAATACTACAGACAATGTTTTGCTTAATTTTTCATTTATAAAAATAAAATAAGTATGATCAATTTTTTTAAAGAAATATATATTATAGAGAATTTAACAAGGTTGTAATATATAAATAAAAAATATTTTTATATTATTTTAAAAAAATTAGTTGATAAATATCAATTTTATAGTAATGATGGTTTAAAACAAATTAAAAACCTTAAAACGACATAACTCTAATTTCAATTTCATTGTATCCTAATCCTTCCCCACTTCGGAAAGGAGTGTAATACTACTACAATACAATCGTTGTTAACATATCTTTCTTCATTTTCCATTTAGTTTTTTTTTTGTTTTGGTTTTTTCAGTTCTCTTGGGGTTTTCTTCTTCAAGTCGGTTGAACGATAAAGCGACCATGTCTGTGGGTGAAGGTGAAGTATGTGAAGGAGCTGTTCGCAAAAACGGATGTTCAAGTCGACTGAAGAACTCCAAAGCCAAAAGCCATCTTTGGGCTAAGGATTGGGTTTTCAAGTATACCCACGAAAATGGAAAACAAGAAGTGCTGTATCAATTCCCCAATGTAAAACTTTATCATTCACTGAAAATGGCTTGCAAAAGCTTTATCGACGATGAAACAATGGGAAACTTGAAACCCAAGCACCTTAAAAACAAAAGTGTTTGGGTCCAAAGACTCAACCGCTATCACTGAAAAGAAGCAAAAAGGTGAAGAAACAAGAAAATTGAATTTCTGATCGTAAGCCTCGAACTGATCTCTCTTGGCTGATAGATAAAAAGGCTTTTTTCGATACTAGAAAAGGTGTATTACCACAGTAAGACATGGAATCCATTGATAAAAGGTTGGAAAACTCGTGATGGGATTCAATGTCTTTGTTGTTTCAAGGTCTTCGCTCTCATCGCCTTTGAAGTTCATGCTGGGAGTACCAATCAGAGGCCAGTCACTAACATAATCTTGGACGACGGTACTGACAGGTCACTTTCTGATTGTCAAAGACAAGTTCGTCATTCAACGATTCCTTCTAATGTAGACAACCCTAATTCTAAAACTGAAAAGTTCAATTCAACTGAACATGAGAATGATGAAGCATGCTCCGTTTGTTGCTATGGGGGAGAGTTAGTTTGATGTGAGTATTGCCCTTCAGCTTTCCACATGAGTTGCCTTGGCTTAAATGAAGTTGTTAGGATTTTGGCACAATTTATCTGGAGGAAGTATGAAGCTCAATCAAAAACTTGAGCAACAACGTAATTAATCTGGATAAAGAATGACAAAAACTTTGCTATTCAAGTCTAGAGGTTTTTGAGCAAATGAATAAAATCTGTCTTAAACTATGAAAGAAAAAATTGATAGAGTATTTTTCTTGAATGATTTCTTTTGAAATTCATTAATTAAAAAGATGACATAATGCCAATACATATACCAGTGATAAGCTGGTCAGTTTTGACAGGTTTCACTTACTATTTTTAGGCTTCATTGCAACTTGCACAACTTGCACATTGTAACTTGCACAATTAGGTAAGTTGATCTATTAATGTTATCAACACCCAATTACATTAAATACATTACCTAATTAGTTCTAATTAAACAAATTTACAAAATATTACTTAAAGTAACAAAATGAAACTGAAATTGAGCAGTAGCATCAACTTTAGTAGCTGCTTGTACTTTATCCGGAAATACTACAACATCTTGATCTTCATACTTCATATACATAACTTGGGCTGCATGTACTGCTCCTTGGCTGTTCATGTGCTACATGCATGCCAATTTCAACACTTTTTCTTGGCTTGTATGCTGAAAACTCCCATTTTGGCTCTTAAATATTCAAATCTTAACACATAAGGAGCTTTGTTAAGATATGAGCAAGTTGTTCTTCAGAACTGTAATGAATCAGCTTCACTTATTTAGCTTGCTCCTTCTCTCTAACAAAGTGAAATTTGATCTTGAAATGTTTTGTTTTCCCATGGAACACTAGATTTTTTGCAATTGCAACAACAGATTGGTTGTCACAAGTTATATCTGTTGCTTCCCTTTGGTGTAGAATCAAATCAACCATGATCTTTCTCAGCCAAATAGCTTGATTAACAGCACTAGCAGCTGCTACGTATTCTGCTTCAATAGTTGATTGAGTAACAAAAATTTTTATTTTTTGAACTCAAGCAAAAAATGGCTAAACCAAGGGTGAATAGATACCCTAAGGTACTCTTCATATCATCTATTGATCCAACCTAATCACTATTAGCATAGCCAATTAATTTCATGTTTTCAACTTTGCTAAACAGCATTCCATAGCTTTGTGTACCTTTGATGTACCTGAGCACTATTTTGGCAGCTTGAAAGTGCTTTTCATTATAGCAATGCATGAATCTTGAAAGCAAACCCACATCAAACATAATGTCTGGCCTAGTGGTAGTTAAATAGAGAAAATATCTAACTAGACTTCTGTAGGTTGATTCACTAACCTTCTCAAAATCACCTTGGCTTAATAGTTTCTCTCCAATGGCAACTGGTGTACTTGTTGCCTTGCAATTTTGCATCGAGAATTTGCTCAAAATTTTGGAGACAAAAGCTTTCTGGCTTAGGAAGATTCCATGCTGTGTTTGTGATACTTCTATGCCAAGGAAGTAATACATTTGTACCAAATTAGACATCTCAAACACTTGTTTCATTTTGCACTTGAAGTCTATCAGCAATGCTTAGTCTCCTCCTGTTACTAATAGATCATCAACATATAGAGACACTATCAGTTGAGTTTCACTACCTTGCTTTTTCACATGCAAAGTAGTTCACTGATGCTTCTTTCAAATCTAAGGCTAGCTAGATAGCCCTCGATCCTGCTATACCAAGCTTTTGGAGCCTATTTCAAGCCATACAAGGCTTTCTTCAGTTTGTACAACTTGTCTTATTCACCAACAATTTTGAAGCCTTCAGGCTGCTCAACATATATCTCTTCTTCAAGGAGACCATTGAGAAAGGCTGACTTCACATCGAGCTGATGGATTTTCCATTGCAATTGTGCTGCTAAGGCAACTAGCAGCCTTATGGTGTCAAGCCTAGACACTGGTGCATAGGTTTCAAAGTAGTCAATGCCATACTTTTGGCTGAACCTTTTTACAACCAGCCTTGCTTTCATTTTGTTCAAGCTTCCATCAGAATTGTGCTTGGCTCGAAACACCCACTTCACTCTAATGACTTTTCTACTGAGTGGTCTTTCAACTAGCTGCTAGGTTTGATTCTTCTCAATCATACTGATTTCAACAGCCATTGCCTGTTTCTAGCCTTGATGAGCTTTAGCTTCTTCAAAGCAGCTTGGTTCAATTGCAGCCACATGAGCTCTTTCATAAATCTTAGCTAATGGTCTAGTGCCTTTGACTGGTTTATCATCAATGTCCATTTCAGGACCATTTTGATAAGCTTCAACTTGATCTGTTTCAAAATCTTCAGAGACTGCCTCTGGTTCATTTTTATCCCATGTCCAACTTGACTTCTCATCGAATACTACATCTCTGCTTACAGAGACTTTGTTTGTTGAAGGATCAAGTATCCTATAACCTCTTTTGATACTGTTGTAGCCACCAGAATACTAGGTTGAGCTTTCTTAGCAAGCTTGTCTCTTTTTACTAGTAGAACATGAGCAAAACATAGACATCCAAAGAATCTTAGGTGAGCCAATGATGGTTTGAACCCGAACCAGGCCTCGAATAGAGTTTTCTAAGCCAAAGCATTGGTTGGGAGCCTTTTTGGAGGTAAACTGCAGTATTGACTGCTTCTGCCCAAAATGTCTTAGGCAGTTTTTTTTCAAACATTAGGCACCTGGACATATCTATCAAGCTTCTGTTCTTTCTTTCACTTACACCATTTTGTTGAGGTGTATAAGTGTTGGTGAGCTGGTGTTTTGTAACAGCCCGATTTAAACCCTATTCGAAACGGTGGTTTTGAGGCCATGAATCTGAGTCAGAATTTTAAAAAAATATATTTTTTGGGTTTATTATGTGTAAATTAATATCCGTGAAATTTTCGTGTTTTAATTTTATCGTTTAAGTGCCCGATTTAGTAAAAGGGCTTAATCGCGTAAAAAAGAAAAGTTATGGTTTAATTTGTAAGGGCCTATTATTTTTGTCTTCATTGCATGAGGTATTTAAGTTGCAATCTTACCATATGAATTAGTGATGGATGATTGTGGCCTTAATATATAAGTTTTAGTTATTAATTTATAAAGGTTAAAAATATAAAATGTAAAATGTAAAATAATATATATGTTATAATAAAATATAAAATAAACACATGCATTCATCTTTTTCCACCATGACCAAATGTTAAAAGAAAAGAGAAAGAATAAATATTTAGGGTATTCGGCCATTTGATAGCTTGATTAAGGTATGTAACTAGGTTAGTTTTTGATAATTTTTACGTTTTTGAGATCGTTGCAGTGTAATGTACAAATCCCATGCTTGAATTTCTGATTTTGATGAATATTTTGAGTTATGCCATTGATGAATAATTGAGCTTTGTGATGTTAGTTGATGAATTATGAAAGATATGTTTTGGATTAATATGTTTTGTATTGGAATTTTTGATGAATTTGAGTAATTAGGGATAAATTGTAACAATAATAAATTGAGATAAATTATAAAAATAATAAATTTAGGGACTAAAATGTGAAATAAATGAAATGTATGGACTTGTATGAGCATAAGGAAGATTCGGCCTAAGCATGGTTTGTGCAAATTTTATACGTTTTGTGTTTTGTGCAATTTGGACTAAATTGTCAAAAGTGTAAAATGTCAGGGGAAAAATAGTAATTTGACCATTTATGTGTTTTTGGACTAAATTGAATGGAATTATGTTTGAATGAATTTAATCTGAATATGTTTAGATCAAGAATTAAAGAAATCAAATTTGGATCGGGGAAAAACCAAAGTTGTTGAATAGTTGTCTCGCTCCGATTATCGTTGTCTGAGGTAAATTTATAAGAAAATATATGTTGTAAATTTTAAATAAATATGAGTTATATATGTTGAAATGAATCATGTGAAAGTATATATGTGGTAGCCAAATGTGTATATGCTTTGGAGATATGTTTACGAATTCGATTTGACCGAGTTACGACGTCCGAAAGCCCCGTGTGAACCTTAGGAATAGCTAGGATATATATGTCATGACATAGGATTTCTGATATGTGTTCTCATGTAAGACAACGTTTGGGATATTGGCATTGATATGTGTGCTCGTGTAAGACCCTGTCTGGGACAGTGGCATCGATATGTGCTTACATGTAAGACCACATCTGAGACATTGGCATTGTACGATATGTGTGATTATTCGAGTATCCTATTCAATTTTGAATGGTTCAATGGGCAATAATAAGTTAAGACTGAATGAAAAATTGAGTTAAAAGTCTTAGGTATGTATTCATACTAAGTTATGTAATTATGGTAAGTTGGATGTTTGAATTGATGAAATAAATCTTACAGAAATAGGACGAGGCGTTACCGAAATAGGACGAGGCGTTACCGAAAACTAGAAATAGGACGAGGCGTTACCAAAAACTAGGAATCCGATCAGGGCCGTAAAATTTTGAACATTTTTTTTTGAATAAAGATCATTCATTTACTAAATTGCTAGACGCAAACAAAGTTCGAATTTAACACTTATACAAGTAGGTTCCATAAGATACCGTAATCACATGACTTCTACACGAAGGTCAAAGTATCATTCTACTTATTGTCTATCCTATACATGCCATAAGATAATCCAATCTTGTGGCTGCCGTAATGGTAGATAGTGTGACGAAGTACTGACGATCCCCGAGCTAGTAGTCAGAATCCACAACCTACAGACCAAAACATGAACGAATAGAGTAAGCTTTCGTAAGCTTAGTAAGTTTTAAGCAAAACAATAATTTTGTTGAATCAATGACGTTTTTCACATATACTTAATCCAGGTAAAATCTCATTTGACCCAATATAGCTAGCCAAAATTTCACATAATTTAATTCACCTTTCTTTAGCCTTGAGTTTTAAGTCACAAAGTGTTTTCATTCAATATCATTGGTCATTCATTTCAACTGTTCGATGAAATTAATCTAGAGCTTCATCTCGAACCATAATATCAATAAACGCATTACTTAGCTATCACATATATATACTTTCGAATAATAATGACCTAGACGGTCGAATATTTCCAAAGCACATTCTTCATCAACTGAAGTTCGATTCACATGGTAAGCTCATTCTTCATCAGTTTTACAACTTTTAATAATCCCATCCACTTGTTCATAATCACCTCCATATTTTCAAGTATTTCACATGATAAGTACTAAATTACCGTATTGGCACATAAAGAACTGAACATATTCCTTATCTTGTATTGGCACATCTAGCTGAACACAACCCATACTCAAATCATAAGGCCTTTGGGTAGAATATACATTAATACATAAGAATATTTCATCACATACTTCATTATACAAGCATACCATTACCAATTAGATCATTCTCATATTTGGAGTTATAATATTAATCACATATGCATACCTCCTTGATACTAATAATTCACTTCGAAATCAATCCACCAATGAGTAAGTAATACGTACCTGAACATCTTAAATACATAATACTTATTTGATGGTAACTTACTGCGGATACTCAATATCAAAGTCTTACTTGAATCCCAGCATTTAACCTTCGGGTCTTTAAAACCCGGATATAGTACGAGCTCGAAGCCTACGGACATTAAATCAGGATAATATTCTCACATAAAGCCTGCGGGATCTTAACCCGGATATAGTACTGGCACAAATGCCCTTCGGGACTTATCACATTTATACACTTTCACATTCATCACATTGGCCATTCGGCCTTATCACATATATACACTTTCACATCCATCACATTGGCCATTCGGCCTTATCACATAATTAATACTATACACTTTTCATAATTGATCATTCGGCCACATTATACAAATAAAGATAGCACACATTTTCATAAAGGCCATTCAGATGACTTGCACACCTTTGATGTTAGCCATTTTGGCCTCACTACACATACATATCTTGTACATCAATTTCTTCATAACAAATTTGACTAGGTATACTAGTCATTTACGGCTTATAGCTTCACTTTAATACGGATTTGGTACTTTGATTACCAATATTTAATCGATAGCTTATAAGCAACTCAAATAGTTTTATCAAGGTTTACAACATAATCACAAATTCAGCACAAGCTGTTTTTTTTTCTCAGCAACAGTCATTAAATTATTCGTAAATGGAGCTACGAAACTCCAAATGAAGTGCCGTTAATTTTCCCTGAAAATAGACTCATATATATTTTATCCATAAAATTTTTCGAATTTTTGGCTTAGCCAATCAATACCAGATTTTTCTTAAAATTTCCCCTATTTCACTGTTTGACTATACTGATCACTCTTCACTACGAATCAAATTTATCATTGTACAAAATTCAAAATATGTTTTTGTTTAATCCGTTTGAAACTAGACTCATTAAGGAGTCTAAGCATATAAATATTATCTTATAATCATTTTTGTAAAATTTATAATGATTTTCTAAAAACAGAATAGAGGATTTTAGAGTCATTCTGACACTGTCTCACACAACTTTAAATATCTCATTATCGGCAATTCCTTTGCTTACATGGTTTCTTTTATAAGAAACTAGACTTGTTAAGCTTTAATCTCATATTTTATTCAGCCTCTAATTCAACTCCATCAATTTATGGTGTTTTTTTTTTCAAAACATGTTACTGCTGCTATCCCAAGCAGATTTATACAAATTTACTCTTTAAAGTTATCATTCACATATTTAAACATAACATCATATATGCCATCATTTAGAAAAGTCATTGACCTTAACATATATACATAATTCATAGTCATTCCATTTAAATACTTAAAACTTACCTCGGATGTTATCGAATTATCATGAATCGACTATTTAGCTACTTTCTCTTTCCCTTATCCGAAATTTGTGCCCCCACTACAGCAAAACAGACTTTTAGCGGCGTTTTTAGTGGCGTTTGGATAAAAAACACCGCTAAAAATCAATCATTAGCGGCGCTATCTAAAAAACGCCGCTAAAGATCGAGTATTAGCGGCGCTTTTCTAAAAACGCCACTAAAAATGAGAATTAGCGGCGTTTTCCAAAAATGGCCGCTAAAACCTAAACCTAACGTCGTCGTTTTCATGAGTTTTTGGGGATTTAGCGGCGCTTTTGAAGAAGCGCCGCTAGTGCTCTGTTCTTTAGCGGCGCTTTTGAAGAAGCGCCGCTAAAACTCTGGTCTTTAGCGGCGCTTTTGAAGAAGCGCCGCTAATACTCTGGTCTTTAGCGGCGCTTTTGAAGAAGCGCCGCTAATGCTCTGGTCTTTAGCGGCGTTTTTGAAAAAGCGCCGCTAAAAACATTTTATCTTAATTGGTTTATTTATATTAGATAAAATCAATTTATTTCTAATTGAATATTTAAAATCTTCAGAAAAAAAATAATGACACGTAAAAATAATTTGAAATAAAACACATGGAAAAATTAAAATACTATTATTTAAAATAATTTTAAAGTTTTTTTGGTACATGATTACTAATTGTTTTTTAGTTTATATATTAAAAATTTTCTTATATAATTGTAAAAGAAATAGTATTAATTTTAAAATATTGAATTAATTATCACTATAGTTTAGGGTTTTTAGTTTAAGGAGTTGGGTTTAGGGATTATGGTTTAAGGGTTGGGATTTAAGGTTTAGGGGTTAGGGGTTTAGGGGTTAGTCGACGTGTTAGGGGTTAAAAGTTAGGGATTCAGGGGTCGGGTTAGGGTTTTGGGTTTAGATTAATTTTTTTTAATTTATATTTTAAATATGTTCTTATATAATTGTAAAAGAGATAATAATAAATTTGTTTAGGGTTTTTAGTTTAGGGTATATGATTAATTTAAGATTTAAGGCCGATTTAGGAGTTCATATTTTAAGGTTTAGGGAGTATGGATTAGTGATTATGGTTTAAGGGTTGAGATTTAAGGTTTAGGGGTTAGGGGTTAGATGTTAAGGTTTAAGAGTTAGGGATTTAAGGTTTAGGGATTCAGGGGTCGGGTTAAGGTTTTGAGTTTAGATTATTTATTTTTAATTTATATTTTAAATATGTTCTTATATAATTGTAAAAGAGATAATAATAAATCAAATATATTGAAATTATGAGTATATAGTTTAAATTATTTAAGAGATATATAATAAATAGACTTTATATGTATTGAATGGTTAATTTAGGGTTTAAGGTTAAGGTTTACTTGAGATTTGTTAAATAATAAAATTTTATTCAATTAATTAATGCTTTTATATTTAAAAAAATTAATCTAAACCATTTAATATATTTAAATATTAGTTTAAATAGAATTAATAAATAAGTTAAAAAAAAGTAATAGATTGATATGGATATTTAGGTATAATTATTTATTTTGGAGAGGACCAAATTATAAGAAAAAAATACAAAAATAAAAATGAAATAAAAATGATATGGATATATAGGTAATTATTTAATTTGGATAATTCTAACTTAATAATTAATTACAACCATTTTATCATTTTTTCTTATTAAAATATAAAATATTTATTTTGAGAGTACTTGGTTTTTTTATTTTTATAAAAAATTAATTTATAAAAAAATTTAGCATAGCAAAACGGCGTCATTTTGTTCAAAATGAAATAATTTTTTGCGGCGTTTTTTTGAAAAAGATAAGCAATTTATAAATCAATTTATAAAAAATAAAATAAAAAATTTCAGCATTTTTTGCGGCGTTTATTAGAAAACGCCGCAAAAGGTAATCAATAGCGGCGTTTTGACCAAAAACGCCGCAAATATGTGTTAAAATTTTTCAAAACGCTACCGTTTTATTACATGGGTTTAATTTTTAGTGGCATTTATGCTAAAAACGCCACAAATATGCATTGAATTTTTCCAAAACGTTCCGTTTCACTATAGAAATTTAATTTTCTAGTGGCGTTTTTATAGTAAACGCCACAAAAAAATTATTTTACTTTAAAACCTATCCCGCCATTTTATCTCCAAATTCCCCCTGAAACCTCTAATTTTCCCACTGAAACCCTAACTTTGCAAACAGGCCGTCTCTCTCGCTTTCTCTTCCTCCCTTCCTGCGACATTATAACAAAAATCCCAAAAAAAATTTTAACAAGAAGAGATTATATTCAAAAAGAAAAAAAGAAGAGGAAATTGGATGCACCAAAAACGATTCAGCATGAAATGGAAGCAATACGCTGAAGATCTGTTTGTGAGAATCGGAAGGTACTAGAACGAAGCTATAGTACGTATTTTAAGTTGAGTGATTCTATAGTTTCTTGTAGCCGTTTGTTTAACTTTGCTCTACATTTATTCTGGTTTGATCTGATTATGCAGAGGACCAGTTCACTTTTACGAAATCTGCTTGATGTTATTGAGGAAGTACAGATAGCATGGTTAGAAATTAGGGGTCTGATTCTTACTAGCTTCCGTTCTCCATCTGGTACACTATTATCTCCTCTTTATTATGTTTCTTAAATTTGTGGTTGTGATGCCGTGGGCTGAAATTCTTGCTTTGAGAATTTGACTTTTGATTCTTTTCTTCAGGAAAAAAAAGTAGAGATGATGGATGACTAGATCATATTTCTTGTTTGATATAATGCCTTTTGAAACCTATGCATGCTTATCCTGCTACGAACTGTTTTACTTATTATTTTGTTTTTTGTTTTTATTTATTGGAATGGAGCTTAGCGTTTTGGGTGCTCTTGTTTTTATTTATGAGTGGTAGGATATAAGTCATAAAACTAGGGAAGGAAATGTTTTTCTATTTCCAAGACTCTTTCTTCAGTTAGTTTAACATATTCAAGGTAAAGGCTTTTTAATGATAGCTGGTGCAAGACCATTCAAAGTTTTAGTGTTCCTCTCTTTTCCGGTTTGTTTAAGTGTGGTTGTAAAAAGTTTTGGCATAGCCCACACATGGCTTGGTGAAGTTAAATCTATGCAAAAATGGTTAGTGTTGATTAAAATTAAAAAATGCAGTAAACTGTCTTTTATCTTTGGTTTATTGAATTCACAAATATTGTTGAAAACTAGTCAACATAAAGTAATTTATGATTTGAGGGTTTGTAATCTTTACACCTTTATATTTCTAATGTAGATCACCCGTCAAGAGGGACAACCAGAGGAAATGTCTTTAATCATAAATTTACTGCCAGAGAGAGTAGAAAATTTAAAGGTGCCTAGCCAAGAGATGGTAAGTACTGAATATTTGAATTTTATCAAGCGATGACCTGAATCAATCATGTTCACCACTTTCTATCCACATATCATTTAAGGAATTTTATCCTATTTTTGACTGATTTTTTCCCTCATCATTTTGTTTGCATTTGTTGTCAAATATTGTGTTTTAAAAATTTCTATCCTGTGAATTTAACGAGCTCTTTGTTGAATTACTGAGCAAGTTCTGAAGGGAAGACTAATGTTATGAAAAAGATTAAGTTTCCACAGATGGAGTAGAAATCTGCTAGTAAAACTGTTCAACGACAAGCAAAGAGGCAGCACTACCTTGTCCCCTAAGAGAAATTTTGGAAAAGGAAAAGAAGGTCAGTGTCTAATATTTTAGCTTTATAGGTTCTATTATTTGTTTTCGGCTATGAGCATATAAACTTATGATAGTTTTGCAAATGGTGCTAAAAGGTGGTGGATCTGTATCCTGATGCTACTCTATTGTTGGTGGATCTGTAAATTGAAGTGGAAGTGCTGATTGTTCAATATATAGGTTCATAGTTCTCAACTTGTTGTTAAGTTTATGTGTGTATTGATGGTTAATGATAATTGTTAAAATGGATTTGAATTGCTTATTTTGATGATGAAATTATTAATTCTCAATGGCCAGAGAAAATGCCTCTGTGCCTGCCATGGAAATGACCAAGTGGTTTGACACCAACTAGTAAGTTGCTATTTCTTGGCCTATTTTATCAGCTTTGCCATGCATACTGAGATTTTGGTACTAATACTAATTCCCAATTTTCAATTGCAATCCATCAAAAATAGCCTTTTTATCTCCATTCGATTTTATCAGCTTTGCCATGCATACTGACACCAACTGATTTGCTTTACAGAGCTATTTTAAATATATTATCGTTGGAGAATGTGAAGATTTTGACATTTTTCAATCACAAGATGGTAGGTAAACCATTATTTTGGTCTCATATGGAACATTTAGGGTTAGAGCATCAGTTTCTATTTTTCTCATAATCTCGATTGAGCAGATATTTTATATGGGCACCTGTTGCTTAACTTTGCCATGGCTGTACTGGTGTTCACTTGAGTTCATGTTTGGATGAAATTTTTGACAGTATATTACATATGTTGTGCATGGTTGCAGAGCAAGGAGTGTTTAGAGAAAGTTACTCA
Organism: Gossypium hirsutum; assembly: GCF_007990345.1. Taxonomy (NCBI): domain Eukaryota; kingdom Viridiplantae; phylum Streptophyta; class Magnoliopsida; order Malvales; family Malvaceae; genus Gossypium; species Gossypium hirsutum. The sequence goes on from NC_053424.1 coordinate 30,782,645, forward strand.
AACAATATATTTTCTTGCTCAACCACGAGAATCTCACTTGCTTTTGCTTACGGGTAAAGCTTTTACTTCCTTTCCAACTGAACATAACTTGCAATAAATGCTGAGTTAGTCATCTTTACTGCGGTATATGGATAACTCCAATATAGTGCAGAATATAAGTATGGATGTCAATGGTTGTTTTAGTGGCTTTTTTTTAAGTAAAAGCTAAGAGAATGACTTGCAGGAGAGGTGCAGAGGGATAGAGCTGCAGAGCTTTTGGGTTTGCGTGCATGCAATTTTCGGCCACGACACTCAAGCAAACTTGGAAATGAGTTTCGGGTGTTCACAAACTATGTCCCTGGGGAGAGATTAGGAGGATGGGAGCAAGAACAATAGGTGCCTTTTTCTTGCCATCGTTTGCTAGGAATATTTTCTCATGGATGAGCTTCATGCAACCTAGTTTTTATCCATTATCAAGGCATTTCCAACACTTACCCTTGGAAAAATTAACCAGCTTTTCTGCTAATTTTCCCAGAGAAAACATGAAAACATGTAGATGAGAAAACTTCCAAGCAAGTTCATCCTCATATTATGCATTTTGGTCTACTTTTTTAAACTAGTGTAATTTACCTCACTTGTGTAGATTTCGTAATACATAAATTTAAGGTTATTTAAAGTTGTACTGACTCATGCCTACTCATTGCCATTTTGAAATGTAATTAGGAAGTTGTTCCAAAATGCAGAATATAGATGGAAGAAGCCATACAAGTTTCTCATATGTATTATTTATTTTAGTTTTGGTTCTAAATTTTTATTTTTACTTTAATATTTACGACAACTTGAGTTCTAACTTTTGGATTTTAATTGTGTTATTAATTTATTATTTTAAATTTTAAAACTAAATTCATTAATTTTTATATTTAGTTTTAAAGTTAAAATTTTCATAGAAAATTTAATTTAAATAATATTTTTTTATTTATCCTTAAAGGTATATTTAAAGTTTAAATTTAGAAAATAAAACATAATATAATATTTATCATAAAAATAAATATAATTTGATTAAAATAATTTTTTTTAAAGTTATGTTTTTAGCGGCGTTTTTGCAAGAAGCGTCACTAAAGGTTTGATCTATAGCGGCGTTTGTGATAAAAGCGCTGCTAAAGGTCATAGTCTTTAGCGGCGATTGTTGATAAGCGCCGCTAAAGGTCTTGGTCTTTAGTGGCGTTTGTGGAAAAGCGCCGCTAAAGGTCTTGTTCTTTAGCGGCGTTTATTTCTAAAAACGCAGCTAAAGTTAGCGACGCTATCATTAGCGACGTTTTTTGTGGCGCTTCTCAAAGCGTCGCAAATACTTTTAGCGGCGTTTTTTAGCGCCGCTAAAGGCCTAAAAAAGCGCCGCTAAAAACCTATTTTGGTGTAGTGCCCTTTTTTTCCTTGAGCTTAATTAAACAAATTCAACTTATCACATCTCTATTATTTAAAACTACATTCAGCAATTTATGAAATACTATAATTATCACATCTCAATCATCCAAAAAAATAATCACATTCGGCACATTTAGAAACATTGATAAGTCTCAAAACACAAGCAACACTTATCAAAGTCATCTAATTTACGCACTTTACAAGGCACTACTACATTTATAATCTTACTTTCATACAACCATTCTTCTTTGACCGAATGCTTCCACACTCATGTCTTCATTAACAAACTCTGAAACTACAATTTATTCACATCCTTATTTATGTTACATTCAGCTATCATAATAAAAATATATAAATAGTTACACAATAACCACTTTAGCCGATTACTACAATTAAAACAGTCACAAGGACTCAATTAGATTCCATCCAAACATGCTTCAAACACTTTTCAATCAATTAGCCTGCCCAAATACTCATTTTATAACATACACATTTCATTTGAGGCCATTCAACAACAATTCACTATCCTTTAGACCAAAACCGAATGCTCCTTTATGGATTTAGGCTACCAACAAATAGCATAAATTCCATCCTTATGACATTTTACCTATGACGAATGCTATACTAATATTTTTAAAGAAATATCAATTGGCATATTCACCTTACCACTTCTCAAAATTACAAACAATTCATGTCATCAATTTGGGAGTATATTCGGCATTCAAATAACACATAATAAATTTCTCTTAAAAAAAATTCTATAAATTAGCCTCTATTGCCGAATTTACTAATACATTACCCCTTTAGCCTAAAGTCATTTTAGCATATAATGCAACAAACATTATACCACCACCATTAAATACATGACATAACCGAATCAACAAAATCACGAGCAACGTGTCAAATATAATTCACACTTATCACTACACTTTGGTCAATTTATCAAAATCATTAATAACCATCATTTGATGAAATCACCATAACCAACTTAACAATATAAACAAGCCATTTAAACCCCCAATTTATCAACTTTGACAAGTTTAAAACTCACCTAATGACTAATTACAAATTAAAGCTTCAAGCAATCAAATTTAACTCATCAAGAACTTGGCCGAATACACATTCTTTGACCAAAATCGAAATTCAACGTGGGGTTTATAAGGGATTGCATCTAGCTCATAAATTAAGCTCACAATTTCCTATTCATATGAAATTTAACCTCATGGAGTCTATTAAGTACTCTTAATCCCTTTTCTAACAACAAATTTCAAACATAGGATTTTCTATACAAAACCGTACATGCTTCCATAAAAAAATCTAAGAGAATAACTCATGGTTTAAGATAGAACTAATATACAAACTCAATTTCACAAGTTTTCAACAAAAAAATGACATAAACTCATACCTTAGAATCAATCTATGCTAATGGACAAATGTGTCTTGAGCTTTTTTTTTCCCTTCTTTCTCTTTTCTACTCACGGTAATGGAGAAGAAGAAAAGACCCAACTTTGTTTTTCTCACCCTTTTAATTATTTAATTCCTCTTATAATTTATGACATATAATAACTTGATTTATTATAAAACTATTTGATATTATTTAACTAAAATATAACATACAAAATGCCAAAATGTGTCATTCATGCTCATCCTTGCCGTCCACTACCAAGAAAAAGGAATGTTTGACATGCAAGTCCCTCATGCTTCAAACCATGCAATTTTTAGCCACTACCAATTAACCTATGACATTTTCAAGATTTTTCACATAAGCCCCTTTTTATTTATTTCACATCCAAATGACAAAATTAAAGCATGAAATTTTCACACATACTTATTCATAAATAATAAACATAAAATATAACAATTAATTATTTTTGTGACTCGGTTTTGTGGTCCCGAAACCACTTTCCGACTAGGGTCAAATTAGGGGTGTCACAACAACGCTGGTTGATTCTCAACCGACTTCGAGTAACCAAGAGGAAGAGGCTAAAAAAGCCTTTTACCAAAATAATGAATGATTGGTTTACTCAGTATATCCGGATGAATTCGGCTGCACAACAACCTCTACCCCCAATAATCCTCCTCTGATACCTGTTATACCTCAAGTGATTGATCCGCTGAGATTACATAAGCCCCCTGTTGCTAAAATCAGAAAACATAGGGCTGAGGAATTCAGAGCCACTGATGATGATGATACCGAGCGAGCTGAATTTTGGCTCGATAATACTATCCACGTGTTTGATAAATTATCCTGTAACCCTGATAAGTGTTTAAAATGTGTCATATCCTTGTTACCAGACATCGCATATCACTGGTGGAATACACTAGTATTGGTGGTTCTAAAAGAACGGGTGACCTGGGAGTTCTTTCAGACTGAGCTCCGTAAGAAATACATCAACTAGAGATTTATTGACCAGAAATGTAAAGAATTTCTAGAGTTGAAACAAGGTCATATGACCATGACAGAATATGAGCAAAAATTCATGAGACTCAGTCGATATGCCCTAGAGTGTGTTTCAACCGAAGCTATAATGTGTAAAAGATTCGAAGACAGATTGAACGAAGACATTAAACTGCTAGTTGGCATACTTAAGATAAAATAGTTCGTAGTACTGGTTGAGCGAGCCTGCAAAGCCGAAGAGCTCGGGAAAGAGAAAAGAAAAGCTAACTTTGAGGCTAGAGATTCACGTAAGAGATCATTGAGTAAGTCATTTCAGTCGGCATCAAAAAGATTCTGAGACAATTGTAGCTATTCAAAGGCTAATACCGGTTATACTAGACGTGATAGGGATAGACCACCTGTGAGTTCAAAAGCTACCTCAGTAGCTAGTGTTGGTAATGTTAGATCAAATCAACCAGTGTGCAAACATTGTGGTAAACGGCATCCCAGTAGTTGTAGATTGCTTGATCTGACCTGTTTTAAATGTAGATCAATGGATCATTTCATTCGTGAATGCCCTGAGTTAGCTAAACAAAACACAGTACAGAATGTGAGACCAAATAACATGTCAGCTCGAGGTAGACCACCAGAAATACAGGTAATGTGAGTACTAGTTAGAGAGGAACTAAAGACACAGTAGTTTGATCTAAGGCTCGTGCACCTGCTAGAGCTCATGCCATTCGCGCACACGAGGAGGCTTCATCCCCCGATGTTATTATTGGTACATTCACTCTCTATGATACTAGTGTAATTGCATTGATTAATCCTGGTTTGACCCATTCTTATGTGTGTGAAAGCTTAGTATTCAGTATGACTTTGCCTGTTGAGTCTACTGAGTTTGTGATTAGAGTATCAAACCCCTTAGGTCGGTGTGTTTTGGTTGACAAAGTGTGTAAGAATTGTCCTTTAAAGATTCGAGATTCATGTTTTCTGGATGATTTGATGTTGTTTCCATTTGAGGAGTTCGATATAATTCTGGGTATGGACTGGTTGACTTTGCATGATGCTGTCATAAATTGCAAAAGAAAGATCATTGATTTACGGTGCCAAAATGATGAGATTATTCGGATTGAATCTAATGATCTTATTGGTTTACCAGCAGTAATATCTTCGATGTTAGCTCAGAAGTATGTGAGAAAAGGTTGTGAAGCTTACTTTGCGTATTTGCTTGATAGTAAAGTGATCAAAAGAAAGATTGAATTAGCATTAGTTGTGTACGAGTATCCGGATGTGTTTCTTGAAGAATTGTCTGGTTTGCCACCTATTCGAGAAGTAAAGTTTGGTATTGAGTTAGTGCTGGGGATGACTTCGATATCGATAGCTTCGTACAAAATGGAACCTACTGAATTAAAAGAATTGAAAGCTCAGTTGCAAGAGTTGACAGATAGAAGTTTTGCGCGGCTGAGTTTCTCTCCCTAGGGTGCACCAGTTTTATTTGTGAAAAAGAAAGACGAAACTACGAGAATGTGTATCGACTATAGACAGCTCAATAAGCTGACTATAAAGAATAAATATCCATTGGCACAGATTGACGACCTGTTCAATCAGCTAAAAGGGGCTATAGTTTTTTCAAAGATAGATTTGAGATTAGGCTACTATCAGTTGCGAGTTAAAGACTCCGTTGTGCCGAAAATTGCTTTCTGAACGAGGTACGAACACTATGAGTTTCTGGCTATGCCTTTCGAACTTATTAATACACCTACTGTTTTCATGGATTTAATGAATCAAATCTTTAGACAGTATTTAGATCGGTTTGTGGTTATGTTCATAGATGACATTTTGATCTATTCCTGTGATGAAACCGAGCATACCGAACATCTGAGACTTGTGTTACAGACTTTTTGAGATAAACAATTGTATGCAAAGTTCAATAAATGTGAGTTTTGGTTACGTGAAGTTAGTTTTCTGAGACATGTTGTATCAGCATCGGATATTCGGGTTGATCCGAGTAAAATTTCGGTTATACTTGACTGGAAACCTCCGAGAAATGTTTCTGAAGTCTGAAGTTTTCTGGGACTTGCTGGTTACTATAGACGGTTCGTGAAAGGTTTCTCTATGATCACAACCCTGATGACGAAGCTATTATAGAAAGATGTTAAGTTCGAGTGGTCAGAAAAGTGCCTAAAAGTTTTGATCAGTTGAAAGCCCTTTTGTCCAAAGCTCCAGTACTAGTTCAGCCATAATCGGGTAAAGAATTTGTTATTTATAGTGATGCATCTTTGAATGGTTTGGACTGTGTTTTGATGTAAGAAGGCAAAGTTGTAGATTATGCCTTGAGACAGTTAAAGCCGTATGAAAAGAACTATCCGACACATGACCTGAAATTGACAGCTATTGTGTTTGCATTGAAAATATGGTGTCATTATTTGTTCGGTGAGAAATGTCATGTTCATATTGATCAAAAAAGTTTGAAGTACTTGATGACTCAAAAAGATCTGAATTTGAGGCAGCGACGATGGTTAGAGTTGCTAAAAGATTATGAACTTGTGATTGATTACCATCCGGGAAAGGCTAATGTTGTTGCTGATGCTTTAAGTAGAAAATCACTATTTTTTTTGCGTGCAATGAATGTGCATATGGCTATATATGATGATGGTCTGATAATAGCAGAATTAAAAGCAAGATTGTTATATATTCAACAAATTTGTGATGCTTAGAAAGTTGATAATGATTTGTTAGCAAAACGGGGCTAATGTGATTCGAATGTTGATTCAGAATTTTGAGTTGATGCTGAGGGTTGTCTGAGGTTCAGAAACTGAATATGTGTTCTGAGAAATCCAGAGTTGATTCAGATAATTTTGAATGAAGCTCATAATAGTCGATTATCTGTTCACTCAGGTAGTACGAAAATGTATAATGATCTGAAACAACTTTACTGGTGGCATGGTATGAAATGAGACATTTCTGATTTTGTTTCGAAATGTTTAGTCTGTCAGCAAGTAAAAGCTGAACATCAGGTATCTTCTAGATTGCTTCAGCTGATCATGATACCTAAGTGGAAATGGGATAGAGTCACGATGGTTTTTGTATCTGGTTTACCGTTGAGACCGAGCAAGAAAGATGAGATCTAGGTTGTTGTGGATAGATTGACTAAATCCGCTCATTTTATTCCGGATCAGATAGATTACTCGCTTGATAAGCTAGCTGAATTATATGTTTTTCAAATTGTGAAATTGCACAAAGTACCTATTTCTATTGTTTCGGATAGAAATCAGAGGTTTACATTGCGTTTTTGGAAGAAACTGCAAGATGCACTAGGTACCAAACTGTATTTCAATGCTGCTTTCCATCCGCAAATAGACGGTTAGTCCAAACGAATCATTCAGATACTTGAGGATATGCTGAGATGTTGTATTCTCGAGTTTGAAGGTACATGGGTACAATACTTGCCTCTGATTGAATTGACGTACAATAATAGCTTTCAATTGAGTATCAAAATGGCACCTTACGAGGATTTGTACGGTCGTAAATGTCGTACACCATTGTATTGGACCGAGCTCAGTGAAAATAAGTTATACGGGGTCGATTTGATTAGAGAGACTGAACAAAAAGAAAGTGATCCATAAAAGTCTGAAAAGAGCGTCAAATCATTAGAAATCGTATGTGGACTTGAAACGAAAAGATATAGAGTTTCATACAGGGGAAAAAGTATTTTTAAAACTCTTGCCGTGGAAGAAAATTCTTAGATTCGGTTGTAAAGGTAAATTGAGTCTGTGATTTATTGGACCGTATGAGATTATTAAGCGTATCGGGCCAGTTACATATAGATTGTTATTGCCACCTGAGTTAGAAAGGATCCATAATGTATTTCATGTGTCGATGCTTCGTAGATATCAATCTGATCCCTCACATGTGATTAATCTATCAGAGATTGAGATTAAGTTTGATATGACATATGAGGAAGAACCGATTCATAATTTGGCTCGCGAAGTTAAAGAATAGAGAAATAAGAAAATTACGTTAGTGAAAGTACTGTGGCATAAACACGGAGTTGAAGAGGCAAGATGGGAGCCAAAAGATGCAATGAAAGAACAATATCCGAACCTATTCACCATAAGATTTTCGGGGACAGAAATCCCTAAGGGGGAGTTGTAACAGCCCGATTTAGACCCTATTTGGAACGGTGGTTTTGGGACCACGAATTCGAGTCAAAAAAGTTTTAAAAAGTTATTTTCTGTGTTTATTATGTGTGAATTAATATCCGTGAAATTTTCGTGTTTTAATTTTATCGTTTGAGTGCCCGATTTAATAAAAGGGCTTAATCGCGTAAAATAGAAAATTTATGGTTTAATTTGTAAGGGTCGAATTGTTGTTGTCTTCATTGCATGAGGTATTTAAGTTGCAATATTACCATATGAATTAGTGATGGACGGTTGTGGCCTTAATATATAAGTTTTAGTTATTAATTAATAAAGGTTAAAAATGTAAAATGTAAAATAATATATATGTTATAATAAAACATAAAATAAACACATGCATTCATCTTTTTCCACCATGACCTAATGTTAAAAGAAAAGAAAAAGAATAAATCTTTAGGGTATTCGGCCATTTGATAGCTTGATTAGGGTATCTAACTAGCTCGGTTTTTGATAATTTTTACATTTTTGAGATCGTTGCAGTGTAATGTACAAAGCCCATGCTTGAATTTCTGATTTTGATGAATATTTTGAGTTATGCCATTGATGAATAATTGAGCTTTGTGATGTTAGTTGATGAATTATGAAAGATATGTTTTGGATTAATATGTTTTGTATTGGGATTTTTGATGAATTTGAGTAATTAGGGCTAAATTGTAAAAATAATAAATTAAGGGACTAAAATGTGAAATAAATGAAATGTATGGACTTTTATGAGCATAAGGAAGATTTGGCCTAAGCATGGTGTGTGCAAATTTTGTATGTTTTGTATTTTGTGCAATTTGGACTAAATTGTAAAAAGTGTAAAATGTCAGGGGCAAAATGGTAATTTGCCCATTTATGTGTTTTTGGACTAAATTGAATGGAATTATGTTTAAATGAGTTTAATTTGAATATGTTTAGATCAAGAATTAAAGAAATCAGATTTGGATCGGGGAAAAACTAAAGTTATTGAATAGTTGTCTCACTCCGATTATCGTTGTCCGAGGTAAGGTTATAAGTAAATAGATGTTGTAAATTTTAAATAAATACAAGTTATATATGCTGAAATGAATTATGTGAAAGTATATATGTGGTAGCCGAATATGTATATGCTTTGAAGATATGTTTACAAATTCGATTTGACCGAGTTACGACGTCCAAAAGCCCCATGTAAACCTTAGGAATAGCTAGGATATATATGCCATGACATAGGATTTTCGATATGTGTTCTTGTGTAAGACCACGTCTGGGACATTGGCATCGATGTATGTTCTCGTGTCAGACCCTGTCTAGGACGGTGACATCAATTTGTGATTACATGTATGACCACGTCTGGGACGTTGTTATTGTACGATTTGTGTGATTATCCGAGTATCCTATTCAATTTTGAATGGTTCAACGAGCAATAATAAGTTAAGACTAAATGAAAAATCGAGTTAAAAGGCTTAGGTATGTAACACCCCTCACTCATATCCAACACCGAAACAGGGCTCGAGGCATTACCAGACTTAAACATTCATAAACATACAAAACTGGGTCACTAAATTTCGCCCAAAATTTAAAACTTCTAGAACATATGCATATCGTCCCTTATGCAGGCCATCGAGGCCTATAACCTACATGAAGGCGGTTCGGGACAAAATAAAAAACATTCGGTAAACTTTGGGCAACTTAATAAATTTCTAGCTTTGGAATGTCACACGCCTGTGTAGGTGGGCCGTGTGGACTCACACGCTCGTGTGAATTGGGCACGCCCATACCTTTAGCACATGGGCAACACTGTCTTTGGGACACGGCTATGGCACACGCCCTTGTGACCTACCCGTGTCTTGTACTAACTTAAAATTTTAAGGGCAGGGGACACATAGCCATAACACACACCCATGGGAGGGAACCGTGTGTCACACATGGCCTAGACACACGCCCGTGTATCCAACCATGTGGACCCTAATAGGCTATTTTCCAAGCCTTAAGTCACCCATTTCCACTCCTTATACCATTATACTATGTTTACTAACTTATATATTAAACATCCATGTTCAGGGTATTAACAACTTATTACCATATCACACATTTATTCCATGGCCATGACCACCTCGAATGGTCCTAAGGCATTCACCATGTATATATGCCTTATACTTCTTATACATGGTGAACAAGCATAATTACAAATCTCCATCATAAGACATTTACACATATCATGGACGAATAGGCTTACAAGCCAAAATCATTATAAGCCACATCTCATGGCTATATACAACAAATCATTATAAGCCAATACATTTGGCTAATCACAACAACATCGATCATAGAAAAACTAAGTCTCTATACATGCCACTCACTTGAACATGTATAACATATACATGTCAATACTCCAAGGGTAAAGGCTCGATAGTGTGATGCTGCCTCCGACGATCTCCAACCCCGAGCTGACCTGTCAAAACGAAAAAGATGGAAAGGGGGAGTAAGCTTTACGCTTAGTAAGTCCATATGAAAATAATAAGATTATAATAACATGTTTCTTTAGTTAAAATAACTATAATTATGCTTTTATTCATATTCTGGTCAAGCTGTCTACTCGAGTCATAATTGATAAATTATTCATAACTCGAGCTACGGAACTCCAAATTAATATTTGTTAATTTTCCAGAAACTAGACTCATATCTATTCTTATAATAAAATTTTCAAAATTTTTGGTCTAGCCAATAAATACAGTTTATTATTCAAAGTCTCCCTTGTTTCGCTATTTGACAGCTTTGACCTTTCTTCACTAAAATTTATTTATCTCATAGTACGAGACTCGAGGAATGTTTAAGTTTCTTTATCCTAAAAGTAGATTCATTAAGGATTTCCTTCATATGAATTTTAGCTCATAATTATTTTTTTACAATTTCTAGTGATTTTCCAAAATTGAGACAAGGGAGTCCAAAATCACTCCAACTTTGTCTCACAAGAATTAAAATATCTCATGATACAGAATTCGTTTTCTTTCACCGTTTCCTTTATGTGAAGCTAGACTCATTAATCTTTAATTTCATATTTTATTAAGCTTCTAACTCAATTTATACTATTTTTAGTGGATTTTCAAAGTCGAAATAATGTTGCTATATCAAGTCTGTCTTGGTGCAACAAGATAATAACCATCACAAATTTGTCATAGAAATTATTCTCATAAATATCATTCATTCATTTGCATCATCGTCATAAGTCCATTTCATTTCACATGTCAAACACCTGCTCATGGGTTTCTAGTACTTACCTGTGCTATCATTTAGCACTGCACTCGTCCAAACATGACAACTCACATGCATCATAATATTATCATATAACATACATTATGTATCATGGCAAGAACCTTTTTATTTCATTTCTCATATTAATCTCATTGAATTTCTAGGAATCTCGATGGATATCCCATTCACCGTCAATTCATACAAGTGATCATTTCATGTGCGCACTCCCGTGAACCTCACATCTTACGGCGGGATTACCAGTCCAGGTTAAATCCCCCGTAATATAAATTCATAGAGTGATGTCGGGATTACCTGTCCAGACTAAATCCCTTGTAACGACAAGCACTCTCAATGAGCTTGGATCTAAATTACTAGTCCAGGATAAATTCAGACCCTAATCGATTTACCCGTCCCGGCTAAATCCTTAATACACATATTATTCGGGAGGCTCGATCACTTAAGGAACACCCATCTGGGCTAGATCTTTCTATATTTGAGATCAACGGATTACCCATCCGGGCTAAATCCTTTTCTGCAACACATGCAGGATCTCAAATCATGTAAGCCATGGTTTATCCATCGAATTTCCCTTTTTATTCAACCAATATTTTTCTCTTTCCATCAAGTATCTCATTATGCATAGCTGCTTATGCCATGTGCATCCAATTCAACACATTTCCATGTTTATTTAGACATTGTCCATAAGATAAACATGGTATTACATATAATTATAAATTGGCATTTGTTACAATATATAATCTTTATAAACTAAATAAATATCCATCACACAATGTTAACACATCAATTTAAGTTCAAGTATGAACAATAATATTATTGCATTATCATTGACATATGAACTTACCTCGGTTTCGAGTTTGTGCTTAACCTTGTTCAACCTCGTTCTAATCCCGAATCTTGTTTTCCTTGATCTATAATATCACATTTAGCCTAATAATTAGTCAACCTATTCATATGTGTCTAAAAATCATATTTTTACAAATTTACATTTTGACCTCTAAACTTTTGCATATTTGTACTTTTGCCCCAAAGCTCGGAAATTTAACTTCATCCTATTTTCTTATGTTTTATTACATGCTAATCATTTTTCATAACTATGACAGCCCCCAATTTCCACTAAATTACCCATTTATGGCCAATTTTACAACTTTTACAAAACGGTCCTTTCGGACGTTTTCATCGAAAACCGCTTAGTAAAAGTCATTTATTAGACACCCCACACTCATTTTCTACCATTAGACATCAAAATACAAGCATGTCATCCATTGGTAAAATTTTAAACACAAAACCTAGTTCAAAATAATGGTAGAAATAGCTAGAGCATGTTATCGGGATTTCAAAAATGTAAAGAACTTTAAAAAGGGGCTCGGGATCACTTACAAATGATCTTGGAAGCTTGAACCAAACCCTAATGATGGCTTCCATGGGGGTTTCGGCTGGTACATGGAGAATATGACCAAATTTTGGCTATTTTGGCTTTTTAATTCTTTTAATTTTTGGTTTACCAAAATGCCCCTAACTTAAAAATATTTTTTACACCCATTTCATGTCTATTTTTGTCGAGAAATTAACTAATGGTCTAATTACCATTTAAGGACCTCCCATGTAACGCCCCCATGCCCGAAATCGTCACTGAAGTCAAGCTTGAGGTGTTACTAAACTTATCTTACCTTTTAAACAACTCTAAACCACTTATTTTAATTTTCGGAATAAATTGCTTTCTGCGTCATGGTTGCTTAAAAATTCATTTCTCGAGTTTCAAAACTCAAAATTAAGATCCGTAAATTTTTCCTGAAACTAGACTCATATATATATCTACTAATTGTTTTCTAGAATTTTTAACGTAGCCAATTAGTACAGTTTATTAGTTAAAGTTACCCCTGTTTCAGAATTTGACTGCACTGACCTATACTTACTACGAGCCACTTTTCTCCCTGTAAAAAATTCATATGACTATACCATTTGTTTCTATTAAAACTAGATACAATAAGGATTCTAACCATATAAATTATACCACCTAATTATTTTTTAAAATTTATGGTGAATTTCCAAAGTTCGAACAGGGGATCCAAAAATCGCTCTGGCCCTATTTCACGAAAACTCAGATATCTTATAAAATACAAAACCTTTACCTGTTTTGCTTATTCCATATGAAAATAGACACAATGAGATTTAATTTAATATATTATTCACCATCAAGCCATGTCTCTACATTTTTTTTATGATTTTTCAAAGTCACATTATTTCTGATACTTGAATCCGTTTTTAAGTTACTTACACATTTTTCATAGTTTTCATGTGATAGTTACTACTTAATCATACATACTATTAAACATGTATATCATCAGCCATTCTATTAGCTAATCACTAGCAAGTATTTACACATCATTTATTGATCATATCATATCAAAAGAAACCAAGTTCCTATACATGCCATACACAAAACGAAACGTCTAACTATACCAATGTGATTTCTTCGATAGTGTGATCGGGTCTCCGACGTTTCCTTCGATCCCCGAGTGGCTTTATAAAAACTATAAGAAAAAGAAAATAAAGAGAGTAAGCACTAGGCTTAGTAAGCTTACAAGAAAATAAATTACAACATTCAACATAATGAATAATTATACATAATGTCACCTAGCCTCAAACTTTCTTTACTTCTCATTTTCTACCTTCTTCTTTACTCACTTACCTTCTTTCTTACCTGACCTTTCACTATTCATAAATATAATCTACCTTCCCTTTTGCTGATAATTCACTGTAATTTAACGTGTACAATTACCCGTTGAACCACTCAGAATACTAAGGATACTAGGGTCGTTCCTGTCTATCAATATCCTGCCAATGCCATGTCTTCGACATGGACTTACATGAATTATTCCTGTCTCCAATGCCATATATATATCTAATATGGGCTTACATGGCTCATTCCTGTCTCCAAAGCCATATATCTGATATGGACTTACATGGCTCATTTCTGTCCTGTCCTGTCCTGTCAACCCCAATATCTTTACATTCCTAAGGTTCAAACGGGGCTTCCTAATGCTTTTCTCTGTCACTTCGCCTTTAATTCGACTTTAAATATTCTAAAAAAATAAGTATATAAATGCTGAAAATTGAAAATAATAATGTAAAATAAAAGAATATTCCATTTATTTACTGTAAACTTACCTTGATACAAAATGTGACTAAACTTTACAATTTAGTCCTTTACTTTTTTTCCCCGATCTACTCTCGAATTTCGCTCTTCTTGATCTATAATAGCAAATTTAACTTATTTAATATTCAAATTTATCAAAACAGTCCTTGACCCAAACTTTTACAAAATTACATTTTTATCCCTAAACTTTCACATATTTGCACTTTTGCCCCAAGGCTCGTAATTTAAACTTCATCCTATTTTCTTATGTTTTATGACATGCTGATCATTTTTCCCTTCTATAGAAAAATCGAATTCTCACTCTAACATATACTTATGACTATTAGGTATTTTTATCGATTAAGCCCTTTTACTCGTTTTTACCTAAAACCGAGTAGCACAAGTTATCTAACATAATCTAAGACCTCATATTCTATCATAAAACATCAAAATAAACACTTTTCACCTATGGGTATTTTTCCAAATATGAACCCTAACTTAAATTATTGCTAGCATAAGCTTTATCAAGCTACCGGGAATCCCAAAACCTAAAGAACATTAAAAACGGGGCTTGGAATCACTTACTATGGAGCTTGAAAGCTTGAAACAAACCCTAGCTATGGAGAACCCTTGAAATTTCGTGCTAATGAAGAAGATGATGAATTTTGTGTTATTTTTCCCTTTTTATTTCATTTAATATCCAAATGACCAAAATGCCCTTCCTTATTAAACTTTCAAAAATTCCATCCATGTCCTATTTTGTCCATGAACTTAGAAATTGGTCAAATTGTTATTTAAACCCTCCTAATTAATATTCCAAAGCAATTTCATACTAAAAACTTCTAGAATGCAAGTTTTGCAAATTATTCGATTTAGTCCCTAATCTCAACTTAAGCACTTTATGCATAGAATTTCATCACGAAATTTTCACACAATCATGCAATCATTTCATGAACCTCATAATAATAATAAAATAAATTTTTCTACCTCGAATTTGTGGTTTCGCAACCACTATTCTGTTTAGGCCCTATTTCGGGATGTTACATCCCATGTAAAATTTCATTGCAATTTGATACCTCTAACATGTAGAACTCAACTTTTGCACTTTTTACAATTTAGTCCTTTTGACCAAATTGAGTGCCCAAACGTCGAAATATTTGAACAAAATTTTCATGGAATCATTCCATGAAATCGTAGACCATAAAAATATAATAAAAATAAATTTTCTTACATCGGATTTGTGGTCCCGAAACCACTGTTCCGACTAGGCCCTAATTCGGATGTTACATTTCTCCCCCCTTTAAGGATTTTCGTCCCTGAAAATCTTACCAAAAGAGTGGTTTAGTTCCTCATTATCTTTACTATCTCATAATTAGTTCTAAAGAACCCTTTACTTTAGCCTTCATTAAAATCCTGGGTCTTACTTAGCTTTCCCAATAACTCATGATATATGAAAGTCCGTATCCCAATCCAATTTACCAGGACTAGCTTCCCAAGAAATCTGATACTCTCATCAATACATGATTCCATTAACTCATTGGGCAGATTTAACATTTACCAAGACGATTTGCGAATTTCATCATATGTCAACCAAGTCCGTAATATGTTTGACATGACATAAATTTTTGCTATATGTATATTTATGTACTTAGCTGAATATGTGATCATTGAATTAGTCTTGAATATGACCTTTGTTACATTGCATGATAAGTAATATTAGCATGTTTAAATTCGGTTTTGGTATGTTAAAGTGTTAGACAAATAGTTGCTATGTATTATGCATAAATATATATTTATGATGCATTGATGTGAAAGACAAAATATGTTTGATTTATTGGTTTAGCTCTTTGAAATGTATAGGCGTGTAAAATGATTGAATAAAGTTGAAAGTGGACAGCATAAGTATTAAGCATATTTGTATTCGGTTAAAGCTTTAGAAATTGACCATTTGAATAGTAACTTATGCTTTTGTTAAACAAGATGGTTTGATGCAAGTTTAGTAAATGGCTTTGTTAATTGTGCTTTAATTATTAAATATATGTTATATGATGTTTTTGTGTGTATACATGAATGTCCAGAAGATGTGTCTCGTTAGGTAATACCTCGTAACCCCATTCCGGCGACGGATACGGGTTAGGGGTGTTACATGTTTGATGCCTGCTTCATCACAAAACGTATGTATCCCAGATGAAGTATACTCAGTCCCATTATTAGACCTTAATGTCTTCAACTTGCAACCTGTTTCAGTCTCTACTGCAGGTTTAAACTTCAAAAATACTGAGGCCACTTCTGTAACACCCTTAACCCATATCTGTCACCGAATTGGGGTTATGAGGTATTACCGGACGAGACAAAAATTCTGAAGAATCGTATGCATGCACTTGCTCAAACTTTTAAACCAATCAAATGTTAACATATATAACTGATTTAAATTCTTTACGAATCATAACATAATAGTTTAAATACATTTTCAAAGAACACGAAATAATCTATCCATTGAAATACATACAAAAATTTCACAAACCATTTCCATAAGGAAAGTCGAATTTCACATATAAATAATAAAAGTGATATTCTTATTTGACCGAATAATAAGCTTAAAAATCAATCAACTTATACTCATTATTTAATGACTAACCTATACACTACTCAAATATCAAATTTGAACCAAGGAGGAGATATATACACCACATAAAACTCTTATAATCCTTTTGTTAACCAATGCCCAAATCACTATTCATCTGGTCATTTTTCAATATATTAGCCGAATGTAATCATGCTAAAACATAGCTTTATTCAATGCTTAAATTTTTCATCATTTTCAACCTATCACTTTATACACATAATCTTTCATAGAAACAAATCAATATACATATATATATATATCAACCATAATTTCCACATTAAGTCAAACATATTACAAATATATTTCAACTAATGTATACTTATTAAATCATTACAAAACTGAATGCCAATACTTCAAATCATAGTCCTTTACAAAATACATCCCATTTATATATCATGCCTATCACTCAACAAAATATTCAACCACAATTTCACATCATACTAAATATACCATACACATATATTTTGACATATCTTCATCACCCTTAGCAAATATATCTACCATATTTCACATATAAATACAAAATGGCCAAAACATCAATACCACAACCAAACATAACCATCAATTGATCAAAGCATAAAAATCCAAGCTTAATAAAATAATAAGCCATTTTCGCAACATATATAAGGCACATCAAAAACAAGCATTTAACTCAATACATATGAAAAATATAGCCAATAAAGTCAAATCATGCTTGTACATTTCCTCACATAAGCGCAACATGTTTCAAAATTTAACCTTATCAATATCTTTTATTTATTCAATTTCCAAACCAAACTAACATACTTCAAAACCATGTTTACTATATCATAGTTCCCACATTCGAACCATAAGACCAAAACATCATAGCATTTGAACTCCTGAATATAATTATACATAATTTAACTCAATACCCAACCAACATTAAAAAAAATTCTTTAATATAATTTCATGCCTTTAGCTAATATTAAACATACCATTTTTAAACATAAATTACAATTCGTAGAATACCAAATTTGCATGCTCAAACCAATCCAAACTACCTATATCTAGCCATTTAACTATATCTATTTGTTCATCAATATAACTTCCAATGTTCAAACCAATTAACAAATAAATCACATTCATTCTTTAACATCACCAACCGTACCTAAATAATCAATCCACAATAGACATGTCATAAGCATATACTTTGATTTTTACTACATATGACCGAATATAACCATACCTTAACAAATCACCATTTTTCTCACAAATAACCAAATCCAAACATCTCACCAAAACACCATTCATACCTATCATAAAATATTCATACCAAATCAAAATCCAACCATATCAAATATAACCATAATATACTTTAATATCAAGTCACATAATAACACCTTAACAAAACATAACAATCAAGTTCACATATAATTTTTATCTATGCATGAACCATAGCCGAATCAATCAAACACACATCCAAAATCACCAACCAAACATAATTATAATTCATTCAAGCCTTGAAACCAAAATTAACAAAATAAACAAGCCATTTTCGCACGGCTCATATTTACATACCCCAAAATGAAATATATAAACCAGCCTATACATGCCATAAATTCGAATTTAATTTATAAAAATACCAAAATAGTTGATAGTGTGATACACTTTGCTGACAATTATTGAGCTCGTAACTAGACTCCAAAATCTATAAAACAGAGGCAAACAAAAAACACACACAGTAAGCTATCATAGCTTAGTAAGTCATAAGCAAATAAATAACTCAATGTTAATATCAACTCAACTTAACCAAACTAATTTATACTATCATAATCACATTTATTTTCAAAATCATAATTTAATATATAACATATACATCCATTGTAACGCCCTAAATCCTAAAAACCCTGTTAAAATTATTTTTGGATGCTGTCGTGTGGATGTATGTCTGACTTAGTGGTTTAGTGCTCTGAGAGTGTCTAGGAAGTCTTGGGTTCAAGCCTTGGCTTGAGCAAATTTTTGCTCCTACTTGAATAAACCCTTGTTTTCTGATAGTAGGCTTCTTAAATTAATATGGGTAAATCATGTCATAAAGAGCCTGCTGGCCTAGAGGATAAATGGCGTGTTTTTATTGCCAAGGACTTGAGTTCAAGTCTTACTACACGCAAAAAGGTGTAACTCTGTAGCTTGGACGGTTGAGGAGTTTGAAAGGTGTAGGGGAGTGTATAGCCAAAAAATAGGAGAAGAGGGGGAATTTGAATGGTATTCGGTTTGAGGATATGGGGAGAGATTGTAGGAGGAAATCAAGGAGATGTGGTGAAGAGGAGGTGTTAGTGCCATTGGTGGACTCTAGGTACTCAAGAGAATTTGGCTTTGAGCTTAGGGAGCTTCTCTTGCTATTCATTTCAGTTCTTGGTAACTTTTGCTTCTTTTTACCTTTGTTTCCAAAGCCGTACATTACTTGGATTTTGATTTGGGGTACCTTTTGGTTCTTTGGTTGATTAGATTCTACTCTTCTCTTTAGCCTCTAGTTCACCGATTTCTATCCATCACTTTCATTTTTCTCAATTGGTATCCTTCTCTTTAGCCAAATATCACTAGTCCTTCCTCTCACAATCCCTTTTTGATTTTTAGCCTTACTTGAGGACCGATTCTTTCTTTCTTCTCCCTTGTTCCCAATTGACTTGTCTTGATCTATTCCTCCCCCTCTCCCTCTCCCAACTCTTTTATTCTTGCCTTGGCCGAACTTTATCAAGGCCTAAATATCTTCCTCCTCTTCTTCTCTTTTCTGTACTTTAACAGTTTCTTATTGTGGGACTGCCGAAATCCCTTATTTTATTGGTAAGTGTTATACGGTTTGTGCTCCCTAGCTGAACCTTATTAGACTTTCCTCTCAAAGGTTCAGCTTGTGTATCTCTTAGGCTGAACAATTTCATTTTCTCTTTTTACCATGGGGAGATATCCTTTTAACACTTCTCTTTTTTGTACGAATGTTGCTAGGGGCTCAATTTCTTTAAACAAGGTGTGGGGCCGATTGCTTTTCCTTTACAAGTGATAATTCCTTTATTGGTAAATGTTTAAGTTCTAGTATTTGTGTGGGATTATAGATTCTTATGAATCGGTTAACTATTTTTGTAAAGGGTAAAGTATTGGGGAGAACACATGGTTTGGAACAAGGAGGGGCTGCAATTGTTGATTGGTAAGTAGCGATGATTTGGTTAAAACATTTTTCAATATTATTATGTTTTTGGATTAACGGGGGTTTTAAACTAATGAGAGGGTGTGGTTGACCATAGGTTCTCGATCTCAGAGGCATTTTAGCTACAGCTCCATAATAGGTGTGTGAGCCTCAATGCCATTAGATATGAAATCGGAAAAAGCCGAAAAGCTAAAAGGTGATCAGTCGACACCACTCGGGGCGTGTGACCCCTGTATGGTAGGCTATGTGATAAAACATGGTCATGTGGTTGATGAGTTGGCCATGAACGCTTTCATGGACCAAAACGATATTAGGACATTTTTGGTCGAACTGGGCCGTGTAAGCCCAATGGCCAGTGGGCCCCACACGGGAAAATCACACAAAAGTGTGGTAAATATTGGGCCAGGCTGTGTAAACCGCACGGCTAAGGCCACTTCTGGGCTATATGGGCCATACGAGCGTGTGGGCCCACATGGGCCCAGAATATGGGTTTTAGGCCCAGTATCACTGATTGACTGTTAAGGTTGCAAGGGTTGCCTAAGACAACTGTGGACCTTCTGTTGGGCTGGTAAGTATACCTGGGCCCTTATTTTGGTAAGATGACTGTTTTACCCCTATGTGATGTATGACTGTTTGAGCATGCCATTTTTACTGTATGTACATTTATATTATGTTACATTACATGGGGTGGGATATATGATTTTAGAGGAAATATACTGAAAGGCTATAAGCCTAATACTAGCAGCTCTACTGCAAATACAGTTTTAGTGTTGTAACTGGCATGACTTGGTGTGTAGGGTTGGGTAGGTCGATTTTATCCCCACATGGTGTGTAGGACTACTACGGAGATGGTGTGTAGCGGATGGTGTATAGGGTTGGGTGGGTCGATCTTATCCCCACATGGTTTATCTGACCTAGTGTGTCTCCGTAGGGAGCACTAGTATTATTTGTGAAAAATAAGGATAGATCTATGTGTATGTGCATTGATTACAGACAATTGAATAAACTGACCATTAAGAACAAATACCCTCTGCCAAGGATTGATGATTTGTTCTACCAACTGCAAAGAGCATCAGTTTTCTCTAAGATAGTTCTCTGGTCAGGGTATCACCAACTGAGAGTTAAAGAGGCCGGTGTGCACAAGACGGTGTTTAGGAGTAGTATCATGCAAAAGGGTGTTTTATTTTACTTATTGTCGTGTAGGAATTTGTGTGTCAGTGGAACTCTGTAGCTTGGATGGTTAAGGAGTTTGAGAGGTGTAGGAAAGTATATAGCCAAAAATTAGGAAAAGAATGGGGAATTTGAATGGTATTTGGTTTGAGGATTTGGGGAGAGATTGTAGAAGGAAATCAAAGAGATGTGGTGAAGAGGGGGTGCTAGTGTCGTTGGTGGAATCTAGGTACTCAAGAGAATTCAGCTTTGAGCTTAGGGAGCTTCTTTTGCTATTCATTTCAGTTCTTGGCAACTTTTGCTTCTTTTTACCTTTGTTTCTAAAGCTGTAAATTACTTAGATTTTTGTTTGGGGTACCTTTCGGTTCTTTGGTTGATTGGATTCTAATATTCTCTTTAACCTCTAGTTCATTGATTTCTGTCCATCACTTCCATTTTTCTCAATTGGTATCCTTCTCTTGGTCGAATATCACTAGTCATTCCTCTCACAATCCCTTTTTAGTTTTTAGCCTTGCTTGGGGATCGATTCTTTCTTTCTTCTCCCTTGCTCCAGTTGACTTGTCTTGATCGATTACTCCCCGTCTCCCTCTCCTAACTCTTTTATTCTTGCTTTGGTGAAACTTTGCCAAGGCTTAAATATCTTCCTCCTCTTCTTCTCTTTTCTATGCTTTGACCGTTTCTTACTGTGGGACTACCAAAATACCCTTGCTTTATAGGTAAGTGTTATATTGTTTTTGCTTCCTAGCCAAGCCTTATTAGGCTTTCCTTTCAAAGGATGTTATGAATTGGTTAACTGTTTTTGCGAAGGGTAAAGTATTGAGGAGAATACGTGGTTTGGAACAAGGAGGGGCTGCGATTTTTGATTGGTAAGTAGGGATGATTTGGTTAAAACATTTTTTAATATTATTATGTTTTTGGATTAGCGAGGGTTTTAGACTAATGAGAGGGTATGTAAACCACACGGCTAAGGCCACTTCTGGGCTATATTGGCCATACGAGCATATGGGCCTACATGGGCTCGAAATATAGGACCATTATCACTGATTGACCATTAAGGTTGCACGGGTTACCCAAGACAACTGTGGACCTTCTGTAGGGCCGATAAGTATACCTGGGCCCTTATTTTTGTAAGATGACTGTTTTACCCCTATGTGATGTATGACAGTTTGGGCATGCCATTTTTATTGTATGTACATTTATATTTTGTTGCATTGTATGGGGTGGGATATATGATTTTGGTGGAAGTGTACTGAAAGGCTATAAGCCTAATACTGGTAGCTCTACTGCAAGTACTGTTTTAGTGCCGCAACTGACATGACTTGGTGTGTAGGGTTGGGTGGGTCAATTTTATCCCCACATGGTGTGTAGGGTTGGTACGGAGATGGTGTGGAGCGGATGGATTGGGTAGGATTCTTTATGTGCATTCTATACTGAAATCGGATATGGCCCAGGCTGCCACTGCTACTGAAATGGGCTTAGTGCCAGACTGCTACTGCTACTCAAAGAGGGGCTAAGGCCTCTAACTGAAACTGAGAGGGCTTAGGCGCAAATTGCGCTTACTCTGATTTTTTGCTATTATGGGATTTCACACACTGAGATTACGTAAACTCACCCAGCTATTAACTGTGCAGGAAATCCCCAGGCTTAGACAGATCGAGGTGACGGAGGACTTAGAGGTGGCCACTCGGTAAAAGTTTCTTTTAACATTATAATTAAGATTTTATTTTGGGTTTTTATTTTGTAATAAGGCCTCTTTAATTTCTATTTTATGATAATTTAGGGATTTACTTGAATTTTAATCTAGTAGTAGTAGATCTCGGATTTTCAAGAAAATATAAACAAATGTTTTTCTTTAAACACCACGTTTATGTAACACATTTTGAAAGCTTCTGCAACGATCACTGTTTTAAAGTTCAATAACAAACTAATGAAATCAAATTTTGCTATGATAACTTGAGTTTTCACAATGAACCGGACATCCTAAACTTGTGCTAAGAACCTTAAGAAGTTTTATGTAGAATGAATTTTCATGCAATTTGTGTTTTGGATTAGAACGAATTTTCACACAATTTGTGTTTTGGAAAAACACTTCAATGTGACATCACAGATTCGGTCATAACATCTAGGCTGGGTTCGAGGTGTTACATTTAGTGGTATCAGAGTCAAGTTACAAAACTTGGCTATGGATTTGGGTTTTTTTTTAAAAAGTGGAAATTTCAACAATATTGTTTTAAAATGGTTTTAAAATGATTATTTGAGAATGTTTTACTAAAGGAGTGGTACACCGAATCTCCGCACCAATCCTCTAAGATTTCTGATTGTTTATTCTGGAAGGATATTATTGAAATGTTATCACTGAGACTACTTTAGGTAGTAAAACTGTACTGAAACTCTTTAGTTAGAGTAAACTACGAACCGTAGTAAGAATACGAACTGCGAAAATAAAACTCCGACGAATATTGTTCATAAGATATCAGTAATAAACATTGAAACAATAAACTGATTGGCATGAAACTTTTAATATAGATAAAAACACAATTGGATAATGAGCACTAGAGGAACTCATGGTAGAGGTCGCGGCAGAGGCCGTGGAGGTGCTCGGCTGGGTCTTCCTCTTTTGGACACCATCCTAATAAGGAAGTTAGAGAGGCACCAGCTTCACCTAGGCTGAGACAGGGTCTCAAAATCGAGCAGCTGGGGATGACGCACTGTCCCAAGTAATGTTGAGGATTCTGGAAAGGGTCGCTGGGCCTAGTACTGGTACTGTGGGCCGTGGGACGGTTACAGAACGACTCAGGTCTAACGGTTAAAAGGTGTAGTAACTCCACTGAGAGACGAGGCTCGCCAGTGGTGGCTTACTGTCAAAGAGGGCACTCAAGCTGACCATTTGACCTAGGAGTTTTTCAAGGCTACTTTCAAGGTTAAATATGTGGGTGCTAGCTATGTGGATGCTTGTAGGAGGGAATTTTTGAATTTAACTTTGGGAGATAAGACAGTGGCTGAATATGAGGCCAAATTTTTACGATTGAGCGGCTATGCACGTGGGATGGTGGCAACAAAATACGAGTAGTGTGTTCGATTTGAGGATGGCCTTAGAGATGGTTTAAGGGTTCTGATAGCTCCTCAGAGGGAGCAAATTTCGCAGCACTGGTTGACAAGGCAAAAATCACCGAGGATGTGACGCGCGCTGAGCGCCAGAATAGAGAGAAAGGTAGAAGTAAGAGGGATGCTGAGCCCTCAAATTCTTTTCAGAGGTTTAAGAAAAAGCCTAGAGCTGAGGGGCCAACCAGTGGTAGGACCCCTGTACTGCTACTATTGGACCGCAGTTTTGTGTTGATTATGGGAAACGCCATTAGGGCCAATGTTGGAAAAAGATGGGTGCATATTTGAGATGCGGATCATTAGAGCACTGTGTCATGGATTGTCCACGGAGGCCCAAGCAGATGCAAGCTACTGGTTTTGGTAATGTTTAGCAGGGTGGTCAGCAACCACCGGGAGGTCGTGGTTAGGCCAGGGGTAAAAATGGTGTAGGCTGTGGTCGTGGAGCATCGAGCAGAGGTGCTGGTCATACTAAGGCAAGGCAGCTGATGCTGGTTTATGCTGCACGTCGTCGAGAGGACAAGGATGCTCTATATGTCCTTATGGGTACATTTTTTATTCATAATGTACCTTATACTGCATTAATTAATGTGAGGTCTACTCATTCATACATAGCATGCTCTGTGTCTAAGATATTGGGTTTTATGGCTGAAAACAATATGAGTGAGGTTATTGTTCTAAGTCCGCTGGGGCAGTCTATTCGGATTAATAAGATGTTTAGAGATGTTCCCTTGGAGATACAAGGAGTTATCTTTCTGGCCGATCTTATGGAGCTACCTTTCAGAGAATTTGGCCTGATACTAGGCATGGATTGGTTAGATAAACATCGGGTAAGCTTGGATTGTGCTATTAAATGGGTTGTATTGAGAGCTGAGGCAGATGAGGAGGTAGTGGTAATTGGAGAGCGACAAAACTATTTGAGTAATGTAATTTCTACACTAAGGGCCTAGAAATTGGTTCACAAGGGTTGTTAGGCATTCTTGGCCTACGTCAGTGTTTCAGATGTTAGGGACTCTTTAGTGAAGGATATCGGAACAGTTAAGGATTTTCCCGATGTCTTTCCTGAAGAGCTACTAGGGTTACCTCTAGAACGTGAAGTGGAGTTTAGGATTGAGCTCCTTCCTGGTATGGCTCCAGTGTCTATCACCCCTTACAGAATGGCATCGAAAAAGCTTGTGGAGTTTACGACCCAGATTCAAGAGCTACTGGACCGTGGGTTTATCTGACCTAGTGTGTCTCCATGGGGAGCACCAGTCTTATTTGTGAAAAAGAAGGATGGAACCATGCGTATGTGCATCGACTACAGATAACTAAATAAACTAACCATTAAGAATAAATACCCTCTACCAAGGACTGATGATCTGTTCGACCAACTGCAAGGAGCATCAATTTTCTCTAAGATAGATCTCCAGTTGAGGTATCACCAACTGAGTGTTAAAGATGCCGATGTGCACAAGACAGCGTTTGGGACTCGTTATGGTCATTACGAGTTCCTGGTTATGCCTTTAGGGCTGACAAACACACCAGCAGCTTTTATGGATCTGATGAACAGAGTGTGTCAACCGTATGTGGACCGGTTTGTTGTAGTATTTATTGATGACATACTAGTGTATTCGAGGACTAAAGATGAACATGATGAACATCTATGAGTAGTTCTGCAAATTTTGAGGGAGAAGCAACTGTACGCCAAGTTTAGCAAGTGTGAATTCTACTTATGTGTGGTAACATTTCTGGGTCATGTAGTATCCACTGAGGGGATTAGGGTTGATCCTAAAAAAATTAGGGCTATTTTAGATTGAAAGCAGCCTAGGACTGTGTCAAAAATTCATAGTTTTCTGGGACTGGCTGGGTACTATCGAAGATTTGAAGAGGGGTTCTCACTGATTGCCGCGCCCTTAACTAAGCTGCTACGTAAAGTCGTGCCATTTAACTGGACTGATGAGCAACAAGAGAGCTTTGAAAAGCTCAAGAAAGTTCTAGCTGAAGCCCCTGTCTTGATTCAGCCAGAGTGTGGGAAAGAATTTACTGTTTACAATGATGCATCACACGTTGGGTTGGGTTGTGTGCTGACGCAAGAGGGTAAGCTGGTAGTTTATGCGTCTCACCAGCTTAAGACTTATGAGGCGAATTACCCAACACATGACTTGGAGTTGGCCACAGTGGTATTCTCATTGAAAATTTGGAGGCATTACTTGTACGGTGAGAAATGTATCATCTACACGGATCACAAGAGCTCAAGTATCTCCTCACTTAGACAGAGTTAAATCTTAGACAGTGTAGATGGACTGAGCTGCTTAAGGATTATGACTGTTCGATTGAATACCACCCTGGTAAGGCCAACGTGGTGGCCGAAACACTGAGCTGTAGGGTTATGACTAATCTGACAGCAATGTTTGCTCGTCTTAGCTTATTTGTTGATGGTAGCTTGTTGGCTGAGCTCCAAGTTAAACCAATGTGGATTGAATAGATTAAGAGTAAACAGCTAGAAGATGAGTCATTGGGTCTTCGATTTCGTCAAATAAAAAATGGTAATACTGTGGATTTTGGGCTGAATAATGAAGGGGTACTTTGTTTCTGAAGTAGAATTTTCGTACCTAAGGATACTAATTTGAGACAGACTTTACTGCGAAAGGTGCATAGTAGCCCCCTATGCTATGCACCTAGGTGGAAATAGGATGTACATATATCTTCGTGATATTTATTGGTGGTCGGGTCTTAAATGTGATATTACCAACTTTGTGGGGAAATGTCTGACTTGCCAACAGGTTAAAGTGGAACATTAGTTGCCTTCTTGGTTACTTCAACTAGTTAAGATTTCGTTATGGAAGTGGGAAAGAGTAACCATGGACTTTGTGAGCGGGCTACCCCTAACACATTCTAAAAAAGATTTAGTGTGGGTCATCGTGGATAGATTGACCGAAACTACCCATTTCATACCAGTTCGCACAGCTTATTCATTCCAAAAACTGGCTAAGTTGTATGTATCCGAGATAGTGAGACTGCATGGGGTACCAGTTTCCATAATATCTAACAGATATCCTCGCATCACATCTCGATTTTAGAAGAAGTTACATGAAGCTCTGGGTACACAGTTGGACTTCAGTACTACGTTCCATCCTCAGACAGATGGTTAGTTTGAGGGGGTGATTCAGATACTGTAACATCCCAAAGTAGTACCTAAACGGAACAGTGGTTGTGAAACGACAATCTGAGATAGAAAAGTTTATTCTGATTAATTTTTATAATTTACCAAGTGATTAGATGTATGTGTTAGAGTATCGATGAAAAATTTTATAGATAGCATGCTTAATTTGCCTACTAGGGCTTAATTGCAAAAGTTGATAATATGAGTTTTAGATGCTAAAGGATTAAATTGAAGAGTATAATTGAAGTAGAGGTCTTTAAATGGTAATTAGACCATTAGGTTTTCATGGACAAAAATGGACATACATAGATAAAAAAAAACTAAAGTTGTAATGAAGGGTATTTTAGTCATTTGGTAATTAAAAGATTAAAAAAGGGAAAAAGATGGCAAAATGTGCCCATCTTCTTCATTAGGCCAAAATTTCAAGGGTTCTTCATAGCTAGGGTTTTTTCAAGCGTCCAAGCTTCATAGTAAATGATTCCAAGCCCCGTTTTTAATGTTCTTTACGTTTTTGAAGTCCCGGTAACTTGATTTAGCTTATTCTAGCAATAATTTAACCTAGGGTTCATATTTGGAAAAATACCCATAGGTGAAATGTGTTTATTTTGATGTTTTATGGTAGAATATGAAGCTTGAAATTATGTTAAATGACTTGAGCTAAGCGATTTTAAGCGAAAACGAGTAAAATGACATAATCGGTAAAAATACCTAATGGTCATAAGTACATGTTAGAGTGGGAATTTGAGCTTGTCGTAGGTAAATAAATGATCAGCATGTCATAAAACGTAAGAATTAGTGATAAAGTTTCATTTTCGAGCCTTGGGAGAAAAGTGTAAATATGCAAAAGTTTAGGGGCAAAATAATAATTTTGCAAAAGTTGGAGTTAAGGACTGTTTTGATAAATGTGAATATTAAATAAGTGAAATTTTCTCTTATATATCAAGAGGAACAAAATTCAGGGTTAGACCAAGGAAAGAAAAAGGTTGAGGACTAAATCAAAATATTTGATCGTATTTTGTATCGAGGTAAGTTTGTCGCAAATAAATGCAATGTTTTATTATTTATAATTAATGATGTTATTTTTCAGCATGTATATATTTATTTTGTAAATTTATTCATTGATGATTCAAGCAAGAATTGTCGGAGAAATGATACTTAAAAGTCCTTGTTGAACCTTAAGAATGTATAGGATACAAATGTCATGACATTAGGGTTTAAGGATACCAAGTAAGACCATGCCAGTTTTACAAGGCAAGGAATGTAAGACCACGTCAAAAAGTGGCATTGATAAACTACTATATGGCAAGCATCCCATGTAAGACCATACCAAGGCATGGCAATGGTGAGTTCATAAGGCAAGGATACCACGTAAGACCATGTCAAGACATGGCAATGGTAAGTTTAAAAAGGAAAGGTACCCGTGTATCCTTAGTATTCCAAGTGGTTCAATGGAAAATTCAAAGAGTGTACCAAAGGAAAGGTAAGATAAGTCCATGTTCGAAAGGTTCAGGTTATCTTGATAATTCATTTAGAATGTTGTTATTTATTTACATGCAAACTTACTAAGCTTTATGCTTACTCCCTTTCTTTTCCTTGTTTTTGTATAGCATCGCAAAGCCAACTCAAAAAATTGTAAGGATGTCGAAGATCGCCTCAGGCAAACAATGAGCTATCTCAGAATTTTGTGACAAGAAATACTTTAAGTCATGGCATGTATAGGGGCTTGGCTATTGTCTGTATG
Organism: Gossypium hirsutum; assembly: GCF_007990345.1. Classification (NCBI taxonomy): domain Eukaryota; kingdom Viridiplantae; phylum Streptophyta; class Magnoliopsida; order Malvales; family Malvaceae; genus Gossypium; species Gossypium hirsutum. Next base: position 30,811,933 of record NC_053424.1, read on the forward strand.
TCCTTATGATATGATTAAAGAATGGCATGTGAATACTTGGTAATGATTAGCTTATGATATAGCTAAATAAGAACATGTTTTGGTATTATATATGCCTAAATGAGGTTTGATGCAAAGAAATTATGAAGGAGTAAGAGTTAGCCATGGAGCAGTTAGGAAACAGCAGCAGTAACGTGGTTTTGAAATATCACTAAAAATTTTAGAAATTTAATTTAATGGTGAATAAGATATATAATTAAATCTTATTGAGTCTATTTTTATAGGAAAGAAACAGAGCAAGCAAAGGAAATCTATATTCTGAGATATTTAAATTTTTGTAAGACTAGTTCAGAGTGACTTCGTGATCCCCTATTCCAACTTTGAAAAATCACTAAAATAATTATAAGTCATAGTTTATATTTCTAGATTCCTTAGTGAGTCTATTTTCATTAGAAACAAACGGAAACATTATCTGAATTCTGTATAATGCGATAGTTGATTTTTAGTGAGGAGAGGTCAGATCCACTGAACTGTGAAATAGGGGAAACTTTAATGAATAAACTATGATAATTTGCCGAACCAAAAATTATAGAAAATTTATGGTAATAATATATATAAGTCTAGTTTCAGGGAAAATTTACCGATTTAAATTTTGAGTTTCTTAACTTGAGTTGTAATTAATTTAGTGACTGTTACGTAGATGGACAGTTTTATTATGAATAGTGAAATAAATTGTTTTGATTTGTGTAAGTAACTGGAAAATTTTTAATGTTCCCAGTTTGGTCTTGAACCGTTCCAATTGCATGTTTTAGGGCTTTGTGGGCCATTTTTAGGGATTTATTGGATGAATGTGAGCAAATTAATTTTTTTTTAAAAAGTAAATTTTTTTATGCCCCGAACAAGTAAGATAAGTCTGGTAACGTCTCGTGCTCAACTCCGACGACAGTCTCGGGTAAGGGGTGTTACATTTATTGGTATTAGAGCAAGAGTTTAGTCAGTTCTCAAAATATTCAGTATGAGTAAGAGTCTAGCTATACATGCCATACTTATATTTTGATAGTGTGACGACTCTTGACGATTTTAAAATGTTTTTCTTGTATAGTTATGGATCCCGAACGAGTTGGTGCAGGTGATGTAGAAAGTAACGCGCCTGCTTCCGCAGAAGGGACGGTGCCACTAGATAGTAGTGAGAGGCCCGTTGCAGTTACTCAGGGAGGAGGGGTTCGAGAAGCCTTCTTCCAAGCTATGAATGAATGGTTTGCCGAGTTCGTTCGTACGAATCCAACCGTTAGACCTCCACCCCCTCATGATCCTCAAACTACCCATGTAGCTTCCCCAGTCACAGATACAGTCAGAAGAGAGAAGCCACCAGTTGATAAAATTAGAAAGCAAGGGGCCGAAGTGTTTCGGGCTACTAAAGATGATGATGCAGAGAAATCTGAATTTTGGCTCGAGTTATATATTTCAATTTGTATGGATTCTTCACTTGACAAGTTGGCCGAGTTATATATTTCAGAGATAGTCAAACTACATGGAGTACCGTTATTGATTATTTCAGATAGAGACTAGAGATTCACTTTGCTGTTTTGGAAAAAGTTACAGGAAGCTTTGGGTACAAAGTTGAGTTTTAGTACAACTTTCCATCCTCAGACCGATGGTCAATCAGAAAGAGTTATTTAGTTACTTGAGGATATACTCAGATGTTGTGTCTTAAAATTTCAATATAGTTGGGAGAAATATTTGTCGTTGGTAGAGTTTGCTTATAATAATAGTTACCAGTTGAGTTTGAAAATGGCACCTTATGAAGCTTTGTATGGATGTAAATGTCGCACACCTTTGTATTGGATAGAGCTTAAAGAAAATCAGATTTACAGGGTTGATTTAGTTAAAGAAACTGAAGAGAAAGTGAAAGTTATTAGAGATTGCTTGAAAGCAGATTCAGATAGACAGAAGTCTTATACAGACTTGAAAAGAAAAGAGATTGAGTATCAAGTTGGTGACAAAGTGTTCTTAAAAGTATCCCCGTGGAAGAAAGTCTTTAGATTTGGCAAGAAAGGCAAACTAAGTCCACGTTTTATTGGACCATTTGAGGTGACTGAAAGAGTTGGACCATTAGCATATCAGTTAGCTTTGCTGCCAGAGTTAGAGAAGATTCATGATGTGTTCATGTGTCCATGTTACATCGTTACTGTTCTGATCCTTCACATGTGATTTCACAAACAAAGGTTGATATTCAGCAAGATATGACTTATGGTGAAGAACCGGTAAAGATTTTAGCTCGAGAGGTCAAGTAACTAAGGAACAAAAGTATTGCACTTGTGAAAGTATTACGGAATAGGCTCACAGGTAAGATTTTCGAAGACGAAAATCCCTAAAGGGGGAGAAATGTAACATCCCAAAATAGGGCCTAAACAGAATAGTGGTTGCGAAACCATGAATCTGAGATAGAAAAGTTTATTTCGATTAATTTTTATAATTTATCAAGTGATTAGATGCATGTGCTAGAGTATCGATGGAAAATTTTATAGATAGCATGCTTAATTTGCCTACTAGGGCTTAATTGCAAAAGTAGATAAATATGAGTTTTAGATGCTAAAGGATTAAATTAAAGAGTATAATTGATGAAGAAGTCCTTAAATGGCAATTAGACCATTAGGTTTTCATGGACAAAAATGGACATACATAGATAAAAAAAAACTAAAGTTGTAATGAAGGGTATTTTAGTCATTTGGTAATTAAAAGATTAAAAAAGGGAAAAAGATGGCAAAATGTGCCCATCTTCTTCATTAGGCCGAAATTTCAAGGGTTCTTCATAGCTAGGGTTTTGTCAAGCTTCCAAGCTTCATAGTAAGTGATTACAAGCCCCATTTTTAATGTACTTTACGTTTTTGAAGTCTCGGTAACTTGATTTAGCTTATTCTAGCAATAATTTAACCTAGGGTTCATATTTTGAAAGATACCCATAGGTGAAATGTGTTTATTTTGATGTTTTATGGTACAATATGAAGCTTGAAATTATGTTAAACGACTTGAGCTAAGCGATTTTAAGCGAAAACGAGTAAAACGACATAATCGGTAAAAAAATCTAACAGTCATAAGTACATGTTAGAGTGGGAATTTGATGTTGTCGTAGGTAAATAAATGATCAGCATGTCATAAAATATAAGAATTAGCTATAAAGTTTCATTTCCGAGCCTTGGCGCAAAAGTATAAATATACAAAAGTTTTGGGGCAAAATCATAATTTTCCAAAGTTAGAGTTAAGGACTATTTTGATAAATGTGAATATTAAATAAGTTAAATTTGCTATTATAGATCAAGAAGAATGAAATTCGGGGTTAAACCGAGGAAAGAAAAAGGTTGAGGACTAAATCAAAATATTTGATCATATTTTGTATCGAGGTAAGTTTACGGTAAATAAATTTAATATTTTATTATTTATAATTAATGATGTTATTTTTCAGCATGTATATATTTATTTTGTAAATTTATTCCTTGATGATTCAAGCAAGAATTGACAGAGAAATGATACTTAAAAGTCCCGATTGAACCTTAGGAATGTGGAGGATACAAATGTCATGACATTAGGGTTTAAAGATACCAAGTAAGACTATGTCAAGGCATGACATTGTTAATTTTTACAAGGCAAGGAAATCATGTAAGACTATGTCAAGACATGGCATTGATAAACTACTATAAGGCAAAGATCCCATGTAAGACCATGCCAAGGCATGGCAATGGTGAGTTCATAAGGCAAGGATACCACGTAAGACCATGTCAAGACATTGCAATGGTAAGTTTAAAAAGGAAAGGTACCCGTGTATCCTTAGTATTCCAAGTGGTTCAAGGGAAAATTCAAAGAGTGTACCAAAGGAAAGGTAAGATAAGTCCATGTTTGAAAGGTTCAGGTTATCTTGATAATTCATTTAGAATGTTGTTATTTATTTACATGCAAACTTACTAAGCATTATGCTTACTCCCTTTCTTTTCTCTTTTTTTTATATAGTATCGCAAAGCCAACTCGAAAAATCTTAAGGACGTCAGAGATCGCCTTACACTATCAAAGAGTTATCTCAGTATTTAGTGACTAGAAATACTTTAAGTTATGGCATGTATAGGGACTTGGCTATTGTGTGTGTATGTCCTTATGATATGATTAAAGAATGACATGTGAATACTTGGTAATGATTAGCTTATGATATAGCCAAATAAGAACATGTTTTGGTATTATATATACCTAAATGAGGTTTGATGCAAAGAAATTATGAAGGAGTAAGAGTTGGTCATGGAACAGTTAGGAAACAACAGCATGGATTTGAAAAATCACTAAAAATTGTATAAATAAAATTAAATGTTGAATGAGATATAGAATTAAATCTTATTGAGTCTATTTTTATAGGAAAGAAACAGAGCAAGCAAACAAAATCTATATTCTGAGATATTTAAATTTTTGTAAGACTAGTTCAGAGTGACTTTGTGATCCCCTATTACAAATTTGGAAAATCACTAGAAACTTTAAAAATATAATTATAAGTCATAGTTCATATCTATAGATTCATTAGTGAGTTAATTTTCATTATAAACAAATAGAAACATTATCTGAATTCTGTATGATGAGATAATCAATTTTTAGTGAAGAGAGGTCAGGTCCCCTGAATTGCGAAGTAGGGGAACATTTAATGAATAAACTGTGCTAGTTGGCCAAACCAAAAATTCTGGAAAAATTATCGTAAGAAGAGGTATGAGTCTAGTTTCGAGAAAATTTATAGATTTAAATTTTGAGTTTCGTAACTCGATTTTTAATTAATTTGGCGACTATTACACAGATGGACAGTTTTATTATGAATAGTGAAATAAATTGTTTTGATTTGTGTAAGGAATTGGAAAATTTTTAATGTTCCCGGTTTGGTCCCAAACCGTTCCAATTGCATGTGTTCTGGCCTCGAGGGCCCTTTTTAGGGATTTATTGGATGAATGTGAGCAAATTAATTTTTTTAAAAAAAAGTAAATTTTTTTATGCCCCGAACAGGTAAGATAAGTCTGGTAACATCTCGTGCTCGACTCTGGCGACAGTCTTGGGTAAGAGGTGTTACAGATACTGGAGGACATGTTAAGGATTTGTGTAACTGAGTTCTGAGGTAGTTGGGAAGATTACTTTCCATTAGCAGAGTTTGCTTACAACAATAGCTACCAGTCTGACATACAGATGGCACCTTACGAAGCACTATAAGGTCGTAGGTGTCGCACTCCATCATGTTGGACTGAGTTGGGTGAGCGGTGTGCTACAGGTCCTGAGTTAGTATCTAATACCGAGGTTAAGTTCAGATTAATTCAGGATCGACTGAAGGCGGCATCAGATAGACAAAAGTCATATGCGGATCTGAAGCGTAAAAAAATTGAGTATTCTGTGGGAGATTTTGTTTTTCTGAAGGTCTCGCCATGGAAGAAGGTGCTGAGATTTGGGTGTAAGGGCAAGTTGAGCCCAAGGTTTATTGGGCCATAGCGCATATTGAGGCGAGTAGGTCCAGTTGCCTACCAGTTAGAGCTACCTCCGAAATTAGAGCAGATTCATAATGTGTTCCACGTCTTGATGCTGAGACGCTACCACTCTGATCCTATACATGTGGTACCAGTTGAGGAGATTGAAGTTAGAGGAGGAACCAGTCTAGGTCTTAGATTGAGAGGTGAAATTCTTGAGAAGGAAATATATCCTATTAGTGAAAGTTCTTTGGAGGAACCACAGTTTTAAGGAGGCTACGTTGGAACTCGATGAGACGATGCGACAACAATACTCTCACCTATTCTGACTAGGTAAATTTCGAGGCTGAAATTTTCTTTAAGGAGGGTAGAATTCTAACGCCCCAAATCTCGAAAACCCTGTTAAAATTATTTGTGGGTGTTATGGCATGGATGTATGTCTAACTTAGTGGTTTAGTGCTCTGGGAGTGTCTGGGAAGTCTTGGGTTCAAGCCTTGGCTTGAGCAAATTTTTGCTCCTACTTGAATAAACCCTTGCTTTTTGATAGTAGGCTTCTTAAATTAATGTGGCTAAAGCATGTCATAAAGAGCCTGCTGGCTTAGAGAATAAATGGCATGTTTCTATTGCCAAGGGACTTGAGTTCGATTCCTACTACACACAAAAGGGTGTTTTATTTTGGTTATTTCCGTGTAGGAATTTGTGTGTCAGTGGAACTCTATAGCTTGGATGGTTGAGGAGTTTGAGAGGTGTAGAGGAGTGTATAGCCAAAAATTAGGAGAAGAAGGGGAAATTTGAATGGTATCTGGTTTGAGGATATGGGGAGAGATTGTAGGAGGAAATCAAGGAGATGTGCTGAAGAGGGGGTGTTAGTACCGTTGGTGGACTCTAGGTACTCAAGAGAATTCAACTTTAAGCTTAGGAAGATTCTCTTGCTATTCATTTCGGTTCTTGGCAACTTTTTCTTCTTTTTACCTTTGTTTCTAAAGCCATACATTACTTGGATTTTGGTTTGGGGTACCTTTCGGTTCTTTGGTTGATTGGATTCTAATATTCTTTTTAGCGTCTAGTCCATCGATTTATGTCCATCACTTCCATTTTTCTCAATTGGTATACTTCTCTTTGGCCGAATATCACTAGTCCTTCCTCTCACAATCCTTTTTTGGTTTTTAGGCCGAATATCACTAGTCATTCCTCTCACAATCCCTTTTAGGTTTTTAGCCTTGCTTGGGGACCGATTCTTTCTTTCTTCTCCCTTGCTCCCAATTGTGTTGTCTTGATCGATTACTCCTCCTCTCCCTCTCCCAACTCTTTTATTCTTACTTTGGCCGAACTTTCTCAAGGCCTAAATATCTTCCTCCTCTTCTTCTCTTTTCTGTGCTTTGATCGTTTCTTGCTGTGGGACTACCGAAATCCCCGTGCTTTATTGGCAAGTGTTATACTGTTTGTGCTCCCTAGCCGAATCTTATTAGGCTTTCCTCTCAAAGGTTCAGCTTGTGTACTTAGGCCGAATGGTTACATTTTCTTTTTTTACCATGGGGAGATATCCTTTTAACACTTCTCTTTTTGTACGAATGTTGCTAGGGGCTCAATTTCTTTAAACAAGGTGTAGGGCTGATTGCTTTTCCTTTACAAGTGATAATTCATTTATTGGTAAGTGTTTAAGTTCTAGTTGTATTTGTGTGGGATTATAGATTCTTATGAATCGGTTAACTGTTTTTGTTAAGGGTAAAGTATTGGGGAGAATACGTGGTTTGGAACAAGGAGGGGCTGCGATTGTTGATTGGTAAGTAGCGATGATTTGGTTAAAACATTTTTCAATATTATTATGCTTTTGGATTAACGAGGGTTTTAGACTAATGAGAGGGTGTGGTTGACCATAGGTTCTCGATCTCAGAGGCATTTCGACTACAACTCCATAATAGCTATGTGAGCCTTACTGCCACTAGATGTGAAACTGACAAAAGCTGAAAAGTCGAAAGGTGAACAGTCGACACCACTCAGGGCGGGTGCCCCTTTGTGGCAGGCCGTGTGATGAAACATGGCCGTATGGTCGATAAGTTGGCCATAAACATTTTCATGGACCAAAACGATATTAGGCCATTTTGGGCCGAATTGGGCCGTGTAGGCCCAATGGGTTTGTGGGCCCCACACAAGAAAATCGCACAAATCTGTGGTAAATATTGAGCCAGGTTGTGTAAACCACATGATTAAGGCCATTTCTGGGCTATATAGGGAATAGAGCATGTGGGCCCACATGGGCCCAGAATATGGGTTGTAGACCCATTATCACTGATTGACTGTTAAGGTTGCACGGGTCGCCCAAGACGACTATGGACCTTCTGTTGGGCCAATAAGTATACTTGGGCCCTTATTTTTGTAAGATGACTGTTTTACCCTATGTGATGTATGACTGTTTGAGCTTGCCATTTTTACTGTATGTACATTTATATCATGTTACATTGCATGGGGTGAGATATATGATTTTGGGGGAAGTGTACTGAAAGGCTATAAGCCTAATACTGCCAGCTCTGCTGCAAATACTGTTTTAGTCCAACAACCGGCATGACTTGGTGTGTAAGGTTGGGTGGGTCGATTTTTTCCCCACATGGTGTGTAGGGCTGGTACGGAGATGGTGTGTAGCGGTTGTATTGGGTAGGATTCTTTGTGTACATTCTGTACTAAATTAGGCTAAGGCCCAGATTGCTACTGCTATAGAAAGAGGGGTTCAGGCCCCTAATTGAAACTGAGAGGTCTTAGGCCCAAATTGCGCTTACTCTAATTGTTTGCTATTATGAGATTTCACACACTGAGTTTACGTAAACTCACCCATCTGTCAACTGTACAGGAAATCCCCAGGCTTAAACAGATCGAGGCGACGGAGGACTCAGAGGTGGCCACTCGGTAAAGTTTCTTTTAACATTATAATTAAGATTTTATTTTAGGTTTTCATTTTGTAATAAAGCCTCTTTAATTTTTATTTTTATTTTGATTTGTGGATTTAGTTACTTGAATTTTAATCTGGTAGTAGTAGATCACAGATTTTCAAGAAAATGTAAACAAATTATTTTCTGAAAACACCACGTTTACGCAACACATTTTGAAAGCTTCCGCAACGATCACTGTTTTAAAGTTTGATAAAAAAACTAACGAAATCAATATTTTGCTTAGATGACTTGAGTTTTCACAATGAACCGGACATCCTAAACTTTTGCTAAGAACCTTAAGAGGTCTTATGTAAAACGAATTTTCACGCAATTTGTGTTTTGGAAAAACACTCCAATGTGACATCACAAATTCGACCATAACGTCTAGGCTGGGTTTGGGGTGTTACATCCATATACAAGTTTTACCTTGGCCGAATATACATGTATCTATTATTAAAGTAACATTTAATTGCAAAACCATAATACCATTATATAACCGTATATACATAAACTCATATATATATATTCATGAATCATTACATAAATATTCACATTATATAATCAAAAGGTCGAATATACTTTCCATATGCTCATACATTTTTCATTCATATCATACATAATTTGCAACACATTTTTATTAAAATACTTACCTTATTTCAAATAGATAATAAGCTATCACATACTTGATCACTTTAGCTCGTTTTACACATTTGATCACAACTTATCATTGCCCGTTGAACCATTCGAAATTAAATAGGATACTCAGATAATCACATATATCATACAATGCCAACGTCCCAGACGTGGTCTTACATGTAATCACATATCGATCCCACTGTCCTAGACAGGGTCTTACTCACACACATATATCGGAGTCACATATCGATGCCAACATATTAAACGTGGTCTTACTCGCACACATATATCAATGCCATGAGTCTTACTTGCACATCACATATCGAAATCCTATGTCATGACATATGTATCCTAGCTATTCCTAAGGTTCATACAGGGCTTTCAGACGTCGTAACTCTGTCGAAACGAACTTGTAAACATAGTTCCCAAGTATAAACACATTCGGCTATCATATATATACAAGCTCATAAAATTTAAATCAGCATTCTACATTCACATATATTCAAAATTTTACAGCATTTATTTACTTATAAACTTACCTCAGGCAACGATAATCGGAACGGGACGACTAATCAACAACTTTGGTTTTCCCCTAATCCAAATTTGATTTTTTTAGTTCTTCATCTAAACATATTCAAATTGAACTCATTCAAACATAATTTCACTCAATTTAGTCCAAAAACACATAAATGGGCAATTTACAATTTAACCCCTGACATTTTACACTTTTTACAATTTAGTCCAAATTGCACAAAACACAAAGCATGCAAAATTTGCACATATCATGCGTAGGCCGAATACTACCCATGTTCATACAAGTCCATATATTTAATTTATTTCACATTTTAATCCTTCAATTTATTATTTTTATAAATTAGCCTTAATTACTAAAATTCATCAAAACTTCAAATACAAAACATGTTAATCTATCACGTATCTTTTATTTTCCAGCATCAAACAACAAAAATCACAAGCTTTCAACAATGGCAAAATACAAAATCATCATAAAATTCAAAAATTGAGACGTGGGTTTGATAGATAACATAGCAACGATCTTAGAAACGTTAAAATTGTAAAAAATTAAACTAAAACTCACCTTGAATCAAGCTTGTTAATGGTCGAATGTGGCTTTCTTTTTCTTTTTTATTTCTTTTGGTATTTTTGGCCAACTATAAACTAAAATGCATGGCCATTTTTTTTGTTTGTTTTATTATAATAACATATTAATACATCATTTACATTTTTAACCTTATAAAATAATATAAAACCATGCTATTTACTGCCAAAACCGTCCATTCATTTCAACTATGGTCAAATTGCATTATAAATGCATCATATTATAAACACAAATTCAATTAAGCACTCTCACATTAACCTATCAACTTTTCACTTTACGCGATTAAGCCATTTTTATCAAATCGACATCCAAATAGTAAAATTAAAACATGAAAAATTAACACATATAAGTTCACACATAATAAACACAGAAAATAATTTTTAAAATATTTTTCTGACTCAAATTCGTGGTCCCAAAACCATTGTTCCAGATAGGGTCTAAATCGGGCTATTACAACTCTTCCACCCTTAGTGATTTTCATCCCCGAAAATCTTACTGGTAAATAGGTTCAGGTAACATTCTTTCATTGCAACCATTGGCTCCCATGTTGCTTCTTCAACTTCGTGTCTATGCCATAGTACTTTCACTAACAAAATTTTCTTATTTCACAATTCTTTAACCTCGCGAGCCAGAATGCGAATCGGTTCTTCCTCATATGTCATATCATATTTGATCTCAATTTCTGATGGATTAATCACATGTAAGGGATCAGATCAATATCTACGAAGCATCGAAACATGGAATACATTATGGATCTTTTCTAACTTAGGTGGCAATAATAGTCTGTAGCAACTGGCTCGATACGCTATATAATCTCATAGACCCAATAAATCTTGGACTTAATTTGCCTTTACGACTGAATCTGAGTATTTTCTTCCATGGTGATACTTTCAAAAATACTTTGTCCCCAATTCTAAAACTTTGTATCTTTCCGTTTCAAATCTACATACGATGTCTGACGATCTGATGTTGTTGTTTTAGACTATCACGAATTACTTTCACTTTTTATTTAGTCTCTCTAATCAAATCTACCCCGTGTATCTTGCTTTTAACTCAGCTATAATTGAACCATCATCAGACATAACCATATGCACATTCATTGCACACAAAACAAACAATGATTTTCAGCTTAGAGCATCATCAACAACATTAGCCTTTCCCGGATGGTAATCAATCACAAGCTTGTAATCTTTTAACAGCTCTAACCATCAACGTTGTCTCAAATTCAGATCTTTCTGAGTCATCAAATATTTCAGGCTCTTGTGATCAGAATAAACATGACATTTCTTTCCGAACAGATAGTGATGCCATATTTTCAATGCAAATACAATAGCTTCAAATTCTAGGTTGTGTGTCGGACATTTCTTTTTATGCAGCTTTAATTATCTCAAGGCATAAGCTATAACTATGCTTTCCTGCTTCAAAACACAGCTCAAACCATTTAAAGATGCATCACTATAGATAAAAAAATTCTTTACTTGATTCTGGCTGAACTAGTACTGGATCTTCGGTCAAAAGGGCTTTCAACTGATCAAAACTTTTCTGACATTTTTCTGACTACTCAAACTTAACATTTTTCTATAACAACTTCATCATCGGGGTTGTAATCATAGAGAAACCTTTCACGAATTGTCTATAATAACCAGTAAGTCCCAGAAAACTTCAGACTTCAGAAACATTTCTCAGAGGTTTCTAATCGAGTATAGCAAAAATCTTACTCAGATCAACCCAATATTTGATACTGATACAACATGTCCTAGAAAGCTGATTTCATGTAACAAAAACTCACATTTGCTAAACATTTCATACAATAGTTTATCTCGCAGAGTCTATAACATAAGTCTCAGATGTTCGACATGCTTGGTTTCATCACAGAAATAGATCAAAATGCCATCTATAAACACAACCACAAATCAATCCAAATACTATCTGAAGATCTGGTTCATCAAATCCATAAAAATAGCAGGTGCATTAATAAAATTGAAAGGCATAACCATAAACTCATAATGCATGTGCCGTGTTCAGAAAGCAGTCTTTTTGCACATCGGAGTCTTTAATTCGCAACTAATAGTAACCTAATTTCAAATATATCTTTGAAAACACTGTAACCCCTTTCAGCTAATCGAACAGGTCATCAATCCATGACAATGAATATTTATTCTTTATAATCACCTTATTGAGTTGTCTATAGTCAATACACATTCTCATAATTCCATCTTTCATTTTCACAAATAAAACTGGTGCACCCCAGGAGAGGAACTCGGTCGTGCGAAACCTCTATCTGTCAACTCTTGCAACTGAGTTTCCAGTTCTTTTTAATTCATTAGGTACCATTCTGTACAGAGCTATCAATATCGGAGTTGTCCTCGGAACTGTCTCAATAACAAACTCTACTTCTCAGCTAGGTGGTAAACCTGGCAATTCTTCAGGAAACACATCCAGATACTCGCACACAACTAATAATGATTCAATCCTTCTTTCGGTCACTTTACTATCAAGCAAATATGCAAAGTAAGCTTCACAACTTTTTCTCACATATTTCTAATCTAACACCAAAGATATCACTACCAGTAAACCACTTAGACCATTAAACTCAATTTGATTAATCTCATCATTTTGGCATCTCAAATCAATAGTCGTTCATTTGCAACTTACAACAGCATTGCGCAATGTCAACCAATCCATACTCTGAACTTGTCGAATGATATCATCATCAAATAACTAGAAGACATGAATCTCAAACCACCAACGGACAATTCTTACACATTTTATCAACCAAAACACACCGGCCCAAAGGGTTCGATATCCTAATCACATACTCAGCAGACTCTACAAGAAAAGTCTTACTGGATATTAAGGTCTTACATACATAAGAATGAGTCAAATTAGAATCAATCAATGCAATTACACTAGTATCATAGAGAGTGAATATTCTAGTAATTTCATCTGGGGTTGAAATCTCCTCACGAGCGCAAATTGTATAAGTTCTGACAGGTGCACAAGCCTTAGATCGAACTGTTGTTTCTTTAGTTCCTCTTGGAATGCTACTTATATTTCCCACATTTCTAGGAGATCTACCCTTGGGTGAAGTGTTACTGAATCTAGGATTTTGCATAATCTCTTTCTCAACTGACTCAGAACAATCTTGGATAAAGTGATCTAAGGATCTACATCTAAAACAAGCTTGATTATTCAATCTACAAATACCCGAATGTTTTTTACCATAACTTTTGTACTCAAGTCGATCAGATCTGACATTTTCAACACTAACGACCGAAGTAGCTGAAGCTCTGAAGTTTGAATGTGATCTAGTATGATCTCTACTATAGTGTCCTATATTAGCTTTTGAACAGCTATAATCATCTCGAAATTTCTTTGATGCAGACTGAAATGATTTACCTGATGATCTCTCATAGAAATCTCTGGCTTTAAAATCAGTTTTTTTTCTTTTCTTTTCGTATAACTTGGGAAGTTACAAGAACTTGAGGGGGTGGAGGTTGTTGCATAGCCAAATTCATTCAAACGAAATTCGTGAATCACTCATTCATTAACTGGACAAAGGCTTGCTTAGCCTCCCTCTCTATACTACTTGGAATCGACCTAGAATCAGCCGGTGCTACCCCCTGAGTAGGAGCAAGTGCATTATCTTCTACATCATCCTTTACAGCTCGATCGGGATCCATTTACTATATGAAAAACACATTTTCAAATGTCAAGAGTCATCACATTATCATAGTATAAACTATGGCATGTATAGCTAGACTTACACACATTATGTTAGTCCTAGAACCGACTAAACTGTAGCATTGATACCAATCAAATGTAACACCCCTAACCCGTATCCGTCATCAGATTTAGGTAACGAGGTATTATCGGATGAGACACAAATTCTGGACAATCGTATGCTTGCACTTGCTCAAACTTTTAAACCAATCAAATGTTAACATATATAACTAATTTAAATTCTTTACGGATCATAATATAACAGTTTAAATATAGTTTAAAAGAACACCAAATAATCTATCCATTAAAATACATACAAAATTTCACAAATCATTTCCATAGGGAAAGTCGAATTTCACATATAAATAGTAAAAGTGATATTCTTATTTGACAGAATAATAAGCTTAAAAATCAATCAACTTATACTCATCATTTAACGACTAACCTATACACTACTCAAATATCAAATTTGAACCAAGTAGGACATATATACACCACATAAAACTCATATAATCCTTTTGTTTAACCAATTCCCAAATCACTATTCATTTGGTAATTTTTCAATAGATTGGTCGAATGTAATCATGCTAAATGTAACGCCCTAAATTTTGGGCCTAGAAGAAATGGGATTTGCGTATCGGAGGAATTGGAATTTAGTTGTGCAAGTGAATGACACAAATAAATGCTTGCTTCAGTGGTTAAGTGTCCTGGGACGTGCCTGAGAAGTCTTTGGTTCAAGCCTTGGCTCTTTCAAAATTTTGGTTTAAGGGATGAACCATCACTCTGGCATGTAGGCATCATAAATAATTGGGGATGATTTATGGCATAGAAAGAGCCTGTGGTGGAGTGGCAAGGTGGCGTGTTGTGTAACTGTGAGGTCTGAGGTTCAAGTCATGGCAATGTAGACGAGTATTAATTTTGCTCTCTTGCCATGTAAAAAGCAGAGGTTGATTGAAACTCTGTTGAGGGAAGTTTGAATTGGTCAAGGAGTGGTTTATGGAGAAAATTTGGAGGAGATAAATGAGGAGTTTTAGGAGGAAATTGTGGAGAAAATCAAGGGATTTGGAATGAGAGGGAAAAGCTAGTGCCGTTTGTGATCACTAATTCGGCTTTGAGGGAGTAGTTTCCCATTTTTTGGGATTATGAGCATTTTGGGAGTTCTCTATTTCACTTTTTAGCCGATGCTTGCTAGGGGTCTTTCGGGTTTCCTATATTTTTTTAATTTTATTTTTGGAGTAGCCGAATTGTTACCATTCGGATATTTTGTTCATGTTGGCTTGTCACCTTTTCTTCCCTCTCTTAAGAGTTTCCTCATAGGCGGAATACCCTCTTTTCTCTTCCTCAATACCTTCACATTTTTTATTGGCCGATTCTCTGCTCTCCTCTCCTTCTCTCAACCTAGCCAAATACATATTTCTTTACTCCTTCTCCATTTCTTTTTTGGTTTTCTTATCATAGTCGACTTTCTCTTTTTTATTTTCTCCATTTCCTTTCAGCTTTTAGTTCTTAATCCTTGTGACCGATTTCTGGACTCTTCTCCCCCTATTTGTTCTATTTACAGTTTGGTAGTGGTTCTTTAACAATTGTCAAACCTTTCTCTCCATTCTGTTCTCAATTTGACAAGTAATCTTTGTTAATTGAACTCGTGATGAGCAAAGGGGGTTCTAGCAATAAAGTAATGACAGTGGTACCGATTGGGAGTAAAAGCATAGCCTCTGCCCCAAGTTTAAGCGACGTAGGGTATTGGCAGTTCGAGACTTTACACCAGGTTGTGGAATGGTGACTGCACCAAACTTTGGATTAGGTGTTGGAGATCGTGAATTCTTAGTACTCTACGTGATCAGGTGTGTAACCGTATGCCTTGTTTCGACAATCGGCTAAAAAGATGAAAATGTGTGTTTTGTTTACTCTGCTATGACTGTAGATCGACAAAATGCCGAAAAGTTGGAAATATGGCGTATGATGCCACACGAGCGTGCGATCGCGCATGTGGTGAACCAAGCTCATAGAACGTGGGCGTACGACGAGGAAGGCCACCGTGAGCGAATTCGTGGGTTTAGGCCATAGTGGGCCACTTGGGCCACAAAATGGGCCGAATAGGCCCAATAGCCCCGTGGGCCTGCTTGTGTCAAATCAACTGCTAGGTGGAATATGGTTGGGCTTGTCATGTCGCATACATGGCATAGACCGTTCTGGGCCACGTTAGGCTAGACTAGGCCGTGTGGGCCCAATGGGCTTGTAGGCACACATTGATAAAATGTATGTTATGTGGTAAGTTTTGGACTAGGCTACGACATTTGTACAGTTGTGATTAGTTCTGGGTGAACCCATGGGCCCACGTGGGTAAATTTCGCTGTTAAGCGGGAAGTAGATAGACTTCTCATGTCGCGCACATGACTTAGGTTGTTTTGGGTCGAAATGGGTCGTGTGGGCCCATACAGATAAAATCTGTGGTAGATGGCTATTAATGAATTGGGCTATGGTGTACACATAGTCGTATCTGAATTTAGGCTAAATGGGCCACACGAGCGTGTGGGCCTACTTGGGCCGAGTAATAGGCCTTAGGCCCATTTACACTGTTAGGTTTGTTTAGGCTACTTAAGTCGCTCAAGGCGACGATGGACCTTCTGTTGGGTTGTTAAGACCCCTAGTGTAAAATTATTGAAATACCCTTGTAGTGTAAAATTACCGAAATACCCCTGTATGGTAAAATGATTGTTTTGCCCTTGTGGGTAAATAACCAACTTAGACTATGAATTTGACTGATTTGACTGTGATTATATAACTGTGTTTTAACTAATTTGACTGTGGTTGTAAAACTGATATGCTTTTAATATATGTTTAAATGACTATTACTAAGCATGGCCATTTTACATACACGTGTGATGATTTAGCATGACATACACGACATATTGCATGGGGTTGGGACATTGATACGGAGGAAGTTTTGATAGGATTGCACGGGTCGCACGAGATGACTGTGGACCGGTGGACGACTTAATGTCGCTTAATCTATTTATGGCTCTGTGCTATCTTGATTATGGCTTTGTGCCAATTGTATTTAGCTGTGGCTATGTGCCTATCATATTTATTAATGACTCTGTGCCGATCATATTTACCCATGGCTGTGTGCCGATTATATTACCATTGTTGATGGCTATATGTCGAACTTATTACAGTTACCGATGGCTTTATACCATTTATAATACCGCTAGTGAAGGCTTAAAGCCGTATATGTACTAGCAGCTTTGCTGCGATTTCGGTTAGTGCTGCAATCGGTGCTAATGTTATAAGTGTAGGGATGGCGTGGGTGAGTTATTCCCCACAGGTAGTGCAGGGTTGGATGGAGGCAAATGCAGGGTTGGATGGGATAGCATGCATACATGCATTCATACATTCTGTTTTGTTACTGAGATGGGCTAGGCCTAATTGATTCTGTTATGGGCTATGACCTAAATGTTATTGTAATGGCCTTTGGCCCACTTATGCTCTGAACTGGACTGTACTGTTACTGTTATGGGGCTCTGGCCCAGACTATTTCTATTTCTGTATACTGACTGTTACTCTAGTAAGGGGATTACACACTGAGTTTTCGTAAACTCACCCAGTTATGCAGGTAATCCCCAGCGATAGGTGGATCGGTGTTACGAGGGACTCGGTGTAACACCCCAAACCCAACCCAGACATTATGGTCGAATCTGACGTGCCACATTGGAGTTGAAAACCCATGTTCCGTGTTAGTGTTTTAAAAATCATATATCTTGCTGAGTTAACAAAGTGAATGAAAGCTGGGCACCAGGTAGGTATCCGAGACAAAGGAGGTGAGCCATGAAGGCTGCTTAAGTACCAAGCTCTTCAGTTGGATCCAATCCTAGACATGCCCACAACCATTGCCACACTTTGTTATATCAAGTTTAAATTTGTTTAAGTGGACCTCTTTGATAAATCGAATAATCGTGGTGTTGTGATATTTTGAAATCAGGTATCATTTTGAAATCACGTCCTAAGTCTAGCCCATTTGAATAATTGTCAACCAATTTTAAATTTATTAAAAATAAAATAATCCCGAAAAGAAATAAAAGAACAGGTAAAATGGCCTTATTACAACCCAAGAATAAATAAAAATTAAAGGAAATTTAAAGAAAACCAATGCTTATTTAAAAGCCCAAAGGCGATCACCGCGGCCACTCTGAATCCCCTCCGGCTCCATGTCCCCACATCAAGGCTCACCTGCAAGGTTAAGGAAAGGGGGTGAGTTTGGAAACTCAGTGTGCAACAAGCCCCTTTCAGAGCCCAAATCAATATCAGCCTGCTGGGCCTTAGCCCAAGTCCAATCTCAATATGTATATACTGGGCCGTAGCCTTTTCAAAAATCATATAACTGGGCCGAAGCCTTTTACTGTAAACGGTATGGCCCATAGGCCCATTTCAATATCACATGTATCTTCAATGAAAAAAACAAATGAATGCAAGCCCATTTGGGGAGACTACTCGACCCACCATCCGTTACTCTCCACCCATACCAACCAACACACCATGTGGGGAATAACTCAACCCACCCAACCATAACTCTCCACTGGCAGCATAGCTGCTTTATCATATAACTGGAGGCCTAGCCCCTTTTAATAACTGGGGCAAAAGCCCTTTTAATAACTGGGGCATAAGCCCTTCTAATAACTGGGGCATAAGCCCTTTTAATAACTGGGGCATAAGCCCTTTCGATAACTGGGGCATAAGCCCTTTTTTAATAACTGGTGCATAAGCTCTTTTGATAACTGGGGCATAAGCCCTTTTGCACTTCCTCCATCCATATAAAAACCGAACCCAATGTATTTATGAATACATCATGTGCATATCATACATATCATGTGCATATCATACATGTCATGTGCATATCATACATACCATGTTTATCAAAATCCCATGTATTAAATTCATATATAAACCCTAGGAGTATAATGGTCATTTTTACCTAGGGGCAAAACGGTCATTTTCATGTTATAAGGGTAATCCTATAATTTTACCAAAAATTAGGGTTTCCATGTTCATTAACGGTTACTAACAATTCATGGGTGCAAACAGTGATTCTGGCCCATTTTTAGCGAAATCGAGTTATTGGGCCTAAAACCCCTAATGGGCCCTACTTAGCCAATTTTTTCATATAGGCCCATTTAGCCTATATTCCATAACGGTTTTATCAGTCTCAATGCGCAATTTAGTAGGTTTTTTCTTTTTCTACCAATTTTTTTACAAATGGGCCCGAAAGCCCATTGGGCCCGAAAGCCTATTGGGCCCCACTTCGGCCCCTAGAGGCCCAACTTACCGTGAACGCCAAAAATCACGCTCTTACCGTTTCCAATGTTCCCAATCATGATCTCAACGAATCTAACTAACTAATGAGCGTTCACTTGCTCACAAGTCCTCGAAATGCCAGAATTTTGGCATTTTCGGCTTTTCGGCATTTATCGCTTTAAGCTATGAAAAAGGGTTCGTTACACACCTGTTTTGCGATATTCCTCGACGAGATCTCCTACACGATTTCTCATATAATCAACCGTTAATAAATCAGCTCACAATAATTGAACCAAACCAAGAACCATCTAATATTAACACTTACACATTTGGCCACCATCCATAATGGCCTTAGGCACCTTACCTTTGCCGAGATTTATGACGAGATCTAGCCACTCCGGTGATCGAAGCTAATCCAAATCGACACTACACCTTGCTGCTCCTCCACAATAGAAACCATAAAAATATTAAAAGAAGAACCCCATAAAGTCTATACCCATACGCAACATTACAAGTTCCCGAAATGTCGGTATTTTAGCATTTCGACTTCTTAGCAGATATTAATCTAAGCTACTATGAGGGTTAGTACACATCTGTTATGGGTTGAAGTTGAAACGTTTCCATAATCAATATCCTACGATAACCACCACCTGTCACTCAAACTTAACTAATCCAATATCAATATATGTAAATCCTAAGCACATCAGTCATACGGAACATAAGGGCATATTCGTCATTTTACCATACAAGGGTATTACAGTCACTTTATCCTACAGGGGCTTTACGTTCTTTTTACCTATTAGGGGTATTTTAGTCATTTCATCCTACAAGGGTGTTTTGGTAAATCTACAAACCAAGGCTATTTCAGTAATTTTGTAAACCAATGGTATTTCTATAATTTTTAGAAAGTCAAGGGTATTTCTGTAATTTTGTAAATTAAGGGTATTTTGGTAATTTTACAAATTGAGGGTATTTCGATAATTTCACAAACCAGTGGTATTTCGGTAATTTTACAAACTAGGGGTATTTTGGTAATTTTACAAACTAGGGGTATTTTTGTAATTCTATCCTATAGGGGTATTTCAATAATTTGACAATCGAGGGTAAAATGGTAATTTTGTAAACTGAGGGTAAAATGGTAATTTTGTAAATCGAGGGTAAAACGATAATTCTGTAAATCAAGGGTAAAATGGTAATTCTATAAATCGAGGGTAAAACGGTAATTTTGTAAATCGAGGGTGAAACGGTAATTCTATAAATCGAGGGTAAAATGGTAATTCTACAAATCGAGGGCATTTCAGTAATTTGGTAAACTAAAGTATTCTAAACAGGGATAACAATACGAATGGGCCTAAAGCCTATTCTCGGCCCAAATGGGCCCACACGCTCGTGTGGCCCTTTTAGCCCAAATCTAGCCACAAATATGAGATTCACCTAGCCTAATCCAATATTTACTACACAATCAAACAACTTATCCAATTGGGTCCGTAGTCCCATTAGGCCCACATGACCCCTTTCGGCCCATCGCGGCCTTAAGTAGCCATCCTACAACTAGAGTAGCGAGAAAATACACACCTGATAGGAGACTAGAGTTAATCCACGCTCCGAGCACTCTTAGCCGACGCCCAACCCAAACGAGCACGCCATACAGCAAAAAGGATCAGCCAAGAAAGGTACCTTTACTCTCCTCATGGTTCTCTCTATTTAAAGCTAGCTTCGCATCCCCTCTTATGTTAGCTTCCTGATGTGGGATCCCTCCATCATCAGAGTTTAAATTCAACACCAACTCTTGCCGCCCCCTGTTAGCAAAATAAATGCTCCTTGCTTGCCATGGGATTCAAACCTATGCCTCCCCTTAGATGCTCCACACGCTACTTGCCACTAAGCCACAAGGCTTTTTGTGTCATATTTTATCCCTAATTAATTATAAGGTCTAAAGGCCAAAGTCCAGGTTCCCTAAAAAAAACCAAAATGAATTGCAAGAGCCAAGGCTTGAACCCAGGCTCCCACACAACCTTAATGACGCCACAACCACTAGACTACATGCTTCCTTGTCTCATTTATTTACAAAAATAATTTAAAAGGCCTTTATCCATGCATCTAGGTTTTTTTTCACTTAATACCAAAATTTTTGCTAAAGCCCAAGTTTAAACCCAAGATTTCTCCAACATTTCTCAAAGCCATTAACCACTAAAGAAAACATTTAATTGTTTCATTTCATTGCACAATTAAATACCTATATACAACCTCCTTACGGACCCCCACTCAAGGCCCAATACTTCTAGGCCCAAATTCGGGGTGTTACACTCGGAGATGGACACACACACTACTTATGTTTTTAGGTTTGTTTATTTACTATTGAGTATTTTTTATTTGGGTTGTAATAAGGCCTCTCCTAATTTCTGGATATTTATTTGGGACTTTTGGTTTATTACGTTTTACATCTGCTAGTAATAGGATGCGTTTTTTTCTAAAAAACTTAAATTGTTTTCAAAGCAACATGTTTTTTCAAATTACAAAATTTTACAAGCTTCTGCAACTCTTTTTAAATGCTTTGGCAGCAAGCAAATGTTTTTAAAATTTAATAACATTTTTAAGAAAGTAACCTTGATAATAACACAAGGTTTTAAATCATTTTCCAATGCTCACAAAGAGGCTAAATAAGATTTGGTTTTACAAACAACATTTACTTTTCACACTTCAAAGCGACACGCCAAATTCAGTCCTAACATCTAGGCTAGGTTTGGGGTGTTACACTAAAACATAGCTTTATTCAATGCTTAAATTTTTATCATTTTCAACCTATCACTTTATACACATAACCTTTCTTAGAAACAAATCAATATACATATATATATCAGCCATAATTTGCACATTAAGTCAAACATGTTACAAATATATGTAAACTAATGTATACTTATTAAATCACTACATAACCGAATGCCAATACTTCAAATCATAGTCATTTACAAAATACATCCCATTTATATATCATGCCTATCACTCAACAAAATATTCAACCACAATTTCACATCATACTAAATATACTGTACACATATATTTTGACATATCTTCATCATCATCAGCAAATATATCTACCATATTTCACATATAAATACAAAATGGTTGAAACATCAATACGACAACCAAACATAACCATCAATTGATCAAAGCATAAAAATCCAAGCTTAATAAAACAATAAGCCATTTTCGCAACATATATAAGGCACATCAAAAACAAGCATGCAACTCAACACATATGAAAAATATAGCCAATAAAGTCAAATCATGCTTGTACATTTCCTCACATAAGCACAACAAGTTTAAAAATTTAACCTTATGAATATCTTTTATTTATTCAAATTCCAAACCAAACTAACATACTCCAAAACCATGTTTACTATATCATAGTTCCCACATTCAAACCATAAGACCAAACCATCATAGCACTCGAAGTCCTAAATATAATTATACATAATTTAACTCGTATACCCAACCTACATTAAAAACATTCTTTAATATAATTTCATGACTTTAGCTAATATTAAACATACCATTTTTAAACATAAATTACAATACATAGTATACCAAATTTGCATGCTCAAACCAATCCAAACTACCTATATCTAGCCATTTAACTATATCTATTCATTCATCAATATAACTTCCAATGTTCAAACCAATTAACAAATAAATCACATTCATTCTTTAACATCACCAACCGTACATAAGTAATCAATCCACAATAGACATGTCATAAACATATACTTTGATTTTTACTAGATATGATTGAATATTATCATGCCTTAACAAATCACCATTTTTCTCACAAATAACCAAATCCAAACATATCACCAAAACACCATTCATACCTATCATATAATATTCATACCAAATCAAACTCCAACCATATCAAATATAACCATAATAGACTTTAATACCAAGTCACATAATAACACCTTAACAAAACATAACAACCAAGTTCACATATAATTTTTATCTATGCATGAACCACAACCGAATCAATCAAACACACATCCAAAATCACCAACCAAACATAATTATAATTCATTCAAACCTTGAAACCAAAATTAACAAAATAAACAAGCCATTTTCGCATGGCTGATGTTTACATACCCCAAAATCAAATATATAAACTCACCTATACATGCCATAAATTCGAATTCAATTTATAAAATACCAAAATAGTCAATAGTGTGATAGACTTTGCTGACAATTCCCGAGCTCATAACTAGACTCCAAAATCTATAAAACAGAGGCAAACAAAAACACACACACAGTAAGCTATCATAGCTTAGTAAGTCATAAGCAAATAAATACCTCAATGTTAATATCAACTCAACTTAACCCAACTAAGTTATACTATCATAATCACATTTATTTTCAAAATCATAATTTCATATATAACATACACTTCCATATACAAGTTTTACCTTGGCCGAATATACATGTATCTATTATTAAAGTAACATTTAATTTGAAAACCATAATACCATTATATAACCGAATATACATAAACTCATATATATATATTCATGAATCATTACATAAATATTCACATTATATAATAAAAAGGCCGAATATACTTTCCATATGCTCATACATTTTTCATTTATATCATACAAAATTTGCAACACATATTAAGCAACCTACTTACCTTATTTCAAATAGATAATAAGCTACCACATACCTGATCACTTTAGCTCGTTTTACACATTTGATCACAACTTATCATTTCCCGTTGAACCATTCATATTTGAATAGGATACTTGGATAATCTCATATATTGTACAATGCCAACGTCCCAGACGTGGTATTACATGTAATCGCATATCGATGCCACTGTCCTAGACAAGGTCTTACTCACAAACATATATTGGAGTCACATATCGATGCCAACGTATTAAACGTGGTCTTACTCGCACACATATATCGATGCCATGGTCTTTCTCGTACATCACATATCAGAATCCTATGTCATGACATATGTATCCTAGCTATTCCTAAGGTTCATACGGGACATTCGGACGTCGTAACTCTGTCGAAACGAACTTGTAAACATAGTTCCCAAGTATAACCACATTCGACTATCATATATATACAAGCTCATAAAATTTAAATCAACATTCTACATTCACATATATTCAAAATTTTACAGCTTTTATTTACTTATAAAATTACCTCAGACAACGATAATCGAAACTGGACGAGTAACCAACAACTTTGGTTTTCCCCCGATCCAAATCTGATTTCTTTAGTTCTTGATCTAAACATATTCAAATTAAACTCATTCAAACATAATTTCACTCAATTTAGTCCAAAAACACATAAATGGGCAAATTACCATTTTACCCCTGACATTTTACACTTTTTACAATTTAGTTCAAATTGCACAAAAGACAAAGCATGCAAAATTTGCACACATCATGCTTAGGCCGAATACTACCATGTTCATACAAGTCCATATATTTCATTTATTTCACATTTTAGTCTCTCAATTTATTATTTTTATAAATTAGCCCCAATTACTCAAATTCATCAAAACTTCAAATACAAAACATGTTAATCTATCACATATCTTTTATTTTCCAGCATCAAACAACAAAAATCACAAGCTTTCAACAATGGAAAAATACAAAATCATCATCAAATTCAAAAATTGAGACATGGGTTTGATAGATGACGTAGCAACGATCTCAAAAACGTTAAAATTATAAAAAAAAAACTAAGCTAAAACTCACCTTGAATCAAGCTGGTTAATGCTCGAATGTGGCTTTCTTTTTCTTTTTTATTTCTTTTGGTATTTTTGGCCAACTATTAACTAAAATGCATGGCCATTTTTTTTGTTTTATTATAATAACATATTAATATATCATTTACATTTTTAACCTTATAAAATAATATAAAACCATGCTATTTAATACCAAAACCGTCCATCCATTTCAACTATGGTCAAATTTCATTATAAATGCATCATATTATAAAGACAAATTCAATTAAGCACTCTCACATTAAACTATCAACATTTCACTTTACGCGATTAAACCGTTTTTATTAAATCGTCATCCAAACAGTAAAATTAAAACATGAAAAATTAACACATATAAGTTCACACATAATAAACATAGAAAATAAATTTTAAAATTTTTTTGACTCAGATCCATGGTCCCGAAACCACCATTCCGAATAGGGTCTAAATCGGGCTGTTACAACTTCTGATTTTTGTTTCAAAAAATAAATCCAGCAATATCTCGAGTAAGCATCAATGAATAAGATGAAATACCTGCTACTATTCAGAGATTGAATCTTCATTGGACTTCAGTGTGTACAAGTTGCAGTCTTTCAGAAGCTCTCCAGGCTTTGTTTGTAGGAAATGGTAGGCTAGCTTGTTTTCCTAGCTGACATACTTTACAAACTTATTCTTTTTCAACTGAGTTAGTGAAGTTTTCAACCAAATCTTCTTTAGTTAGTTGAGTCATTGAGTTATATTTAACATGGCCAAGTCTTTTGTGCCACAGCTTGGATTCATCTTGAACAGCTATGTAGGCACTGTCTGAGCTCTTATTCCAGTCCACAACAAAGCTCTTGTCAGCCATGGTCACTGTCATGAGTTTGGATCCATTTACGTCACTAATTAGGTAGTCCTTGCCTTTGAACACCATAGAATAGCCCTTTTTTAGAAACTAAGCTATACTGAATAGGTTTTTTGAAACAAGTTTGGTACCTGTAGGAGTTTTAATCAGCACATCTCCTTTACCTTCTGCTTTGATGATGTGTCCATTTCCAACCTTCACCTTTGTTTTGAAACTTCTGTCAATTGACTTAAAAATGCCAGCATCAGGGGTCATGTGGTTTGTACAATCACTGTCAATTAGCCATCCTTTTATGTCTTTTCTTTTGGTAGCTGAGCAAGAAACTGCAAAGACTTGCTCTTCTTGGTCACTGCTTTCTTCTGCTACTCGAGCTTCAACTCTTGGCTGTTGAGGTTGATTTGGCCTCTGTTTGCCTATGTTTTTGCAAACTTTGTCTGCATGGCCCATCTTTTTTTAGATTTTGCATTGCACATCAGGCCTAAACCAACATACTTCAGCCGGATAACTTACCCTCCTGCAGGATGGGCACGGTGGATATCTTCTTTCACCATTTGATCTAGGCTTGTCTTTCCAGGTTTTCTTCCCCTTGTAGGTAGATGAGTTTGAGCTGGTCTGGTTTCGGCTTGGAAGGCACCTTCTTGATGCTCCTCCAGTCTACTTGCTCTCCTTTGCTTTTGAGCATAAAGAGCATTGATCAGCTCTATCAATGAGATGCTAGTCAAGTCTCTTGAGTCTTCAAGGGATGATATCTTTGCCTCATAACTTTCAAGCAAGGTTGAGATCACCTTCTCCACAATTCTTGCTTCACTAAATTGTTCTCCAAGTAGCCTTATGTTGTTCACTACAACCATGATTCTGTCTGAGTATTGCTTCACTGTTTCTTCCTCTTTCATCTTCAAGTTTTCAAAGTCCCTTCTTATGTTCAGTAGCTGTTGTTGCCTTGTTTTTCAAGTTGGAACTCTTCCTTCAGTTTATACCAGGCCTACTTTGGTGACTCACAAGCCATGATTCTTGTGAAAATGACATCAGACACACTGTTTTGGATGCAAGACATGGCTTTGTGCCTTTTGGTTCTTTCATCTGAATGTTGTCTGATTTAAGCCACTGTTGGATTGGTTCTAAGAGGTGATGGTTCAGCATCTGAGTTGACAACCTCCCACAAATCGAATGCCTGTAGGTAGGTATTCATTTTCACTACCCAAATGTGGTAGCCCTCTCCATTGAAGATTAGTGGTGGCACTGGTGAGAATCCTAAAGAAGACATGGTTTTAAGGATTGAAATATGACAGGTCCACTAAGAATTTGGCCCTAGATACCAATTGTTGGGATTTTGGAACAATTTATCCAGGGGAAGTATGAAGCTCAGTAAGAAACCTGAGCAAGAACGTAATTAATTCGGATAAAGAATGACAAAAACTTTGATATTCAAGTCTTGAGGTTTTTGAGTAAACGAACAAAACCTAGCTTGAGCTATGAAAGCAAAAATTGAAAGGGTATTTTTCTTGAATGATTTCTGTTGAAATTCATTAATTAAAAAGACGGCATAATGCCAATACATTTACCAGTCATAAGCTGGTTAGCTTTGACAGGTTTCACTTACTATTTTTAGGCTTCATTGCAACTTGCAGAACTTGCACATTACAGCTTGCACAATTAGGTAAGCTAATCTATCAATCTTATTAGCACCCAATTACATTAAATACATTACCTACTTAGTTCTAATTAAACTAAGTTACAAAATATTACTTAAAGTAACAAAATGAAACCGAAATTGAACAGTAGCATCAACTTTAGTAGCTACATGTACTTCACCCTGAAATACTACAGCATCTTGATCTTCATACTTCATCTATATAACTTGGATTGCATAGACTGCTCCTTAGCTGTTCATGTGCTGCATGCATGCCAATTTCAACAGAGGTTCCCAATGGCAACTGGTTTTACCCGTCCTGCTACTATAGAATTTGTGGCATTGGGTATTTAAGGGAGAAAATATTTCGTACTTGTCATCAATGTGAGCTTAAGTTATATATTGATTGTTTGAGCTTGAAGAGTTACGGAAACATGGTATTATTATGTAGCTAGAAGTGTGAAAAGGTCTTTTATGGCCTGCAAAAACTTACAGGAAGCCAATACCAATGGGAAACAAATTGACATGGACATTATTGAAATCCGATCATCATGGTGCAAAAAATCATAGTAAGTTAAGGGTTGCACTAAAAGTGATGCATGAGTGTTTCGAACCAACCAAAAATGATGAGTCAGGGAGAGATGTGGTCGAAGATGTGGATTTCAGCCGAGTCTCAAGCTGAAACAGTTGAATTTCAAAGGATTCTATGCTGTGATTCTGGAGGAAAAGAATTATGTGGTTTCAGTGGCCACTCTGAGGGTGTACGATAACAGGGTAGCTGAAATGCCCCTTTTCGCCACCAGTTCCAGACACCGTTGCCGCAGAATGTGTCAACTTTTAGTAGATCAAGTTAAAAAGAATCTAGTGAAATTAGGGGTGGAGAAGCTGATTTTGCCTGCACTGCCTATCACGGTGGATACGTGGGTTAAGTGCTTTAGGTTTACTTGTAACACCCCTCACCCGTATCCAACGCTGGGACAGGGTTCGAGGCATTACCGGACTTAAAATTTTACCAACATACTAAACTGGGTCACTAAATATTTCCCAAAATTAAAAATTTTCAAACACATGCATACCATCCCTTATACTGGCCTTCGAGGCCTAAAATGTACATCAGGACGGTTCGGGACAAAACCGAGAACATTTAATAAATTTTGGACAACTTAATAAATTCTCTTATTTTAGTTAGTCACACGCCCGTGTGGGTGGGGCCGTGTGGTCACACATGCCCGTGTGGCTTGGGACACGCCCGTGCCCTCAGCTCGTGTAGCTCTCTATTTATGACGTCAGCATGCATTTAGGGGCACACGGCCAAGACACACGCTCGTGTGTCTAGCCCGTGCTCGAAATTGACTTAAAATTTTAGGAGCAGGAGACACACGGCCATACCACACGCCCATGAGGGCGATCCGTGTGGACCTTGTAAGGCTATTTTCCAAGCCCTTAGTGACCCTCTATCAACCAATTACACTTAGGGCTTACCTTAATACATAAGAAAGCCATATTACACACTTACGTATAATTTTGATAAACCTCATATCATCGGTTTTATACATGCTAGGTTAATTCCCTTTTTGTATTAAGAGTTCCCATGCCTCATTTAAAAATTTAAGATTGGCTCATTCTTGTAACTCATTGCCAATTATAGCCAAACCAACTCATGCAAACAAAAGCATACATAAATTTGTAGGTCATACCCTACTTCAAAATAAACCAATTCTCATGGCCAAATACAGGGAGATACGTAAATTTTTACAAGCCTTCATATGGGCAATTCAAATGACACATATCACAAAATGAACCAAAGCCTTATACATGCCATTGAATAAAATAAAAGTGCCATATACCAAAGTTGGACTAGTTGATAGTGTGTTGACTCTCCAACTGTCTTCCAATCTTTACGAGTCCTTGAGCTCCGTAAGACTGAGAAAAGAGAGGGGTGCCATGTAAATTGTCTTAGATGAGCTCATCATCCAACATTTTCATTTTTATATCTCATGTTAATCCCGTTGAGTTTCTTGGAAATCTTGATGGATTATCCATTTACCATCAAGTCATAAGAGCGATCATCTCATGTACGCACTCCCGCGAACCTCACATCTTACGGCGGGATTACCAGTCCAGGCTAAATCCCCCGCATCGTAAACTCATAATGTGAAGTCGAGATTACCAGTCCAGGCTAAATCCCTTTAGTGACAAACACCCTAAATGAGCTTGAATCTGAATTACCAGTCGAGGCTAAATTCAGACCCTAATCGGATTACCCAGCCAGGCTAAATCATCAATGCACACATATTCTTCGAGAGGCTCGATCACTCAAGGAACACCCGTCCGGGCTGGATCCTTTCTATATTTGAGATCAAAGGATTACCCGTCTGGGCTAAATCCTTTCTTCAACACATGCAGGATCTCAAGTCATATGTAAACATGGTTCATCCATCGAACTTCCTTTTCAACCTCAACTGGGACAATAACCAACATGTTATTATTAAGAATGCATTTCATAGATTGTCATGCCATCATCAAATACGATTATCATACATTAATAAATCCTGCAATTAAGCATAGAATGAGTTTACTTTGAGTTATTCAAACTTACCTGGTATTCGTCTCGATATCATGTTTCGGTTATTCCAAAACCTTTCGTTTTCCTTAATCGACCTCCAGAATTTGATCCTCGGGGCCTATAACAATAAAAATAAATCATTAACACTCACATTATACTTTCTGAGTCTTAATTTCACCCCCGGTCTAAATGGCCGTTTTGCCCCTAACCTTTCATATTTTTTCAATTTAGTACCTAGGCTCGTATAATGAAATGCATGCAATTTCTACTTACCCAAGCCTAGCCGAATGTTTTTCCCTCTTATGACAGCCCACATATTTCCATTATTTCTCATTTCTACTATATTTTACATGTTTTGCAAAAAAGGTCCTTTTAGGGTTTTTCATGAAAATCACCTAGGAAAAGATGCTTAATACGCATCCAGCTTTCATATTCCTCCATAAACCATCAAAGTACAAGTAACTCATGCATGGGTAAATTTCCAATCATGAGCCTTAGCATGAAATATGGGTAAAAATAGAGAGAGTAAGCTACCAGGATTCAAAAAATATGAAGAACATTAAAAACGGGGCTTGGGAGCACTTACTATTGAGCTTGAAAATGTTGAAAACCCTAGCTATGGTGGCTTGAGAATTTCAACTGGACAAGGGAGAAGAATGGCTGATTTTTGCCTTCGTTTTCCCATTTTATTTCATTAAAATGCTAAATGACCAAAATACCCTTAAGCCCTTTCTTTAAAATTTCATCCATACAAGCCCATTTTTGTCCAAAAACTTAGAAATTGGGAAAATTGTTCTCCAAGACATTCTAATTTATAATCTAAAGAAATTTCATACAAATTTCTTCTAGAATCTAAGTTTTGAAATTTATTCAATTTGGTCCTTATTTCGCAGTTGGACCCCTAACTCAAAAAATTTCTTCATGAAACTTTAACACATACATATTATCATATTCTAAACCTCATAATAATCATAAAATAAATATTTCAATGTCAGATTTGTGGTCCCGAAACCACTATTCCGACTAGGCCCTATTTCGAGATGTTACATTTCTCCCCCCTTAGGGACTTTCGTCCCCGAAAGTCTTACTCATAAACAAGTTCGGATATTGGCTTCTCATGGTTTCTTCCGGCTCCCATGTAGCCTCTTCCACACCATGTCGATGCCATAAAACCATTGTTAATGTCACATCTTTATTTCTCAGCTGTTTAATCTCACGAGCCACAATCTTGACCGGTTCCTCACCATAAGTCATGTCCGGTCGAATCTCAATCTCTACCGATGAAATCACATGAGAGGGGTCTGATCGATATCACCTTAACATAGATACGTGAAACATGTCATAAATCTTTTCCAGTTTGGGTGGCAATGCCAAACGATAGGCTAATGGTCCAACTCTTTCGGTGATCTTGTACGGTCCAATAAATCGTGGACTCAGTTTGCCTTTCCAACCAAATCTCAACACCTTTTTCCATGGAGACACTTTCAAGATCTCCAACTTGGAATTGAATTTCTTTTCTTTTCAAATCATCAAATGAATTTTGCCTATCCGGTGCCGCTTTTAAACAGTCTCAAATCACTTTAACTCTTTCCTTAGTTTCCCTAATTAGATCAACCCCATGAATCTGACTTTCCTTGAGTTCTGTCCAGTACAATAGAGTTCGGCACTTTCTGCCATACAAGGCCTCATAAGGTGCCATCTTCAAACTCGTTTGAAAACTGTTGTTGTATGAAAGTTCTACCAATGGCAAGTATTTTTCCCAACTACCATGAAATTTGAGAATGCAGGATCGCAACATATCCTCAAGAATCTGAATCATCCGCTCAGACTGACCATCGGTTTGCGGGTGAAAAGTTGTACTAAAGCTCAACTTTGTACCCAAGGCTTTTTGTAACTTCTTCCAGAACCTTGAAGTGAACCTCAGATCTCTGTTTGAAATAATCGACAGTAGTACCCCGTGTAATCTTACAATCTCAGAGATATACAAGTCGGCCGACATATCAAGAGAGTAATCTATCCTTACCGGAATAAAATGAGCCTACTTCGTCAACCTATCCACCACAACCCAGATAGCATCTTTCTTATTCAGAGTCAATAGCAATCCTGTCACGAAATCCATAGTAACTCTGTCCCATTTCCATTTGGGGACCATCACAGGCTGTAACAAATCGAAAGGTACTTGATGTTCAGCTTTGACTTACTGACATATCAAGCATTTTGATACAAATTTGGAGATGTCTCTTTTCATGCCGTTCCACCAGTACATTTTCTTCAAATCATTGTACATCTTGGTACTTCTCGGATGAATAGACAAACGGCTATCATGTGCTTGTTGCAAGATTTTCTGAATAAGCTCTTCATATTTGGGTACACAAACCTTATCTCTGAACATCAAACATCCATCAGGACCGATCCGAAAATCTGATTTACTACCGGACTCACATTGAATTCTTTTAGCTTGTAGGTTACTATCATTAGTCTGAGCATCATAAATTTCATGCAGAAATGCTGGCCTAGCCTATAGCTCTTCCAAAACTAAACCATCATCAAGCAATGCTAATCGAGCATCCATGGCTCTCAGTGCAAACAAAGATTTTCTGCTTAACGTATCGGTGACCACATTTGCCTTTCCCGGGTGATAGTCAATGATCATTTCATAATCTAAATGTAACACTCCTAACCCGTATACGTTGCCGGAATAAGGTTATAAGGTATTACTTGACTGAACAAAACTTCTATAAGGTCAAAGATACTTACCAGGCGTAAATAATCAACAATCCAAACATGTCTCATTGATTTTCCATAAGAGCTCTTATAAATTTCCAAAATGACTCACTATCAAAACATAACCGAATATCTAATAACAAATTAACTACTGTCAAGTTATAACTAAAACATTTCACCACATTAGTTCAATTATAAGGCTTCTCTAAACAAAATGAGCAAGCCATCTTCGCATGGCTATAATGTATACAAAGTCGAAATATCATTCTACCTATAGTCTATCCTATACATGCCTTAAACCATGATGATATACAATCTTCTCAACTCACATAATGACTCGATAGTGTGATGATATCTCCGGCCCTTCCAACTCGAGCTAAAGTATAAACCTAATAGAAATGGAAAAGAGAACACGGAGTAAGCTTCAATGCTTAGTAAGTTTTAAGCAATGCAAACAATTAGTTTATTCATAGATCGATTATTTCAAATTTTCAAGAAATCATTCCTAGATAATTGCCATTTTGGCCAAGTACCCATGAACATAATGCATATTTAGCAAATTCACCTCACTTGAATCTGAACTCAATTTAAACCAAATATTGAAATCACAAATAAGATCATAAGAACTCGAAAAGCATGTCATTAACAAGTTTTAACCATTTTTGCAACAAAATCACAAATTCGCTACAAGCTATCTTCCTAAGCAACAGTCACTAAATTATTTATAACTGGAGATAAGAAACTCCAAATCAAGTGCCGTTAATTTTCCCTGAAAATTGACTCATATATCTTCCATTCATCAAATTTTAAGAATTTTTGGTTTGACCAATCAATACCAGATTTTTATTGAAGTTTCCCCTGATTCACTGTTTGACTATTCTGACCACTCTTCACTACGAATCAAATTTCTCATTATACAGAATTTGAAATATGTTATCGTTTATTTCATTTGAAACTAGACTCATTAAGGAGTCTAAGAATATAAATGTTATCTTATAGACCTCGAAGTCATTTTGACTCTATTCCATGCCACTTCAAATATCTCATTATTGGCAATTCTTTTGCTCACACGGTTTCTTTTATAAGAAACTAGACTCATTAAGATTTCATGAAATAATTTATTCAGCTTCTAACTCAACTCCCACAATTTATGGTGATTTTCCGAATTCACGTTACTGCTGCTATCCCAAGCAGATTTATTACCCATTCTTGCATTCATATTATTTAGCATGTATATCACCAAATCAATCTCATATAACCTTTCACCATAACCGAATGCACACATACACATATGAGATTTTTACATATACTTCTCATTTCGCATTCATGATTCAATTCCGATCAATCTAACATATAAAAGTATATAATACATACCTGACCAACTTAATGTATTGAACACATTCAATGGTAGTTTACTACGAACATTCGAAATCAAAATCTTACTCCAATCATCGGCATTAAGTCTGCTAGGTTTAAAACCCAAATTCAATCACCACCACAAAGCATACGGGACTTTAAGCCCGGATATAATACCAGTACAAAGCCTTCGGGACTTAGCCCAGATATAACACCAGCACGAATGCCTTCGGGACTTAGCCCGGATATAACACCAGCACGAATGCCTTCGGGACTTAGCCCGGATATAACACCAGCACGAATACCTTCGAGACTTAGCCCGGATATAACACCAGCATGAATTCCTTCGGGACTTAGCCCGGATATAACACCAGCACAAACGCCTTCAGGAATTAGCCAGGATATATATCTCACACAAGGCCTGCGAGTCTTAGCCCGGTTAAAGTCCTCAATTATCGTTCACATATATATATATCATAATACATTAGCATTTCATTTACCTTGCTAGAACACAAGCACAACATGCTTATCAATAATTTCACTTTTGGCTCAATAGCCACATACAAAGAACCCGATTTCGTTTCACTATCCAACATGATTTCTATAACCATTCGGATACAAGTCATATGTACA
Source organism: Gossypium hirsutum (assembly GCF_007990345.1). Taxonomy (NCBI): domain Eukaryota; kingdom Viridiplantae; phylum Streptophyta; class Magnoliopsida; order Malvales; family Malvaceae; genus Gossypium; species Gossypium hirsutum. The sequence goes on from NC_053424.1 coordinate 30,846,604, forward strand.
AATTACTTATCTCACTACTTAATTCAAGTAGAAACAATAGGTTACAATTTATATATTATCCTTATATATCATGATTTTATCAAATCATAAGCTAAGTTCCATTACTCAAAGACTTACCTCGGATATATTTGAACGGTTATGGATAGACTACTCGATTGCTTTCTCTTTTCCCTTATCTGATTTCGACCCTTTTTGCTCTTGAGCTTGATTTAAAACAAATAGATTTATTCAATTACTTATCAATTAAGCAATTTAATTCAATACATGTATATCACATATTTTAAGGTACAAATGACCTTACTAACTAGCTATTTAAACATCATACATATGCCCTACTCATACACAATCGAACATATTACTAGGCTATAATCAACAACTACATTTATCCCCATATAATAGATGAAAACTGTCAAGGAACATTTTACTAACTTATTACCTTGCATATTCGAATTTCATAAGCTACTTTACTAAATCAATGAATAATAAATTTTAACTTAACAATTCCATAACCACACATGATTATCATATCTACCTATTTGGCCGAATACTTATAAGATTAACATTTTGCAAGTTTTCAAACCACTTCCAAAGCCAAATATCATTATAAATATACTTTCACACATCTATACAAGCTTACAAAACCACATTTAACTTCATATACCATCATCACTTATTTAGCCGAATATGCAAGATCAAACATATCTTTACAAATATATATTTATATCTATATAAATACCTTCAAAATTACATGTTCAATTGGAACACTCCACAAATACTAACCTATATAATCGGATATACCAAATTCATTATATCATTACATATGGCCGAATATTACTAAACTCAAGCCACCATATTTTTATTCCTTAAGTGACACCCAAAAATCACATTCGGGACTTTTCATCCACAATTTTCCAAATCTTCAAATTCACTTACAAGCTCATTTATGTAACATATGAAGCATTTAACAATTTTTTTTATCAAGAATATAGCATGACCGATTACCTATATTTTTTTCTCCCTAAATCCACATTCGGCATATTTAACAAACCAAATACTAACCTCAACCTTTAAGTTAAAATAACAAGTAACTTAACACATCCAACATAATATTCCTATCTAATGACATCAAAGCTTCAACTAAAATTTCAAGCTTCTAGCCGAATTTCAAACTTCCAAATAGACTAAATTTAATCCATGGAATAGGTAGAATTCAACTAATCATCTCAATTATGCATAAATTTTCAATAATGGCATAATACTTACCTCATTCTAACCATCATCTAAGCTGAACAATCAAACAAAAATCCTTTCTTCTTCCTTGCCTCAAGCTACGACAATGGAGGGCAAAATGAACCTACTTTGGTTTCTCCTCCCACTAACCCCATGATATTATTCTTTATTCATTATTTCATTTTGTGAATTGAATTGTTATTTTAAAAATTACATAATATATATATTAATCATATCATGGCCGGCCACTAACCAAAAAAAATGAGTAATTGACATGCAAGTCCACCTTTTTGACATTATGGATTAATAGATCACTTTAAAATTTACCTATTACTTTTCACAAATGTCTCACATAAGTCCCTTATTAAAATTTCACATACAAATGACAAAATCAAAGCATGAGACTTTCACAAATGCATTTACACATATAATAAGCATAGAATATAACGGTTAATTATTTTTATAACTCGGTTTTGTGGCCCCGAAACCACTTTCCGACTAGGGTCAAATTAGGGCTGTGACACTTTAATTAATTCTAACCATCTCCGCTGTCTTAGATTCAATTCTTTTTGAGTCATCAAATACTTCAAACTCTTGTGGTTGGTAAATATACGATAAGTCTCACCATATAAATAATGCCTCTAAATTTTCAAGAAAAAACAATGGCAGCAAGCTCTAGGTCGTGCGTCGGATAGTTCTTCTCGTGTGGCTTCAATTGCCATGAAGCATAAGCTATCACCTTGCCATCCTGCATAAGCATGCAACCCAGTCCGTTTAAGGATGCATCACTATAGACCACAAACTCTTTTCCCGGTTCAGGAATACTAAAACAGAAGCTTCAGTCAGCAATGTCTTTAACTTCTCAAAACTTTGCTGACACTTTTTCGTCCATTTAAAATTAACGTCTTTCTGTAGCAACCTCGTCATTGGAGTCGCTACCATGGAGAATCCTTTTACAAATCTTTGGTAGTAACCGGCTAAGCCCAAAAATCTTCTAACCTCAGTTACATTTTTAGGTGATTTCCATTCAATAATAGCAGAGATCTTACTTGGATCAACTCGGATACCTTCACCCGAAGCAATATGACCCAAAAACCCAACTTCTTGAAACCAAAACTCACTTTTGCTAAACTTGGCATACAATTGTCTTTCCCATAAGGTCTACAACACAGTTCTCATATGCTTTGCATGCTCTGTCCCATCTTTGGAATAAATCAAAATGTCGTCAATGAACACAACAACGAACTTATCCAAGTATGGTCGAAAGATCCTATTCATTAGGTCCATGAATACGGCCGATGCATTTGTTAACCCAAACGGCATAACAAGAAATTCATAGTGGCCATACCTCATTCTAAAAGCTGTCTTAGGCACGTCCAATTCCTTAACTCTCAACTGACAGTAGCCAGACCTCAAGTCTATCTTAGAGAACAGGGTGGCTCCTCTCAACTAATCGAACAAATCATCGGTCCTTGGCAAAGGATACTTATTCTTGATAGTTACCTTGTTCAGTTTGAGATAATCTATACATAGCCTCATCGAGCCATCTTTCATCTTTACAAACAATACGGAGGCACCCCAAGGTGAAAAGCTTGGCCTTGCGAAACCTTTATCCGTCAACTCTTGCAACTGTGCTTTTAACTCTTTCAGCTCGGTTGGTGCCATCCTGTACGGAACAATAGAAATGGAACTGTTCCTGGCAGCAATTCGATACCAAACTCTATCTCTCTTTCAAGAGGTAATCCAGGTAATTCTTCCGGGAATACGTCGAGATATTGACATACTATTGGCACAAACTCAATCTTCAACTCTGTTTCCTTAGTGTTCAATACAAAAGCAAGATAGGCTTCGTACCCTTTTCTCATATATTTCTGAGCAACCATTACCATGATTACAACCGGCAGCGTACCCAATTTCTTGAATCAACCCGTAGAATCTCACCATCTGGGCATTTCAGTTCAATATACTTGCTACCACAGTTTACAGTTACATCGTGCAGGGCTAATTAATCCATACCAAGTATTACATCAAACTCATCAAATGGTAACAACATAAGGTTTGCGGGAAAGCATTGATCCTGAAACATCAAAGGACAATTTTTACACATTTTATCAACCAGGACTAATTTTGCCTAGTGGGTTCGACACTCTAATAACAAATTTCATAGGTTCAATGGGTATGTTCATAATAGACACCAATCTCATACAAATGTATGAATGCATCGACCCCGGATCAATTAAGGCAACAACACATGTATTAAAAAGAGAAAAAGTACCCGTGATGACATCAGGAGTAGAGGCTTCCTCTTGAGTAGGTATTGCATACGATCTTGCCGGGGCTCGAGCCTTTGATTTAGCAATGTCTTTGGCCGCAACTCGACTGCCACTAGCACTTCTAGGATACCTCGGAGGTTTACCTCGTGCAATAGGAGTACTTGACTTCGGAGCTATATCCATTCCTTTATCAATTCGCTCTGGGCAATCTTTGAGGAAGTGGTCAAGAGAACCATATCTGAAGCATGCACTGCTTTTCATCCGACACTCTCCAAAGTGAAATTTTTTGCAGCTCTTACACTTCGGCGTTTAGCCATCTACACTCCCCACACTAATCACCATCGGGGAGGAAGACTTCTCATTACGTTATTTGGAGCCTCTCGCTCTACCCAGATATCCTACCGATGAAGTGGAGCATTCATGCTGGCTTCTTGACTTCTTTGTAGGAAACGAGAGCGTCTTCCCGCTGGACCTCTTGCCCGAAACTCGAGCCTCTCTCTCTGCTTGCTTTCTTTCATTATTGAGCTACTGACCTACTTGGCCCAACCAGCTAATGCGGCAAACTCCCATATTTCTAGAATCCCAATCAATAGCTTAATTTCCTCATTCAGACCTTCCTCGAAGCGTTTACACATTTCTGACTCAGTTTGAACCCATTCAATTGCATACTAACTTAGCCTTACAAACTTCCTTTCGTATTTTGCTATAGTCTTATTTCCTTGTTTGAGATCCAGGAACTCCTTTCGCTTCGTGTTTAAGAACCTTTTACTATGTATTTCTTCCTAAACTCTGCTTGGAAAAATTCCCAAGTTATGTTTTCCTTTGGCACCACTGAAGATACGGTCTTCCACCAGTGGTATGCAGTATCCTTTAGGAGAGACACGGCATATTTTAACACTCTTCAGGTGTGTACGATAATTCATCTAATACCTGTGTAGTATTCTAGAGCCAGTACTCGGCTTTTTCACCATCATCGTTGATCTTACCTCTAAATTCCTCAGCCCCATACTTCCTAAGTTTGTCCACAAGGGCTATACCAATTTTATAGGTGCCATACCTCGTGGAAAATCCTCATCAGGTTGGTTAAGGGACGGGGGAGGTCGTGGTATGTTAGGGAGATTCCTCAAATAATCCCCAAACCATTCATCCATCATTTCAAAGAAGGTAGCTCGGGCCTCTTCTCGGCCTTCAGACATAAGCCATCTACTATTGCTAGAAATAGCTCGTTGTACGAAAGTTGAAGCATGGCTCTCGGCTCCCTCAGACTTATCTTGTGCTTGATCGAAAGAATTTACTATATTAAAAAACAATTTAAACAGTTAGGAGATGTCACACTATCAATATTCGAATAATGCCATGTATAGCGAAACTTAATACTATCTATGGTAGTCCTAGAACCGACTAAATAGTAGCTCAGATACCACTAAATGTAACACCCCTCACCCGTATCCAATGCCGGAACAGGGTTCAAGGCGTTACCGGACTTAAACTTTTACCAACATACTAAATCGAGTCACTAAATTTTTCCCAACATTAAAACTTTTCAAACATATGCATATCGTCCCTTATACTGGCCTTCAAGGCCTAAAACATGCATCAGGGCAGTTCGGGACAAAACTGAGAACATTTAATAAATTTTGGACAACTTAACAAATTCTCTTGCTTTAGTGAGTCACACGTCCGTGTGGGTGGGCCCGTGTGGTCACACACACCCGTGTGGCTTGGGACACATCCGTGCCCTCAGCCCGTGTAACTCTCTGTTTATGACGTCAGCATGCATTTAGGGGCACACGCCAGTGTGTCTAGCCCGTGCTCGAAACTGACTAAAAATTTTAGGTGCAAGGGACGTATGGTCATACCACACGCCCATGAGGGCGACCCGTGTGTCACACATGGCCTAGACACACGTCCATGTGTCCACCCGTGTGGACCTTGTAAGGCTATTTTCCAAGCCCTTAGTCACCCTCTATCAACCAATCACACTTATAGGTTGGCTTAATACATAATAAAGCTAGATTACACACTTACATATAAATTTGATAAACCTCATTGCATGTAAACCTCATATCATCAGTTTGATACATGATAGGTTAATTCCCATTTTTTTAAGGGTTCCCATGCCTCATTTACACATTTAAGATTGGCTCATTCTTGTAACTCATAGGCAACTATAGCCAAACCATCCCATGCAAACATAAGCATACATAAATTTGTAGGTCATAGCCTACTTCAAAATAAACCAATTCCCATGGCCAAATACAAGGAGATATGTAAACTTTTACAAGCCTTCATATGGGCAATTCAAATGACACATATCACAAAATGTACCAAAGCCCTATTCATGCCATTGAACAAAATAAAAGTGCCTATATACCTAATCTTTGAATAACTCAAAGTAAACTCATTGTATATGGCTATATACCAAATCTCGATGGATTATCCATTTACTGTCATGTCATAAGAGCGATCATCTCATGTACGCACTCCCGTGAACCTCACATCTTACGGCGGGATTACCAGTCCAAGCTAAATCCCCCGCATCGTAAACTCATAAGGTGAAGTTGGGATTACTAGTCCAGGCTAAATCCCTTATAGCGAAAAACACCCTAAATGAGCTCAGATCTAAATTACCAGTCTAAGCTAAATTTAGGCCCTAATCGGATTACCCATCCGGGCTAAATCCTCAATGCACACATATTCTTCGGGAGGCTCGCTCACTTAAGGAACACCCGTCTGGGCTAGATCCTTTCTATATTTGAGATCAACAGATTACCCGTCGGGCTAACTCCTTTCTAGAACACATGCAAGATCTCAAGTCATTTGTAAACATGGTTCATAGATCGAACTGTAACACCCCTATAACCCGTATCCATCACCGGAGTGGGTTATGAAGAGTTACCAATCCAAAACACTACATTTGTACATTCACACTTACATAAGTTCATTAGCAATTACATGCATAGCCAAACACAATCAAAGATCGAAATTCAGACTTATACCGACATTCAAAAGTTGCCATATTCACATGGCTTATATACAACAACATCTCAAAGTATCATTCACTTAAGTCTATTCTATACATGCCATACTAGCTCCAAAACATAGTAGTACCAAAATGATAGATAGTGTGACGAGTTGCTGACGATCCCTCCGAGTAGGTGACTGGAGTCAACAATCTATAAAACAGAGAAACGTAACAAACGGAGTAAGCTTTCATAAGCTTAGTAAGTTTTAAGCAATGAAAACAAATAAACTCAATTATATTTCAATCATTCAATTTCTCAAGAGGCCATTTTCTAGGTATATTGCCATTTGGCCGAATATACACAAGCACCTAATGCACATTTAGCATTCTTATTTCACTTAATCTGAATTCATATAACATAAATAAATCAAATACTTTCACATACTTTCACACCTTGATCGAATGTATCATGATCATAGATATAGTTATAACAGTTATTCACATATGTATCACATTATACACTTATGATTCAATTCAAATCAAACTCACGTATAAGTAAATAATACGTACCTGGCCAACTTAACGTATTGAATGTATTCATTTGTCGTTCTAACACGAAGTATCTTAGTCTTAGACTTTTATCAAATCACCGGCATTTAGCCTGCTAGGTTTTAAACCCGAATTCGTCCACCGGCATTTCGCCTGCTAGGCTCGAAGGCCGATATCATTTCACCGGCATTATAGCCTGCTAGGCTCGAAGGCCCGAATAGTATCTCACCGGCATTATAGCCTGCTAGGCTCAAAGGCCCGAATAGTATCTCACCGGTATCATAGCCTGCTAGGCTCAAAGGCTCGAATAGTATCTCATCGGCATCATAGCCTGCTAGGCTCAAAGACCCGAATAGTACCGTACAATATTTAAATCAACAAGTTTCATATAACACAATCACACTAAATTAGGTACTAGCATCATTCGAATATAACATCCTACATTTTATTAACTTTTATTTCATTTCATCATTCACACTTATCATTTGATAGTTTACACATAACATCTCACTCATATTCATCTAACACCTATCATTTGATCACAAAAGCATATCACATTTTACTTCCATATTATATTTGCCATTTGGCCATATACATACATTACAAGTAATACTTAATTCTCATAATATGTCATGTCATTATCAAATATTAATTATGTTTAACTACTTAAAACTTACCTCGAATATTTTCAAATAGTCTCGGATCGGCTATTCAACTACTTTCTCTTTTCCCCTGTCCAACCTTGGTTCTCTATGCTCTTGAGCTAATTCAAACAAATTTAACTTATTAAAGTCCCATCATGCTAGCTTATGGTCGAATATGACAAGAAATTTAATAGATCATATAGCTACTTTTAGCTCAAATACAAAATGGTCATACACATTTTTAATCACTTTAAGCAATTTAATACAATTAATTTAACATTTCCTCATGTACACCTTTATGACCGAATACACATATCAAATAAGTAACTTACCTTAACACATAACCTACATAGCCAAAGTACATATAACCCTAATGACCGAATATGTATATCACCAAAATTCCTATGACTTAACCTTTAACCTTCATAGCCGAATATTCATTGTATACCTAGTTCACATACACAAACACAAAACTCATATGGCTTATCATAATTTCATATACATATCTTAACCATATAGCCGAATATATAGCTCATCAAATAGATATTTATTCACATTCCCTTAACACATATTGATCAACTAGTCTAGCATTGTATCATGAGTATATTCGGCTTTCACACATATTAAACATAGTAGTAATCATGCACATTATAATCAAAGTGCAATTAATCCCATACACAAAAATATACGACACTTCATTTCCATCTACTCATATACACGTATCACATAAGACCATTTCATACATTCTATCACCTAAATAAACGACAAATTTTCCAATTAATTTCTTAAGTTCACATTCGGCTTTATATCCACATAAACACATTAGCCGATTACTATAATCATCTAATTCAAACTTTCAATAATCTCACTTTGCAAACAATCACTCATTTCATTCACCAAAATGTCATTCGGTAATTATTCAAACAGAATTATCATTTAAACATTTTTTTTAACATTTAACAAAATCTACTTACTTTAACACAACAATCGATTATCATTTTTCACCTAAATCACACATACATATCATGCTAGCACATAACACCAAGACCGAATGCTCTCATCTTTTATTTATTCAATTAAACCATTCCTTGACCAAATATTACATTCGACCATGGAATAAGCTAATTTAACAAATAAACACATACTTCCAACAATTAAAAAGAATTTTTACAACTTAACACCAATACCCGAATAACATTTTAAACACTTATTCGATTCATTAACTATTTGATCATTCGGAATTATATCTCCCATTCAAGCCTTATTTTAAACTACCATGTACAATTCTTGCATTATACTCTAATAGCCGATTACCATTTATCTATCTAACCACAACTATCTTTATTCATCAAGCTCAACTCATCTATCATCACATTTAATACCAAAAACATCAAACACCTTCAAAGACACTCAAGTAACCCATAGCCGAATGCATCACTTCAAACCAATAACAAAAAAAATTAAGTCATGGGATATGAAAGGAGGTTAGCAATTAACTCAATTTCACATAAATTATCAAGAAATAAAATCAAACATACCTCCAATTAGATTCACCAAGGCCGAATATCAAAGAGCCTTTTGTTTTACCTTGTTCTTTAGATTTCGGCAAATGAAAGAAAGAATGGATGAAAACTTTGTTTTCATCACCTATTTACTTTCATTAATTAATATATTTCCTCTAATAAAATCATTAAATATTATAATACTAATATGGAATGCATATAATATCCATTAAGTTATTATTTTACTAACACAAAATACATATATTACTTATCATTTATCATCATTGCCGTCCACTAATTTAATAGTGGTCCATTTGACATGCAAGTCCTCCTTGTAATATACCATGCATTATTTGGCCCTCTAAATTCTGCCTATCACATTTTTAAGTTTTATCACACAAGTCCTTTTTAACAATTCCACATCCAAATGATAAAATCGAAGCATGAAATTTTCACACATGCAATTTCACATATAATAGACATATAATATAACATTTAATTATTTTTGTGACTCGATTTTGTGGTCCCCAAACCACTTTTCAATTAGGGTCAAATTAGGGCTGTCACACGAACTTCCTTTTCAACCTCAACGGGGACAATTACAAACATGTTATTATTAAGAATGCATTTCATAGATTGTCATGCCATCATCAAATACAATTATCATACATTCACAAATCATTCAATTAAGCATACAATGAGTTTACTTTGAGTTATTCGAACTTTCCTGGTATTCGAGTTTACTTTGAGTTATTCGAACTTACTTGGTATTCGTCTCGTTATCGTGTTTCGGTTATTCCGAAACCTTTAGTTTTCCTTGATCGACCTCCGAAATTTGTTCCTCGGGGTCTATAACAATAAAAATAAATCATTAACACTCACATTATACTTTTTGATTCTTAATTTCACCCTTGGTCCAAATGACCGTTTTGCCCCTAACCTTTCATATTTTTACAATTTAGTCCCTAGGCTTGTATAATGAAATGCAAGCAATTTCTACCTTACCCAAGCCTAGCCGAATGTTTTTCCTTCTTATGGCAGCCCACATTTTTCCATTATTTCTCATTTCTACCACACATTTTACACCTTTTGCAAAAAGGTCCTTTTAGGGGTTTTTCATGAAAATCACATAGTAAAAACATCCAACTTTCGTATTCCTCCATAAACCATCAAAATACAAGTAAATCATGCATGGGTGAATTTCCAATCATGAACCCTAGCATGAAATATGGGTAAAAATAGAGAGAGTAAGCTACCGGGATTTCAAAAATATGAAGAAAATTAAAAACGGGGCCTGGGAGCACTTACTATTGAGCTTAAAATGTTGAAAACCCTAGCTATGGTGGCTTGAGAATTTCGGCTGGACAAGGCAGAAGAATGGCTGATTTTTGCCTTCTTTTTCCCATTTTATTTCATTAAAATGCCTTTAATCCCTTTCTTTAAAATTTCATCCATACAAGCCCATTTTTATCCAAAAACTTAGAAATTGGGCAAATTGATCTCCAAGACCTTCTAATTTATAATCTAAAGCAACTTCATACAAATTACTTCTAGAATCTAAGTTTTGAAATTTATTCAATTTGGTTCTTATTCCCAATTGGACCTCTTACTCAAAGAATTTCTTCATGAAACTTTAACACATACATATTCTCATATTCTAAACCTCATAATCATCATAAAATAAATATTTTAATGTCAGATTTGTGGTCCTAAAACCACTATTCTGACTAGGCCCTATTTCGGGATGTTACATTTTCACATGGAAAAGGATGAAATATTAAATCTTTTACTGTTAGCTTACTAGATTTCCAGGGAACTATCTTTTGCGAAATACTGTTGACATAGAAAATAAGCTTGGTGTATTTTTTATATAATATTTGGAATTATTCATAATCTTAGGGTAAACATGTTTTAGTGTTCGAACTAATGTTTGACCGTGTATTTATTTGTTGCAATGTAAAAACTTGGATTATTATTCTCTAGTGTTTTTTAAAAAATGTATTTATATGTTTAAATTTGTTTAACTGTAGGGTTATATGATATAACAAATGTATGGAAATGATAAACTTGTTTTTAGATATATCTATATCAGCTATTTACATGTTTTTCGATATTTGTCCAAGTAATATTATATATTTGTACTTTTTTATTAATGAAATTTTATAAATATTTTTATTTTTTCCTTGTTGATGAGACTTGCAAATAATTTATAGTAACCTCCAAAAGGAATTTGACATGGTCTTATTTAAATATCTAATGGGTTAATACAAGGAAACCTTAATTATTACATATTAAGATAGGTAAAATTTTAGTGGAAAATAAGAATTCCTCAAACTTTTTTCAAAATAAATAATGTAAATAGTTAAAAATTGACAAATAAAATTAATTTATTTGCTAATTCATATATCAAGGCACTGAATATAACGTCAATGGAGTTGGTAAGTAGATGGGAAATAAGGATTGCTTTAAACCTAGTGTCAAGATTTTTTTAATACAATATGTAAATTACTTGTAAATCAAAAGATAATTTGTGCAAAACCACACTGAAATACTTGTTTTTTTTGTTGCAATGAAAAAATACTTGATACACCCCGCGGTGGAGCCACAATCATAGTTTTGGGGTCAAAATAGTAAAAAGACAAATACGTATAAAAAAATTTAAATTTATAAAACTGGTGAATTGACCTCACAAAAAAATTAAAAATAATCACCCAAAACTTTTGAAAAATGATTATTTTATAAAAAAATAATTTTTTCTCCACCCACTAAAACCCAACATTCCTCAATTCTTTTATTTTATTGTTACATCCATCACTCTTCTCTCATATTTTTCTTACTCTCTCATGCTTTCTCTAATTTTTTTTTATTGTACACTCCTTACCCAACCCGATCGTTGGGTCTAAGTCACCGGATGCTACAATCATTGTCAGAGCAATTACGTGTAATCATACACTTCTTAATCATTTAAATATATAAATAAACATTAAACACTTTCACAACATGTCACACAATCTTTTTTGGGTCACAAACAAGTTTTAAAAGTATACCCATGTCGAAGCTGACATCACGACCTCGAAGCCTCCTTGTCCTGACAACTTCATCTCAGAGAGTTATGCCGTGACAACATGTATACCCATGTCGCAATGTCACTCACTATCAAACGAAGTTACGACATCAAGGATCCCTCGTCGCGACGTTAACCCTGTTTTTGGCAATTTGATACCTAATTCAATGAACTTTAATCCATTCCCAATGTCATTAATTCAACCTTATACAAGATTGTAATCATCAACCAACATCACGACAAACAATTCAAGTATCTAATCACTCAACATTCAATCATGTTCAAATGCATTTTCACTTATCCATGTTTAAAAATGTTTACACTACAATCACAACATGTTTATCATGATAATTGTAACTTAACACTTCAAGGAATTTTAAAAGCCCGCTCGACGTAGATCTTATTGATGTGTTGTTGGCGTATAATTGAGTAATCTAAAGTAGAAAAGGGGTGAATTATCAATTAAAGTGTGGGGTTGGCATGTTCCGCGAATTTATCAGTACGCCGGTTTGGGGGATGCCTTGCTTGAATTCGCCATTTGGCAGACTTTTCTATGAAATGATCCACCAACCCCAGATGTTCTGAGTGAACTTGTTAGTTTCCGGAGCGATATAATTATTTTATGTGGAAACTGTAACAACCCATTTTTAGTCAAATCGAAACAATGGCTTCGGGACTGATCGCGTGATTTCGTGTGACAGGTTTTAAATATTTATAAATAATTGTTCTTGAAACTAACTATTATTGCGATGTAGGCAAATGTACCTATCGAACAGTAGTATAGTTTTAGCAAGACGGGATTGTCAAACCCAAAGGACCTAAAAGTACTAGTAATGACTGTCTTTTTATTAACTAGCCTAAGAATAAAGAGGTTTTGTTTTAACTAACTAATTATCTAAACTAAGAATTCATAGAGAATGGAATTGGGGAATTGCTTTTGGGAAAATCGATTGAATTAAGACAATACCTAAGGAAAAATCCACCTAAACTGTACTTATTATTCTGGCTCTGAATCGGACGATTTATTCATTTAACTTGTTCCGTAGAGATCCCTAAGTTATGTTATTATCCCTATTCAAGACTAATAATGTCTAATCCCTAGATTGAATAATTGAGACCTTTCTCTAATTAACACCTTAGGGTTGCATTAACTTGATCTATGGATCACCTTATTAAGTTTCACCCTAATCCGGCAAAATCTTGTCACCCTATGCCTAGGCGCGCAAATAACTCCGCTTAATTATGACAAATGTACTCTTAGACAGGGTCTATTCCTCCTCTAAATAAGAGCTTATCTTGAATCAGTATCCTGGGATATCAAAACAAGAATTAAGAACACATAATTAAGAACAAGTTAAATTTTATCATACAATTCAAAAAATAATAACAAGATTCGTCTTAGGTTTCATTCCCCTTAGGTATTTAGGGGTTTTAGTTCATAACTAAATAAGAAAACATCTCAGAATAATAAAGAATACAAAACATAAAGAAAACTCAAAACTCCTGAAGGAGAAATTGAGGAGAGATCTTCAGTCTTGATGATGAATCCGGCTTTTGAGATGGATCAATTGCCTTCCTTCGAGTAATTCCTTACTCCCTATTTTGCATCTCCCCTTTCTTCCTCCTCTAGGGTGTATTTATAGGCTTTGGAATGCCTAAGAGCCCTCAAAATTAGCCTTTTCTGAATTGGACTCAACTTGGGCTCAGTAGGGACACACCCATGTGCAATTACTTCAAGTCGTGCTCGAGCCTGCCAAATTGACACGGCCGTGTGATCTACCCGTGTGAAGAGGTCCAAGCCGTGTTGATTTCTTACTTTGGCCCATTTTCTCTGTTTTTGGCCCGTTTCTCGTTCCTTTCGCTCTCCTATGCTCTCCTATGCTCTCCTAATTATAAAACATGAAAATTAAACATTAGGAGCATCGAATTCACCAATTCTAATGGGAAATCATCCATAAAATACGTTAAACATGGGGTAAAAATATGTATAAATTACGGTTTATCAAATACCCCCACACTTAAGCATTTGCTTGTCCTCAAGCAAAATTCTCAACTCATAATCAAAATAAATTCTTCTCAAGTTATAATTTCTATCGATAATATCTCAAAATAATCAATAGGTAATCATACATTGAAAATCCAATTAAAAGAACAAAAAAGTTTCAAACATTCCACGTTGAGTATTTAATCATGCAAACATAGGTGTCTCCTTTCATTTAAGTAATTACCTTTGGTTCAGAATATCACAGAGTTTCACATCCTCACTAAAGATTCACTCAAATCACTCGAGGTGTTTAAGGACAATAAATGAAGCACTCAATAGTCAATAATGAAAAGTCATTACCATAGGCTTGCATGGAAATCAAATCTCAACCACTATAATTTAAGATGATACATCAATCAAAAGGTCTTTAGAGGGTTGTAATGAGGCTTGGTTAGGGGGTGTGGTCACAAGCTGAAAGAAAAGGGTTAGAATCGAGATTGAGTTGAAAAATTACTTAATTAGAAAAATATTTAATCATCACTTACGTACAACATAACTCCTTCTCTGACTATGGAATTTAAATACTGAAGCTTACAAACAAAAGATCACTACTAATATGTATACATGTTTTTTTTTTGTTTTTTATTTTTTTTAAGAACAAGTTAAATATCATAGACTAACTATTAAGAACAAGACATAGCTAAACAATTTATTCAACTCAAATCTTGACAAAAATAGGGATTAATTTAGGGGATTTCAACAATAATGGGTTAAGGGTTAATATTAAGGGTAATACAAGAAATGGCTTGTTAGCTCAACGGGGTTTACTAAGGGTTAATTGTGGAGGTAAGCTTTTCAGGGCATGAGTGGGTTAATCCTAAGTGCCTTTCTCATTTTGACATATCAAATCAAATGGTGTGGTCTTGACATGCATAATCAAGCAAGTTCTACAATAACAGTTCAATACTGATGCACTCAAAGCAATAATAAAAGTGAGCATGAAAGAATTAATAGATGCTCAAAAGGCTCAATAATCTCACAAAAATTATGGCTTTTTGATGTTTAAAACTTTTGAATTCCAACTCAAAGTAATACCTAAACTTTGGGGAAACAACCTAAGATTTTAAATTCTTAAAAATCAACTTATCATGCTTGATTCTCTAATGTCTTAAGGTTTAAACAATCAATGCATAAATGGCTAAGTTTTAATTCAAGATATATCAATCAACATCATAAATCAATGAAAATTTATCCTAAATACGATATGAGAGCTTTTCAAGAGAACAAGGCAGTCATTCATGGATTTTTCTAATAGTGAAATAAATACCCCCCCACACTTAAGATGTACATTGCCTTAAATGTACAAAGATAGATATTAGAATATAAAAATAAGATAGGGAGAGAAGTGAAACTTCCTGTATGATGAATTCCTCGAACTGGAGTTTTGGAGAGTAATCGGTGCGAGAGTGGAGGAGGATACTCCGGCGGTGGTAGAGGTTCATTAGTCCATAAGTCCTGTGCCAAAAGAATATTATATCTAGTGGTAACTATGGTCGTGGATGATCAGGACATGGCAGTCATGGAGAACCTTTCCTGGTGGAGTTTTTAGTTCCTATGCGATGATGAGCTTAAGAGCTCTATATAACTGTGATAAAATCAGGAACTTTTTAGGGGATATTAGGAAGAATAATTACTCATAAAGAAATAACTGAAATTGATAATTAAAAATAAAATTCTAAAATCTAATGAAAATAAAAATTAGTTTTAATAAAAATTAAGAACATAAAATAATAAATAAATGTTTTTAAACATCTTCATCGCTGGATGGTTCGCGAGGTGGGACTGGCGATGAGATGTGGAGGTGCTGACAAATCTGCTGTAGAGTAGCATCAATGTTGTCAAATCATTGAAAACACTACTGCTCAAATCGAGTGAGGCGTTCAGAGATGTCAGCATACGAAGCAGCCGCATGAACTGGACGAGAGGGTGGTGGTGGCTGAGTCGGTGGGTCCTTGTGATATCCCGAATTAGGGCCTAATCAAAATAGTGGTTTTGACACCACAAATTTGAGATAGAAATAATTATTTTATGATTATTTTGAGTTCTATGATATGATTTTATGATTGTGTGAAAATTTGTGAAGAAATTCTATGCATAAAGTGCTTAATTTGAAGTTAGGGACTAAATTGAATAAGTTACAAAACTTGTATTCTAGAAGTTTCTAGTATGAAATTACTTTGAAATATTAATTAGGAGGTGTTAAATAGAAATTTGACCAATTTTTAAGTTTATGGACAAAAATTGGACATGGATGGAATTTTTGAAAGTTTAATAAGGAAGGGCATTTTGGTCATTTTGATATTAAATGAAATAAAATGGGAATTATAACACAAAAATGATCATCTTCTCCATAAGTTGCTGCCAAAATTTTCTCTCCACCATAGCTAGGATTTCAACACTTTTAAGCCTTGATTGTAAGTGATTTCTATGCCCGTTTTTAATGTTCTTTACATTTTTGAAATCCTCATAGCTCGGTTTACTTGTTTCTACCAATATTTTGAGCTAGGGTTTATATTTAAAAACTTACCCATGAATGATATGCATGGATTTTTGATGTTTTATGGTAGAATATGAAGCTTGAGATTGTGTTAAACAACTTTTGCTAAGTGATTTTACGTAAAAACGACTAAAATGACATAATCGGTAAAAATACCTAATGTTCATAAGTACATGTTAGAGTGAGAATCGAATGTTGTTGTAGAAGGGAAAAATGATCAGAATATCATAAAACATAAGAAAATAGGATGAAGTTTAATTTACGAGATTTGGGGCAAAAGTGTAAATATGTGAAAGTTTAGAGGCAAAATTGTAATTTTTAAAAAATATGATCTTGGGTTGATTTGAATAATATGAGTCCTAATTAGGCTATATTTGAAATGATAGAGCAAGGAAAATCGAAATTCGGGCTAAAATCGGTAAAACACCAAGTTGTGAACAAAATGGTAAAAATGACCATTTTTGCATACGAGGTAAGTTCATATGTAAATATTGTAATATAACCGTTATTTTAAATCATTTAATGCTATTTATATGATATTATGATTGTTACCATGCAATTCTATGCTTTGGGATCATTGTTGGACAACATGCAAAAATTTTATGAATTATGTGAAAAATGTGAAAGACTATCGAAGTATCGTCATGGGTATTCCAAGGAGAATGGTAAAGGAGTACAAATGAGGAAAGTCCCGTTGAACCTTAGGAATAGATTTGGATATTTGGGCATCCAAACTCGTTGAGTTGAGTTCGAGTTCACTTATGGATGCGAACGTCTGAACTCGTTGAGTTGAGTACGAGTTCGTGAGATGTAACTAGGCATCTGAGCTCGTTGAGTTGAGTCCGAGTTCACTTATGGATACGGATGCCTGAGCTCGTTGAGTTGAGTCTGAGTTCGTTTAAGGGCGAGTTACATGGTAGCTTGGCTACATATGTGGCACTTATGTGCAAACTTTCCATGTATACGAGTTATATTCCGATGTGTTCAATGGGTAAAATTCTAGTGAAATGGAAGAACACTCAAACGTATTGGTAAGTGCTGTGGAATGGGCACTTTGGATAGGTATGTACTTAACCCTCAGGTTGAGACTTGATACGAAAACAATAATGTAGTAAGACGATGAATGATGAATAGAAATGTGATATATGTTTTGGTGATATTATGCTAATGTTAGTTGGTATAATTTCTTTGTTAAGTTATTTGTTATTTGTATGTGAACTCACTAAGCATTTATGCTTACTCCTTCCCTTCCATTCCTTGTAGTTTTGACAAGCTGGTTTGGATATCAGGACGGTCAGAGGCACGATCACACTATCAACGGACCATCTCGGTATGGTGGCTTGCATATTTTGGGAATATTGCATGTATAACATTATAGTCCTTTTGTGTATATAATCTTATGATATAGCTCATGGATGGAATGGAAATGTTTGGGAATGATTAGCTATTGGAGTGGCTAATCGAGATTATATTTGATAACATGTATGCTTTATGTGCTAACTAATCTATGGAAATCCATAAAATGGTGCAATTGGCTATAAAATAGAATCACACAACAGCAGTGACGTGAGTTTGAAAAATCACTAAAAATAGTAAAGATAGAATTAGATGATGAATAAAACATGGAATTGAAGCTTAATGAATCTATTTTCATGTGGAAGAAACAAAATAGGTAAAAGAGTTGTATTTTATGAGATATTTACGTTTTGGTGAAATAGGGTTAGAGCAATTTTTGGATTCCCTATTCTGACTTTAGAACTTCACCATAATTTGTGTAAAAATAATGAGGACTCACAATTTATATTTATGGATTCCTTATTGAGTATATTTTTAAGTGAAACAAACGTCATAGTCATTGCATTTCTTACAGAAATAAATTTAATTCGTAGTGCACAGGGGTCAGAGTAGCCGAACCCTGAAACAGGGGAGACTTTAACTGATAAACTATACTAATTGGCCAACCAAAAATTCTAGAAAGAAATTGTTAGATAGATAAATGAGTCTAGTTTCAGGAAAAATTTACGAATCTTAATTTCGAGTTTCAGAACTCGAGATATGAATTTTTAAGCGATTGTGACGCAGTTAGCCAGCTTGTCTGGAAATTTTAAAAATAAATTGTTTGAGCTGTTTCATTAATGAATTAAGTCCGTTAACACCTTGTGCTCTACTCCGACGATGATCTCAGGTATGGGGGCATTACATTCCTCGTGCTGTGGAGGGACACCATCAGGAATGTCCTCATAGGCCTCCTCCTCAGTAGATAGGGCGAGACCATATTGATGAGGGTAGGTTCCTCGGCGCTTTTCGATCATCCTCATGCTAAGCATGCTCGAGATGCCTTGTGGAGACATCTGGCCAATGAGGGTTAAGGATGATTCTTGGGCTGCATGCTGAGGAGTCCGAAGTGTCCAGCCAACCGAGTAACATAGGGGCCAATGGAGATGACCCCCTTCCTATTCCGCTCCGTCTGGTGCTAAATCGCGAGGGCAATGAAATAGGCAAGGTCGATGACGTGTCCGTGCGACATACAACATAAAAAGTAGGCATCATGGGTATTGACGACACTAGTGCTCTCTCGCCTCCCTGTTATCGTGTGAGCCAAAATGGCGTGTAAGTACCTCAGGGATGGTGGGAGAACTGATGCCTTGGAGCGGCTAGGATTGTAGGAGGTAGCGCTAGGGGCCAAAGTGTGCTAGCACTTCGAGGGAGAGAAGTGTATGTGACGAGTGAGAGCATGTAGTTCATTCTCCTCCTTGAACTCCTCCGTATATAAGCCCAGTGCAGCACCAAACTCTGGGATGCTTAGTTGGCAGATTAATACGCCTAGGCGAAATTGGACCGTGCCGGGATCATCGTAGTTCATCATTACGGTCTGAAGATAGAACGTTGAGCATAGTTCTATAGTGAGCTCGAGGTATTTTGGCTCGATGATCCCAAAGAACAGCTCCCAAAGGTTAGTGGTTAGGAGGGCCCGAATTGCATCAGCCAACTGAACTTGTTCTACGGTAGTCCAGTCGATGCAGCGGCCCGTAATTAAAGGTCAGGCCCGAAGTATTTGAAAAATTTCTTCTTAGGGCCCTCGGGGAACTGCAGGAGAGGGTGACGAATTTTCGTGGTTGGACCCGCGGAAGATGACGCTCTATTCGTCTTCTTTGAAGCAGGTACGGTAGTTTTCTTTCCTTGTGAAGACGACATGGTACCTACAATCAAAACCATTAATTCATCTTGAGGAATGATCAAAGTAAAATGAAGACAAATTTTAACTAAAAATCAGAGTTACAGCCACAACTACTAATATTAACCAAACATAACCAACATAATTATTTTGATAGCATAATTTCGTGACATTATCATTGTAATGGCATGGGAATGGGCATAGTAATGGCATGTGTATGACAAAAGAGTGAGGCTTTCCTAACAACTCGATTTAACATGAAATGTATGAAAAATAATCTAATAATGCATAAATAATGAACAAAATGGAAATAGTAAGAGAAAAATAAAGATTATTTTAAAAATAGACATTAAAAGTAAGTAGAATAGAGGTGAAAAGAGTAAACAAATGCTAAGGGAGAGAAATCGGACTTCAAAAATTGAGTTGGAGGTGGCGCACGGGCGTGGCAGGGAGCCCGTGTAGAATTGTGGCAGATAGGGTTAGGGTTTTTGAGTGGGGAAGACAATGAATAGTGTAGGGTATTTATAGATTTTGGGGCACACGGCCAGGTAACAAGCCCGTGTTCCCCAATTTTAGCCCGTGTGATTCGCGAATTTTGAATTTGGGCACGTCTAACATTTAGTCCACGCCCATGTTCCTTGGGCGTGTGGGTGCACATGGCCGTGCCTGGCTTTGTTCGCTTCTCCCACGCTCCTGTATGAAGATCCAAGCCCTTGTCAATCTAATAGGTTTGACCACGGGTGCTAGACACGGGCATGTTGCATGCCCATGGTGTTTTAACAGGTTCACCCACGATTCTTCCACACGGGCATGTCTCACGCCCATGTTGTTTTGGCAGGCTCGACCACGGCCATGTCGCACGGTCGTGGCATTTTATCGTAGCTCGTATTTGGGAAAATTGTTGCCCTATTTTCACACGGCCCTAAGCACACCTGTGTGCTTGGCCTTGTCTCTGTGGAAAACCTGTATTCAAGAGCTCCGTTAGTAAGTTAGGTGTTGAAGACTAAATTTTAAAGAAGTTAATACAGTTAGTGCTCGGGTTGCCTCCTGAGAAGCGCTTATTTATAGTCTAAGCTCGACTTACCTCTCCATTGAATGGTCATGGTGGTTCGAGGAGTTTATACTCCTCATTCCTGCTATCAATCTCATCAAAATAAGGTTTTAAACGTGTTGTTTACCTTAAAAGTGCAGAACTTGGGATGACTCACCTCGACTTTACCGAATGGGAAAATGCTGAGTACCGTAAGAGGGATTTCTTCATTCGGTGTGGTAGCGACAATGTGGGGATCTGTGGCCTCTAATAAGAGTCTATCTCTAATCTTAAGTTGATTTGGAAAGGTATTGAGCTCGTTCTATCGTAGATTCAGTTTGTCGGATGTTCTCAATTTATGCGTCCGCCATTCATCTAGCTCTTCGATTTGTAGCCTTCGATCATCATGAATAGATCCTCTACTATTGCTTGAGAATGGCTCATGTACTTCTTTCAGACTCATTTCCTGCAAAGAAGGTTGCACCATATTGTCAGTTTTAGTAGAATGGTTTAGACGATCACCTTCAATTTCCAATGTGTTGCCAGAATTGCGAGCTTGAAGGTGATTGTTTCGTCTCCCACACGGAGTGTGAGTTCACTTGTGCCAACATCAATAATTGTTTTAGCAGTTGCTAAAAAGGACCTTCCTAGAATTAAAGGAGTGTTGCTATCCTCCTCTATGTCTAGAACAATGAAGTCAACGGGAAATATAAATTTATTGATTTTAACTAGCACATCTTCAATAATACCCTTAGGAAATCTCATAGTTTTATCTGCTAATTGAATGCTCATCCTAGTCTGTTTGGGTTTCTCGATACCTAGTTGCTTAAACATTTTTAAGGCATGACGTTAATACTAGCCCCTAAATCAGCTAATGCATTATTAACATCTAAATTACCAATTAAACTAAGAATCATAAAACTCCTTGGATCTTTTAGTTTGTTTGGTAGTTTATTTTGGAGAATAGCTGAGCATTCTGCATTGAGCTCCACATGCGATGCCTCATCCAGCTTCCGCTTATCTCCTAAAAGCTCCTTTAAAAATTTCATTGCGTTTGGCATCTACGATAGAGCTTCAATAAACAGTAAGTTAATGTGTAATTTTTTTAAGAGTTTAAGGAATTTACCAAATTGTTCATCTGAGCGGTCTTTCCTTATCGCGTTGGGGTATGGCACACGAGGTTTATATTCGACATTCACTGATTTGTTTTTTATTATGACCTACCTCATCTTGACCTTTGCTTACCACAGTTTCTTGCCTTAGTTCTGGTTCAGGCTCAACGACTCATTCGTTGTCTTGAACATTAATTGCGTTGAGCTGTTCCCTTGGGTTGGGTTCAGTATTACTTGGCAAGCTACCTTGTGGTCATTCAGAGATTAGTTTGGAAAGCTGGCCTATCTAAGTTTCGAGCCCTTAGATCGACGCTTGTTTATTTTTAAGTGCTGTCTCGGTGTTCTGAAAATGGGTTTCTGACACCGATATAAACTTTGAAAGTATCTCTTCAAGGTTCGACTTCTTTTCTTGTTGATAAAGTCGTTGTTGAAAACCCGGAGGATGTTGTGGTCTTTGATTTCCTTGACCGCCCCATGATAAATTAGGGTAGTTCCTCCAACCTGCATTGTAAGTGTTACTATATGGGTTATTTTAGGATTGAGAGTTATTGTTACCCATATATTGGACTTGTTCCTCCTCGATTCTAGGGTTGAAGGGTTGATACTTTATGCATGCTTCTCCTCTATTCGTCTCGCACCTCATTACTGGATGTACCTGAGTAGAACCAAGTAAACCATCAATCTTTTTATTTAGAAGTTCTACCTGATTTGACAACATAGTAATCGAATCGACGTTATAAATGTCTACTATTTTAGTTGTCCTAGTCCTCATGACTTGCCACTGATAGTTATTCAGTGACATCTCTTCTATAAACTCATAGGCATCTTCAGGTGTTTTATTATTGATGGTTCCACCAGAAGCTGCGTCAACCATTTGTCGAGTCGAAAGATTCAAGCCATTATGGAACGTTTGAACCTATAGCCAAAGTAGTAACCCATGGTGAGGGCACCTTCTTAGTAAGTCTTTGTATCTCTCCCATGCATCGTAAAGAGTTTCTAAGTCCATCTGCACACACGAAGAGATATCATTACGTAATTTAGCCGTTTTAGCCGGCGAAAAATATTTTAATAGAAATTTTTGGTCATTTGTTCCCAAGTAGTGATTGACCCTCGTGGTAATGAGTTCAACCACTGTTAGGTTTGTTCCTCAATGAAAAACGGAATAAACGAAGACGAATGGTGATTACGTGATTCGTAACAAGTAATAAATATTTATAATGAAGATCAAACCTAGACTAACTATTATCACAACGAAAAGGCAAGCACACCTATCAAACAATAGTATAGTAATGGCAAGACCGGGATATCATACCCAAGGGAACCAAAAGTACTAGTAATAACTATCTTTTTATTATCTAGCCTAAGAATAAAAGGGTTTGTTTTAATTAACTAATTATTTAAACTAATTAACTAATTTAATTAAAGCAAAGAGAAAATTTGGAAATAGACTTGAAAAGAAGCAATTGATAAAGACGACACCCAAGGAGGAATCCACCTAGATTTCACTTGTTATCTGACTCTGAACTGAATGATTTATTCACTTGACTTGTTCTGTAAAGATCCCTAAGTTAAGTTATTATCCCTATTCAAGACTAATAACATCTAATCCCTAGATTGAATAACCAATACTTTTCTCTAATTAACACTCTAGGGTTGCATTAGCTCGATCTATAGATCCCCTTATTAGGTTTCACCCTAATCCGGCAAAATCTCGTAACCCTATTTCTAGGCGCTCGATCAACTCCGCTTAATTATCCCAAATCTACTCTTAGGCAGGGTCTATTCCTTCTCTGCATAAGCACATCAAATCATGAATTAATACCCGGAATGTTTACTCAAGCATTAAGAACACATAATTAAGAACAAATCAAGTATTTGTCATACAGTTCAGATAATAATAACAAGATCCATCATAGGTTTTATCCCCTTTAGGTATCTAAAGGGTTTAGTTCATAATAGAATAAGAGTACATCTAAAAAGTATGAAAATAACAATACACAAAGAAAACTCTAAAACCCCTGAAGGAATTCTGAGAGAGATCTTCAGTCTTGGAGTAGCTCTGGCTTTTGAGATGGATCGTCTGGCTTCCTTCAAGTAATTCCTGGCGTGTGGTTCTATATTCCAGAAAAGTTTTGGAAAGAGCAGCCTTTCTCTAGGTCACACTTAGGGTGTTTATATAGGCTTTGGATTGGCTTTCTTCCTCCCTAATTACCTTTTTTCGTGTACCACGGCCGTGTGACGTGACTACCAGGCCGTGTTTAATCCATTGAATTACACACGGCCGTGTGGGCTCAATGGCCAGGTTGTGTGAGTCGTGAGAACCTTGGTCGACACCCCCGAAGGACACGGGCGTGTGAGCTGCCCGTGTGGCAAGGCTTAGGCTGTGTCATCTTCTCGATTTGGTCTATTTTGTCCCTTTTTAGCTCGTTTTTGGCTCCTTTCGACTCTTGGTGCTCTCCTGAGTACAAAACATGAAATAATCGGATTAAGATCACCAAAATCCACAGATCTAGTAATAAACATCCATAAATAGGCTAAGTATTTAGGGTATAAATATGTATAATCTGGGGTTTATTAAATACCCCAACACTTAAGCATTTGCTTGTCTTTAAGCAAAATTCTTATTTACTGCTAGAATTCATTCTTCTTAATCACATAATCATTATTGATAATGTTACAAGTTATTCCACAAAAAATCATACAGTGATAATTCAACTACAGGGGCATTAAAAGCCTCAAACAATCTAAATTGAATACTTTGATAACAAAATTATAGGTAATCTCCTTCCTTCAAGTAATTAAATTTAGTCCTAAATATACAAGAGATGACATCCTCACTAAAGATTCACTCAAATCACTCAAAGTGTTTAAGGTTCAAGATTAAGCACTCGATTGTCTAACATGAAAAGTTATTACCATAGGCTTGCATGAAAATCAAATCTCCACCACTTGTAAATGATACGATATACTAATCAAAAGGTCTTTGCATGGTTGTAATGGGGTTTAGGTTACAGGTATGGATACAAGCAGAAGAGAAAAGGGTTAGAATTGAGATAATTTCAATATATTACCCTACTATCAAAAACTTAATTACTAAACCACAAACAAATATCTAGAACTATTTTACATGACAACTTTAGCTTACTGAGAATTACAATAATAATACTGAGTTTTTTTTAAGAACAAATCAAGTCAATACAATATGGAAATCAGATTTCATGATTCAGTAACAAAAAAATGGTGAACATAGCGAGGTAAAAATATTAAATTCAATCTCGATAACAAGGGTCAAATTCAGTAGGAGGATTTCAACAATAATGGGTTAATGAGTTAATGATGAGGGTTAATCAATGAAAAAGGGTTAGTAGGCTAAATGGGTTTCACTAAGGGTTTAATTATGTGGGAAGGCATTTTATGGAGTAAATAGGTTAAATCCTAAGTGCCTTTATCATCTCAGTATATCAAATCATACGTGTGATGTTGATATGTATAATCGAAGCAAGTTCTAGAATAACAGTTCAATGTTGACACACTCAAACTACAAAAGAAGTGAGTAAGAAAGAAAGTTATATGCTCAAAAGGCTCAAAAATCTTACCAAAAATTTGGGTTTTTGATGTCATTCCTGTATACTTAAGATTTCAAGATAATACCTCAATTTAGGAAAATAATCTAAAAAATTTTAGTTATCAAAATATCAACTTATCATGCCCGATTCTCTAATGTCTTATAATCAAACACTCATGCATAATTCCCTTGGTCTAATTCACAACATATCAACAATAATTATAGATCAATAAGAATTCATCCTATCAATATTATGAGAAAATCACTTAAGCACAATACCAAATTCAGGGATTTGAGAATAATGCAAAAAGTTAGGTTTCATATTCATCCCCTACACTTAAGATGTACATTGCCCTTAATGTACAAAGATAGATTATTCAAAATAAAGAAAATCATAAGAGGAAAGGAGGTGAAACTCCCTGTTATATGGATGTGGAGCTTGATTCTGTGGATGGAGTGTTCGGGGAAAGTGGTAGCTACCATTGTTCTTGGCTAGATGAAGAAATTGGGTCGTTGAACATGGCACTCATGAGGTATTGTTTTCCTTTTGTTTCCTCATTCCATAAAATATTCCTAGCAGCTTTGCTTGGAAGTCTGTAGAATCATGAAGAGCTTATTAAGAGTTGGTGTGGAAGTGAGCGTAGTGGAATTACTTGTTAGAAATACCAGAAAATGAAAAAAGTAAAATTTACTAATATAGATATGTCTTTCAAAATTAAATAATAAAATTGAAATGAAAAAGAAAATAAAAATAAAAATAAAAATAAGAATAAATAAAAAAATAAATAGGAGGATTCAATGATCCTTGTCAGTGGGGCCCTCAGGTGGTGGTGCTGGAGTGGTAATGTAGAAGTGGTGGCATAGCTGCTGCATCACGGCCTGCATGTCGTCTATCTGTCGATTTCGTCGCTGATCTCACTCGTGGATCATCTCGAACTGCGTAGTACAATACTGCTCAAAGTGGGCAAGTCGGTCAGAAAGATGTGCCAAAGAAGTAGTCGCATGAACTAGTCGTTCCCTAGGTGGCACGGTAGAAGGCTCCTCATGCTGTGGGGGAACATCATCAGGGATGTCCTCAAGATCCTCCTCGTCTATGGCATAGGAGAGACGGTATTAAGGAGGATTCGTCCCACATTGGCGCTCGATCATCCTCATGTGTAACATAGTCGTGATGCCCTGCGGGGACATCTGACCTATCAGGGTAAGCGTTAAGGACTGGGCCACGGTGTTGAGGAGGCCGAAGTGTCTGGCAAGGCGCGTCACGTAGGGGCAGATGGAGATCACTCCCTTCCTATGTCTGATGGCGAATGGCGAAAGCAATGAAGTATGCTAAGTCGATTATGTGTGCATTCGCCATGCACCATAAATAGTAGGTGTCGTGGGTGGTGTGTGACAGCCCTATAGTGACCCTAGTCGGAAAGCGATTTCGGGACCGCTAAACCGAGTCACCAAATTATTTGAATGTGATATTTATGGTCTAAAATATGTGAATATGAATGTGCGAAAATTTTAAGCTTCGATTTAGTTAATTGCATGTGAATGTAGTACATAGGACTTGTGTGACACTTTTGAAATGAGATAGGCTAATCTATAAGGAACTAATAGTGCATGTAATCAAAAGGGAGGACTTGCATGTCAATTTTCCCCCCCTAATTAGTAGTGACCGGCCATGAACATGAGGGTGGACAAAATGTTATGGCTAAAACATGTCATAAACATGTTGGGTTGATGCTTTATGTTAGGAATAATAAAATAAAGAGCATGGGCAATAAAATATTAGTGTTAGTAGGAGGAGAAAACAAAAAAAAAAAGAAAGAATGTGTGTGGTTGTTTCCCCCCCATTGCCGTGAGTTGAAGAAAAAAAACAAAAGAAAAAAAGAAAGTGTCCATCCTTTTTCATTTCTTTTGGCCGAAAGTTCTAAGGAAGAAGGAAGGAGCTCTTGCTTCATGATCGGCTTGGAAGAGGATTAGGAAGAGGTTCGGCCATACTTGTATCTAGGTTAAGGTACGTTTGATGTTGTGCCATGAGATTCATGCATGTTTTTAGTAGTTAGCTTGAGTTCTAACTAGCCCATGGTTCAAATGTTTACTATGTCATGGAGATGATATTCGGCTAAGGTGGATTTGTGTTGATGTCATTTGCATGCTAAAAGTGAAGCTTTGTAATGATGCATATGATGGGGGATTGATGACTCTTGAATCTTCTTTTTAGCATTTTTGAGTGAGACATTAAGTTCTTTGTTTAACCATGACCAAAATTGAAATGGTATGGTGTTGTGATGCATTCGGCCATGGTAGGAAGTAGAAGAGAAATATGGTTGTTGTTCACGTTATTTGTATGAGAAATGGTAGTAAGGTGAAGTGCAGATGTTAGTGTTTGATTTACTAGTGTATATATGTGTATTGGCCAAGTTTTGAACTTGAAACAAAATGGTGTTTAGTCAATACAAGTGACCATACTTGTAGAATGTATTAAGTGTTGCAATCGGCCTCAACATAGACATGTATGTTCGGCCACATGAATGAGTACATAAGTTAATGTGTATGTTCGGCCATAGGTAAGCATATTGATGCCTTTATCTTGATTTAGAAAATTCGGCTAAGGAGAATATTAGCTAATATGTTAAATTCGATTCGTGATTTCGTACATATGTGACTCTAATGTCTAATGTATATATGGGCTAAGTACCTTGAGCTTCTCTTTTGATGTTCGAATGAATTGTATTAAATTGCTTAATGTGATTAAAAATGCGTATGACCATTTTGTATTTGAGCTAAAGGTGGCCATATGACCCATCAAATTCATTGTCATGTTCGGCCATAAGCTAGCATAATGAGACTTTAATAAGTTAAATTTGTTTGAATTAGCTCAAGAGCTTAGAGGACCAAAGTTGGATAAGGGAAAGGAAAAAGTGATCGAATAGCCGCCGAAATCGTTCGACAACATCCGAGGTAAGTTTTCGAGTAATGGAGCTTAGATTATGATTCGATTAGATTATGTCTTAAGTAAATCAAAATCATGCTCTTTGTATGTGGCTATTGAGCCGAAATTTGTAAGTGTGATAAGTGTGTTGTGTTTGAGCTTTGGTAATGAAAATGAAATATGGATGTGTCATGATTTATTGATATATGTGCATGGTTATTCGAATGATATCCGGGCTAAGTCCCGAAGGCTTTTGTGCTAGGTGACTATAACCAGACTAAGATCCGAAGGCATTCGTGCAAGTTGCTATATCCGGGCTAAGACCCGAAGGCTTTTGTGCTGGCGATTATATCCGGGCTAAAACCCGAAGGCATTTGTGCTAGTGACTATATCCGGGCTAGGTTCCGAAGGCATTTATGCTAGTGACCACATCCGGGCTAAGACCCGAAGGCCTTGTGCAAGTAGTTATATCCGGCTAAATCCCGAAGGTTACTTGAGTTTGGGAATGAGCGATCTGCTGTAATAATTTCAATTAATATGCTCGTAAAATCTCAACAACGAGGTATGTGTTGTACATGCATTGGATTAATTGATTCCTCTTAAATAGCATTCGCTCAGTCGATTAAGGAGCTTCCGGTTTTTGGTTAAGTTGATCCCTTATGTATGAATATAAGGGTTGGAAATGTGAAGTAGGACTGATTTTTGAGAATATATGTGTATATGAAATTATCCGTTTAGTTATATGAATGCTATACTTTAGTTGAGCCTAATTCCATTGCTCAAAACTTACTAAGCATTAAATGCTTACTCCGTTCTTTGAATCTCTGTTTTATAGATTTTGGCTCGTCAGCTATTGGACTCGGGAGTGTCGAAGTCAAAGTCGCCCACACTATCAAAGCCTCTTTTGGTACACTTTTGGTTGAACTTTGAAATGGCATGTATAGGACTACCCTTTTTGTTGTTGGTCATGGACCCTTTGGTTTTGTGTAAATTTGGATAGCCATGCGAAAATGGCTTATATACACTTTGAGCTTAGTATTATAATCGTCTTGTATGATGTTCATTAAGAGGTATGGAAATGTTTGGGAACGATTAGCCGTTGGAATGGTTAATCATGATCATATTTTGTACTATATATGCTAAAGGGCTAGTTGAATCATGGAAACTATGTAATAGGTAAAGTCTACCTTAAAAATAGATGCTGATAGCTGCAGTGACGTGAATGTGAAAAATCACTAAAAATAGTAGGAATGGAATTAAATAGTGAATAAATTATGTAATCGAACCTTGATGAATCTATTTTCATAGGAAAGTAACGAAACGATCCTATGAATAGTATATTATGAGATATTTATGTTTTCGTGAAACAGGGCCAGAACGGTCTCTGGATTCCCTGTTCCGACTTTCGAAATTCATTATAAATTAACCAGAGATAATTAAAAGTCATGCCATATATGTATAGTTTCCTTTTCGAGTCTAGCTTCTATAGAAACAAACGAAATCAGTATTGAAGCCTTGTACAGGGAGATATCCAAGTTGTAATGTGCAAAGGTCAGTGTAGTCGAACCCTGAAACAGGGGAGATTTTAACTAATAAACTGTACTAATTGGCTCAACCAAAAATTCTAGAAAAACATTTGTAGATTTATATATGATTCTAGTTTCAGGATAAATTTACAAAACTAATTTTTGAGTTTTGAAACTCAAGATATGATTTTTAAGGCGACAGTGATGCAGTAACCCGTGTGTCTGGAAATTTTTAAATGGACTATGGAAATAAGTGAATTATGGTTGTTAACCCCTCGTGTCCGACCCCGGCGACGATCTCGGGTACGGGGTGTTACAATTTTATTGGTATCAGAGCTACGGTTTAGTCGATTCTAGGACTACCGTAATACGTTTGGGTCTAGCTATACATGCCATTTTGTGATTATTTGATAGTGTGGTGATTTCTGACATTTGCAAATGTGTGTATTTATAGTAATGGATCCCGATCCTGACCAAGCGGTAGCTGATGATCTCGAGAGTGTAGCGCCTGCTCCCGTACAAGGGACAGCGCCGGCGGACTCTCAACCTAATGCTAGTAATCCGAATGATGAAGCTAGACAAGCTTTTTATAGCGTGATGAATGATTGGTTAAACCAATACATTCGAACTAATACGGCTGTTCCACAACCTCCATTCCCGACAAATACCACTCCCGCACCTACCATACCTCCGGTGACTGACCAAATAAGGTCAAATAAGCCCCCAGTTGACAGAATCTGAAAACACGGGGCTACTGAATTTAAAGCTACGAACAGCGATGATGCCGAGCAAGCTGAATTTTGGTTGGACAACACTATCCGGGTACTCGATGAGCTATCTTGCACACCCGATGAGTGCCTAAAGTGTACTATCTCCTTGCTACGTGATTCTGCCTACTATTGGTGGAATACGTTGACTTCTGTTGTGCCCAGAGAGCAAGTAACTTGGGAGTTCTTCCAAACTGAGTTTCGAAAGAAGTATATCAGTCGGAGATTCATTGACCAAAAACGAAAGGAATTTCTTGAACTCAAACAAGGTTCCATGTCGGTTACCGACTATGAACGAAAATTTGTGAGGCTTAGCCGATACGCGCGAGAATGCATTTCTTCAGAGGCCGTGATGTGTAAACGTTTCAAGGATGGACTGAATGATGATATAAGCTGTGTGTTGGCATTTTAGAAATCCGAGAATTTGTGGTACTCGTCGAGCGAGCTTGCAAAGCTGAGGAGCTCAGTATGGAGAAAAGAAAAGCTGATATGGGAGCAAAGGAGTTTCATAAGAGGTCTTCGGGGAGGCCCTTTCAACAGTCATCGAAGAAATTTAGAGATGATTTAGGCCGATCTAGAAACACTTTGGGCTTTTCTAGACGATATCGCGATCGACCCCCTATGAGTGCACGAGTCACTTCGATCGCCAGTGTTGGAACTGATCGTCGAGACAGAGCGGAGTGCCAGTATTGTGGTAAATGGCATTCGGGGAGTTATAGATTCCATGACCGCTCCTGTTACAAGTGCGGGTCAGTTGACCACTTAATTAAAGATTGCCCGAGGTTGTCTGGACAGAATGTAAATCAGAGTGGGAAACCGGGTGCTACCACTGCTCGAGGTAGACCATCTAGAAATACGGGCAATGCTAGTGGTGGTCAGAGAGGATCTAGAGATGGAACGACCAGATCTGAGGCTCGTGCTCCTGCTAGAGCTTATGCTATACGCGCACGCGAGGATGCTTCCTCGCCAGACGTTATTACCGATACTTTTACTCTCTTTGATTCTAATGTGATTGCTTTGATTGACCCCGGTTCTACTCATTCTTATATATGTGAAACCTTAGCATCCAGTAAGACTTTACCTATTGAGTCTACTGAGTTCGTAATTCGGGTGTCAAATCCCTTGGGTCGTTACGTGCTTGTCGACAAAGTGTGTAAGAAATGTCCCCTTGTAATTCGAGGTTCCTGTTTTCCGGCGGACTTGATGCTTTTGCCGTTTGATGAATTTGATGTTATCCTCGGTTTAGATTGGTTGACCGTGCATGATTCGGTTGTGAATTGCAAAAGCAAGACTGTTGATTTGAGGTGCGCAAATAACGAGATAATCCGAGTTGAGTCTACGGACTTAAAGGGGTTGCCAGCTATAATATCATCAATGTTGGCCCAGAAATATGTAAGAAAGGGGTGCAAAGCATACCTTGCGTATGTACTTGATGACAAAGAGTTAGAAAAGAAACCCGAATCTGTACCGATGGTTTGTGAATACCCGGATGTTTTTCCCGAAGAATTACCGGGTTTACCACCTACTCGGGAGGTAGAGTTTAGTATTGAGCTTGTACCTGGGACTATGCCAATTTCGATAGCTCCGTATCGTATGGCACCAACCGAGTTAAAAGAGTTGAAAGCTCAGTTGCAAGAGTTGACGGATAGAGGTTTCACTCGACCAAGTTTCTCACCTTGGGGTGTACCAGTATTGTTTGTGAAAAAGAAGGACGGAACCATGAGGTTGTGCATTGACTATCGTTAGCTGAATAAAGTGACGATAAAGAATAAATATCCGTTACCGCATATTGATGATTTGTTTGATCAACTTAAGGGAGCCTCAGTGTTTTCAAAGATAGATTTGAGATCGGGTTATTACTAGTTGCGAATTCGAGATTTGAATATACCCAAAACTGCTTTCAGAACGAGATACGGCCACTACGAGTTCTTAGTGATGCCGTTTGGGCTCACTAATGCCCCTGCGGTATTTATGGATTTGATGAATCGGATCTTCAGACAGTATTTGGACCGGTTCGTAGTTGTGTTCATTGATGACATCTTGGTCTATTCAAGAGATGAGACCGAACATGCTAAGCACCTGAGATTAGTGTTGCAAATTTTACTGGATAAGCAGTTATATGCTAAGTTCAGTAAGTGTGAGTTCTGGTTAAGAGAGGTTAGCTTCTTGGGTCATGTGGTATCTGCATCGGGTATTCGAGTTGACCCGAGCAAAATTTCAGCCATACTTAACTGGAAGCCTCCGAGAAATATTACTGAGGTTCGGAGCTTTTTGGGACTTGCCGGTTACTACCGACAGTTTGTGAAAGGTTTCTCGATGATAGCCACACCAATGACGAAGCTACTTAAAAAAGATGTTAAGTTCGAATGGACGGAAAAATGTCAGAAAAGTTTCGATCAACTGAAAACTTATCTGACTGAAGCTCCAATTCTAGTGCAGCCCGAATCAGGCAAAGAGTTCGTCATTTATACTGATGCATCCCTACTTGGGTTGGGTTGCGTATTGATGCAAGAAGGTCGAGTTGTGGCCTATGCATCGAGACAATTAAAGCCACATGAGAAAAATTATCCGACCCATGATCTCGAACTAGCTGCCATCGTATTCGCTTTGAAAATATGGCGACACTACTTATTTGGTGAGAAGTGCCATGTATTTTCGGATCACAAAAGTCTCAAATATTTGATGACTTAAAGAGACTTGAATCTGCGACAAAGGTGTTGCCTTGAGTTGTTGAAAGATTATGAACTTGTCATTGACTATCACTCGGGAAAGGCTAATGTGGTTGCGGATGCCTTAAGTCGTGAATCACTGTTTGCTTTACGAGCGATGAATGTACACTCGTCTGTTCTATCCGACAATGTGTTAGTGGCGGAATTAAAGGCCAAACCATTGTTGATTCATCAAATTCGTGAAGCTCAGAAAGTCGATGATGAATTGGTTGCAAAACGGGCTGAATGTGTTCCGAATATGGAATCAGAGTTTCAAATTGATGATGACGATTGTTTGAGGTTCAGAATTCGTTTGTGTGTTCCAAGAAATTCAGAACTCATTTCGATGATTCTGAACGAAGCTCATTGTAGCCGAATGTCAATTCACCCGGGGAGTACGAAAATGTACAACGATCTGAGATGTCAGTTTTGGTGGCATGGTATGAAACGAGACATTTCCGATTTTGTTTCGAAGTGTTTAATATGTCAGCAAGTAAAGGCGGAACATCAAGTGCCTACGGGTTTACTCCAGCCAATCATGATACCTGAATGGAAATGGGATCGAGTCACGATGGATTTCGTATCTGGGTTGCCAGTATCGGCAAGTAAGAAAGATGCGATTTGGGTTGTTGTGGATAGACTGACTAAGTCGGCTCACTTTATCCCCGTACGTACGGATTTTTCATTGGATAAACTAGCTGAATTGTATGTTTCTCAGATTGTGAGATTACACGGGGTACCTATTTCTATCGTGTCGGATAGAGATCCGAGATTCACCTCGCGATTTTGGAAGAAATTGCAAGAAGCTTTGGGTACCAAGCTGCATTTTAGCACCACTTTTCATCCACAAACCGATGGTCAATCCGAACGGATAATTCAGATACTTGAGGATATGTTGAGATGTTGCATCCTCGAGTTTAGTGGTTCATGGGAACGGTATTTACCTTTGATTGAATTCGCTTACAACAATAGTTTTCAATCAAGTATAAAGATGGCACCTTACGAGGCTTTGTACGGGCGTAAATGCCGTACGCCATTGTTTTGGACCGAGCTCGGTGAAAGCAAAATTTTTGGAGTGGATTTGATTAAAGATGCTGAACAGAAAGTAAAAATAATTCGTGAAAGTCTGAAGGCAGCATCAGATCGTCAAAAGTCGTACGCGGATTTAAAACGAAGAGATATTGAGTATCAGGTGGGAGACAAAGTGTTTCTTAAGGTATCACCTTGGAAAAAGATACTCAGATTTGGCCGTAAGGGCAAATTGAGTCTGAGATTCATTGGGCCGTATGAGATCTCCGAACGAGTTGGCCCAGTTGCATATAGTTGCTTTTACCCCCTGAACTCGAAAGGATCCACAACGTTTTTCATGTTTCGATGCTTCGATGTTACAGATCCGATCCTTCGCACGTAATAAACCCCTCCGAGGTCGAAATTCAAGCCGATATGAGTTATGAAGAAGAACCGATTCGTATCCTAGCTCGTGAAG
Source organism: Gossypium hirsutum (assembly GCF_007990345.1). NCBI lineage: Eukaryota > Viridiplantae > Streptophyta > Magnoliopsida > Malvales > Malvaceae > Gossypium > Gossypium hirsutum. The sequence continues at coordinate 30,881,664 of NC_053424.1, forward strand.
TGAAAGAGTTGCGAAACAAAAGGGTTCCGTTAGTGAAAGTGTTATGGCTCAAACACGGGATCGAAGAAGCTACTTAAGAAACCGAGAATGCCATGAAAGAACGATACCCAAACCTATTTACGGGTAAGATTTTTGGGGACGAAAATTTCTTAAGTGGGGGAGAGTAGCGACAGGCCTATAGTGACCCTAGTCGGAAAGCGGTTTCGGGACCGCTAAACCGAGTCACCAAATTATTTGAATGTGATATTTATGGTCTAAAATATGTGAATATGAATGTGCGAAAATTTTAAGCTTCGATTTAGTTAATTGCATGTGAATGTAGTACATAGGACTTGTGTGACACTTTTGAAATGTGATAGGCTAATCTATAAGGATCTAATAGTGCATGTAATCAAAAGGGAGGACTTGCATGTCAATTTTCCCCCCCTAATTAGTAGTGGCCAGCCATGAGCATGAGGGTGGACAAAATGTTATGGCTAAAACATGTCATAAACATGTTGGGTTGATGCTTTATGTTAGGAATAATAAAATAAAGAGCATGGGCAATAAAATATTAGTGTTAGTAGGAGGAGAAACAAAAAAAAAAGAATGTGTGTGGTTGTTTCCCCCCCATTGCCGTGAGTTGAAGAAAGAAAACAAAAGAAAAAAAAAGTGTCCATCCTTTTTCATTTCTTTGGCCGAAAGTTCTAAGGAAGAAGGAAGGAGCTCTTGCTTCATGATCGGCTTGGAAGAGGATTAGGAAGAGGTTCGGCCATACTTGTATCTAGGTTAAGGTATGTTTGATGTTGTGCCATGAGATTCATGCATGTTTTTAGTAGTTAGCTTGAGTTCTAACTAGCCCATGGTTCAAATGTTTACTATGTCATGGAGATGATATTCGGCTAAGGTGGATTTGTGTTGATGTCATTTGCATGCTAAAAGTGAAGCTTTGTAATGATGCATGTGATGGTGGATTGATGACTCTTGAATCTTCTTTTTAGCATTTTTGAGTGAGACATTAAGTTCTTTGTTTAACCATGACCAAAATTGAAATGGTATGATGTTGTGATGCATTCGGCCATGGTAGGAAGTAGAAGAGAAATATGGTTGTTGTTCACGTTATTTGGATGAGAAATGGTAGTAAGGTGAAGTGCAAATGTTAGTGTTTGATTTACTAGTGTATATATGTGTATTGGCCAAGTTTTGAACTTGAAACAAAATGGTGTTTAGTCAATACAAGTGACCATACTTGTAGAATGTATTAAGTGTTGCAATCGGCCTCAACATAGACATGTATGTTCGGCCACATGAATGAGTACATAAGTTAATGTGTATGTTCGGCCATAGGTAAGCATATTGATGGCTTTATCTTGATTTAGAAAATTCGGCTAAGGAGAATATTAGCTAATATGTTGAATTCGATTCGTGATTTCGTACATATGTGACTCTAATGTCTAATGTATATATGGGCTAAGTACCTTGAGCTTCTCTTTTGATGTTCGAATGAATTGTATTAAATTGCTTAATGTGATTAAAAATGCGTATGACCATTTTGTATTTGAGCTAAAGGTGGCCATATGACCCATCAAATTCATTGTCATGTTCGGCCATAAGCTAGCATAATGAGACTTTAATAAGTTAAATTTGTTTGAATTAGCTCAAGAGCTTAGAGGACCAAAGTTGGATAAGGGAAAGGAAAAAGTGATCGAATAGCCGCCGAAATCGTTCGACAACATCCGAGGTAAGTTTTCGAGTAATGGAGCTTAGATTATGATTCGATTAGATTATGTCTTAAGTAAATCAAAATCATGCTCTTTGTATGTGGCTATTGAGCTGAAATTTGTAAGTGTGATAAGTGTTTTGTGTTTGAGCTTTGGAATTGAAAATGAAATATGGATGTGTCATGATTTATTGATATATGTGCATGGTTATTCGAATGATATCCGGGCTAAGTCCCGAAGGCTTTTGTGCTAGGTGACTATAATCGGACTAAGATCCGAAAGCATTCGTGCGAGTTGCTATATCCAGGCTAAGACCCGAAGGCATTTGTGCTAGCGATTATATCCGGGCTAAAACCCGAAGGCATTTGTGCTAGCGACTATATCCGGGCTAAGTCCCGAAGGCATTTATGCTAGTGACCACATCCGGGCTAAGACCCGAAGGCCTTGTGCAAGTAGTTATATCCGGCTAAATCCCGAAGATTACTTGAGTTTGGGAATGAGCGATCTGCTGTAATAATTTCAATTAATACGCTCGTAAAATCTCAACAATGAGGTATGTGTTGTACATGCATTAGATTAATTGATTCCTCTTAAATAGCATTCGCTCAGTCGATTAAGGAGCTTCCGGTTTTTGGTTAAGTTGATCCCTTATGTATGAATATAAGGGTTGGAAATGTGAAGTAAGACTGATTTTTGAGAATATATGTGTATATGAAATTATCCATTTAGTTATATGAATGCTATACTTCAGTTGAGCCTAATTCCATTGCTCAAAACTTACTAAGCATTAAATGCTTACTCCGTTCTTTGAATCTCTGTTTTATAGATTTTGGTTCGTCAGCTATTGGACTCGGGAGTGTCGAAGTCAAAGTCGCCCACACTATCAAAGCCCCTTTTGGTACACTTTTGGTTGAACTTTGAAATGGCATGTATAGGACTACCCTTTTTGTTGTTGGTCATGGACCCTTTGGTTTTGTGTAAATTTGGATAGCCATGCGAAAATGGCTTATATACACTTTGAGCTTAGTATTATAATCGTCTTGTATGATGTTCATTAAGAGGTATGGAAATGTTTGGGAACGATTAGCCGTTGGAATGGTTAATCATGATCATATTTTGTACTATATATGCTAAAGGGCTAGTTGAATCATGGAAACTATGTAATAGGTAAAGTCTACCTTAAAAATAGATGCTGATAGCTGCAGTGACGTGAATGTGAAAAATCACTAAAAATAGTAGGAATGGAATTAAATAGTAAATAAATTATTTAATCGAACCTTGATGAATCTATTTTCATAGGAAAGTAACGACACGATCCTATGAACAGTATATTATGAGATATTTAAGTTTTTACGAAACAGGGCCAGAATGGTCTCTGGATTTCCTGTTCCGACTTTCGAAATTCATTATAAATTAACCAGAGATAATTAAAAGTCATGCCATATATGTATAGTTTCCTTTTCGAGTCTAGTTTCTATAGAAACAAACGGCATCAGTATTGAAGCCCTGTACAGGGAGATATCCAAGTCGTAATGTGCAAAGGTCAGTGTAGTCGAACCCTGAAACAGGGAAGACTTTAACTAATAAACTGTACTAATTGGCTCAACCAAAAATTCTAGAAAACAATTTGTAGATTGATATATGAGTCTAGTTTCAGGGAAAATTTACAAAACTGATTTTTGAGTTTTGAAACTCAAGATATGATTTTTAAGGCAACAGTGATGCAGTAACCCGTGTGTCTGGAAATTTTTAAAGGGACTATGGAAATAAGTGAATTAAGGCTGTTAACCCCTCGTGTCCGACCCCGGCGACGGTATCGGGTACGAGGTGTTACATGGTGACGATGCCGGTGCTCTCTCTCCTTCTGGTCAAGGTATGTGCCAATACGGCATGGAGATATCGTAAGGAAGGGTGAAGAGCTGAGGCCTTCGAGTGGCTGGGGTCGCAGGTGGAGGAGAGTGGTGCCAAAGCCTTCCAGCACAAGGAGGGGGAGATGTGGATATTGCGTGGGAGTGCATTCATGTCCTCCTCCTCCATAAATTCATCGGTGTAAAGTCCTAGAGCAACTCTAAATTCTGGGAAACTCAACGCACAAACTAGACCGCCTAATCGGAAGTGAATGGTGCCTGGGTCGTCATTGTTCGTTATCACCACCTGTAAATGAAAAGTAGAGCATAATTATAAAGTTAGCTCTAAATAAGTGGGCTTGGTAATAGCGAAGAATCGTTCCCATGGGTCTGTGGATAGTAGGGCGCGGATGGCATCAGCGAGCTAGACTTGCTCTACAGCAGCCCAGTCGATGCAGCGACCAGTGGTTTCGGGACCGCTAAACCGATGTGTTGATATATTTACTATGATCTCCGAGGTGTTGAAAGTATGTAAGTTGGTATGATAATAATACTGTGACAGCCCAAAGTTGACCCTAGTCGGGAAGTGGTTTCGGGACCGCTAAACCGAGTCACCGAAATGTTTGAATGTGATACTTATTGTCTAGAATATGTAATTATGAATGTGTGAAAATTTCAAGCTTCAATTTGGTTGATTTCATGTGAATTTAGTCAATAGGACTAATGTGAGAAAATTCTAAAATGTGATAGGTCAATGTGTGAGGACCTATTAGTGCATGTGGACAAAGGGGGGACTTGCATGTCAAATTCCCCCCTACTAGTAGTGGCCGGCCATGACAAGCATGGTAGACCAAGTTTGATGGCCAAGACATGTCATAGACATGTTTTGTTGGTGCATCATGGGTGGAAAAAAATAAAATAATAGGCATGGAAATTAAATAATGAAAAGGAGTATGATGAATACACAAAAAAAAGTGTGTAGTTGATTCTTTTCCCCCCCATTGCCGTGAGCTAAAGAAAAGAGAGGAGAAGATCTTTGTTCATCCTTTTCTCACCTTCATTTAGCCTAAATTAGAAAGAAAAACAAAGAAAAAATTTTCTCATCCTTTGGTTCATCCTTGGCCAAAAATTTTAAGGAGGAAAGAAGAAGAAAGGTGAAGAGATTCGGCCATGCATGTAGCTAGGCTAAGGTATGTTTGATGATGTTCCATGAGATGCATGCATGTTTTAGTTGTTAGCTTGAGTTCTACCTAGCCCATGTTCTAAATCTTGCTATGTGATGGAAATGGCACTTGACCATGGATGCATCATTCTTGGTTGGTGTTTGATGTTGTGGTGATGAGGCATGAGGATGAGTTAAGATTCGGCCTAGGTGGAGGTTGTGTTAATGCCATTGCATGCAAAATATGAAGCTTGTTAATGATGCATGTGATGATGGCTTGATGATTCTTGAACCTCCTTTTTAGCATTTTTGTGTGAGCACATATGTGCATTGGTTGCTAAATGGAGAAGAATCGGCTAGCAAGATGTGTGCTAAGGCCGAATGTAACTTTGTATGTTAATGAGCAACGCATGTGTTAAATTGATGAAAAGGGGGAGGATGCTTTACTAGTGTGTATATGTGTGTATTAAGTGTTGAAATCGACCCCAAAAATAGACATGCATATTCGGCCAAGGGGAAAGAAATTAGCTAATATGTTGTGTTGATGCATGATTTTTGCATGTATGAGACTTTAATGTCTAATGTATAAATATGGGCTAAGTGCCTTGTGTTCATCTTTTTGATGCCTAAATGATGAAATCAATTTATTTGTTTAATTAAGCTCAAGAGCAAAGGGGAAATAAATCCGATAAAGGGAAGGAAAAAGTGGTTGAATAGCTAGCGGAATCGTTCGACAACACCCGAGGCAAGTTCTTGAGTAAGAGAGCTTAAATTACGATGTGATTAAATCATGCTCTATGTGTGGCTATTGAACCGAATGTGCAAGGACGATATGTGCCTTGTGTTTGAGTTTCGCAAATGAAAATGAAATATGAATGTGCCATGAATTATTGTTAGATGTGCATGATTAATTGAATGTTGTCCGGGCTAAGTCCCGAAGGCTTTGTGCTAAGTGAATATATCCGGACTAAGATCCGAAGGCATTTGTGCGAGATACAAATTCCGGGTTAAGCCCCGAAGGCCTTTGTGCGAGATACTAAATCCGGGTTAAGTCCCGAAGGCATTCGTGCGAGTTATTAAATCCGGGTTATGTCCCGAAGGCATTGTGTGAGTTACTAAAACCGGGCTATGTCCCGAAGGCATTTGAACGAGGAGCCATATCCGGTTAAATCCCGAAGGTACGTGATTTGGTAATGAATGAGCTTGCTGTAAAATTCCAGCGAATACTCGAAAAACATCCCAATATGGGGATATGTTACGTATGTGTTGAATTTAATCGAGCCCTTACAAATAAATGTTCGCTCAGTTGATAAACGAGCTACCGGCCTTCGGCTAAGTTAGTCTATTGTGTATGTACATAAGGGTTGTTAATGTTGTGAAGCAAGTTTGATATCGGTAAATTGTGTATTGTGAAATATTCCGTTTAGCTAAATGTGTGTTATTCTTTGTTTATGCTGGAATTCCTTGCTCAAAACTTACTAAGCATAAATTGCTTACTCGTTACACTGCTCCTCTGTTTTATAGATTTTTTGGTTCTCCAGCTATCGGACTCGGGATCTTGAAGTCGAAGTCGCCCACACTATCAAAGGCTCTTTTGGGTACTATTTTGGTTGAATTTTGATATGGCATGTATAGGACTACCCATTGTTGTTTTTCGAGCACTTTATGAAATGTATAAGTGTACAGCCATGCGGAAATGGCTTGTAGAAGTGGAGTATGGCATTAGACCATTCGTGTTTATGAATGTATAGATGGTTTCATGATGTAACTATAGTTGGAATGGAAGTGTTGAGCAAATGATCAGCCATTGGAATGGCTAAGTATGATCATATGTGGGCATATGTATGACAAGGCCCTAGTTGGTCCATGAAACCCCGAAAATAGGTAAGGTTTACTTTGAAAACAGAGGCTGACAGCAGCAGTGGTGTGGATTGGAAAAATCACAAGAATTCGTAGGAGTGGAATTAAATAGTGAATAAATTATGTAATCGAACCTTGATGAATCTACTTTCATATGAAAGTAACGAAACAATCATATGAACAGTACAGTAAGAGATATTCAGGTTCTTGTGAAACAGGGCCAGAACAGTTTCTGGATTCCCTGTTCCGACTTTGGAAATTCACTATAAATTGACCAGAGATAATTAGGGGTCATACCATATATGTATGGATTCCCTCTGAGTCTAGTTTCCATAGAAACAAACGGCATCAGTGTTGAAGCTCTGTGCAGAGAGATATCCAAGTCGTAATGGGAAAAGGTCAGTGTAGTCGACCCCTGTAACATGGGAGACTTTGACTAATAAACTGTACTAATTGGCCCGACCAAAAATTCTAAAAAAAATACATAGGTGGGAACATGAGTCTAGTTTCAGGGAAAAATCATAAAACTGATTTTCGAGTTGTGAAACTCAAGATATGATTTTTGAAACGACTAGTACTCAGACTGGGCAGTGTCTGGAAAAATTTTTTCAAAGTTTGTTAACATCTCGTGTCCGACTCCGGTGTCGGTCTCGGGTTCGGGGTGTTACATTAAATTGGTATCAGAGCCACGGTTTAGTCGATTCTAGGACTACCGTAATGTGTTGGGTCTAGCTATACATGCCATTTTATGTGATTACTTGATAGTGTGGTGATTTCTGACAATTGTAAATGTGTTTATAGTAATGGATCCCGATCGTGACCGAGAGGTAGCTGATGATCTTGAGAGTGTAGCGCCTGCTCCCGCACAAGGGACAGTGCCGGCAGACTCTCAACCTAATTCTAGTAATCCGAATGATGAAGCTAGACAAGCATTCTATAGCGTGATGAATGATTGGTTCAACCAATACATTCGAACTAATATGGCTGTTCCACAACCTCCATTCCCGACAAATACTACCCCCGCACCTACAATACCACCGGTAACGGACCAAATAAGGTCAAATAAGCCCCCAGTTGACAGAATCCGAAAACATGGGGCTACTGAATTTAAGGCTATGGATAGCGATGATGCCGAGCAAGCTGAATTTTGGCTGGACAACACTATCCGGGTACTCGATGAGCTATCTTGTACACCCGATGAATGCCTAAAGTGTGCTATCTCCTTGCTACGTGATTCTGCCTACTATTGGTGGAGTACTCTGACTTCTGTTGTGCCCCGAGAGCAAGTAACTTGGGAGTTTTTCCAAACTGAGTTTCAGAAAAAGTATATCAGTCAGAGATTTGTTGATCAAAAGCGGAAGGAATTTCTTGAGCTTAAGCAAGGCTCCATGTTGGTTACTGATTACGAGCGAAAATTTGTTAGACTTAGCAAATACGCTCGGGAATGTGTTTCGTCCGAAGCTATTATGTGTAAACGCTTCGAGGATGGGCTGAATGAAGATATAAAAATGTTCGTTGGCGTTCTTGAAATACGAGAGTTCGTGGTACTTGTTGAACGAGCTTGTAAAGCCGAAGAGCTTAGAAAAGAAAAGCAAAGAGTTGATGAGGGAACTGGAGAGTTTCGTAAAAGATCCTCGGGAAGGTCTCTTCAACAGACATCGAAGAGATTTCGAGATGATGCGGGCCAGTTTAGAGGCACTTCGGGCCTTTTTAGACGAGATCGTGATCGACCCCCTGTGGGTACACGAGGCACTTCGGTCGCCAGTGTTGGGAATGAACGTCGAGATAGAACGAAATGTCGATATTACGGTAAATGGCATTCGGGGAGTTGTAGATTCCCTGACCGCTCCTGTTACAAGTGCGGATCAGTTGACCACTTCATTAAAGATTGCCCGAGGTTGTTTGAACAGAATGAAAATCAGAGTGGGAAACCGGGTGCTACCACTGCTCGAGGTAGACCATCTGGAAATACGGGCAATGCTAGTGGTGGTCAGAGAGGATCTAGAGATGATATAACCAGATCCGAAGCTCGTGCGCCTGCTAGAGCTTATGCTATACGTGCCCGCGAGGATGCTTCTTCGCTTGATGTTATTACCGGTACATTCACTCTCTTTGATACTAATGTAATTGCTTTGATTGACCCCGGTTCTACTCATTATTACATATGTGAAACCTTAGCATCCAGTAAGACTTTACCTATTAAGTCTACTGAGTTCGTAATTCGGGTGTGAAATCCCTTGGGTCATTACGTGCTTGTCGACAAAGTGTGTAAGAAATGTCCCCTGGAAATTCGAGGTTCCTGTTTTCCGGCGGACTTGATGCTTTTGCCGTTTGATGAATTTGATGTTATCCTTGGTTTGGATTGGTTGACCGCGCATGATGCGATTGTGAATTGCAAGAGCAAGACTATTGATTTGAGGTGCGCAAATAACGAAGTAGTCCGAATTGAGTCTGCGGACTTGGAGGGGATGCCGGCTGTAATATCAGCAATGTTGGCACAGAAATATGTAAGAAAAGGGTGCGAAGCATACCTTGCGTATGTACTTGATGACAAAGAATTAGAAAAGAAACCCGAATCTATGCCGGTGGTTTGTGAATACCCGGATGTTTTTCCGGAAGAATTACCGGATTTACCACCTGTTCGGGAGGTAGAGTTTGGTATTGAGCTTGTACCTGGGACTACGCCGATTTTGATAGCTCCGTATCGTATGGCACCAACCGAGTTAAAGGAGTTGAAAGCTCAGTTGCAAGAACTGACGGATAGAGGTTTTGCTCGACCAAGTTTCTCACCTTGGGGTGCACCAGTATTGTTCGTGAAAAAGAAGGACGGAACCATGAGGTTGTGCATTGACTATCGTCAGCTGAATAAAGTGACGATAAAGAACAAATATCCGTTGCCGCGTATCGATGATTTGTTCGACCAACTGAAGGGAGCCTCAGTGTTCTCAAAAATAGATTTGAGATCGGGCTATTATCAGTTGCGAATTCGAGATTCAGATATTCCTAAAACTGCCTTCAGAACGAGATATGGTCACTACGAATTCTTAGTGATGCCGTTTGGGCTCACTAATGCCCCTGCAGTATTTATGGATTTGATGAATCGAATCTTCAGACCGTATTTGGATCGGTTCGTAGTTGTGTTCATTGATGACATTTTGGTCTATTCAAGAGATGAGACCGAACATGCTGAGCATCTGAGGCTAGTGCTGCAAATTTTGCGGGATAAGCAGTTATATGCTAAGTTCAGTAAGTGTGAGTTCTGGTTAAGAGAGGTTAGCTTCTTGGGTCATGTGGTATCCGCGTCGGGTATTCGAGTTGACCCGAACAAAATTTCAGCCATACTTGACTGGAAACCTCCGAGAAATATTACTGAAGTTCGGAGCTTTTTGGGGCTCGCCGGTTATTACCGACGATTTGTGAAAGGTTTCTCGATGATAGCCACACCAATGACGAAGCTACTTCAAAAGGATGTTAAGTTCGAGTGGACGGAGAAATGTCAGAAAAGTTTCGACCAACTGAAAACTCATTTGACTGAAGCTCCAATTTTGGTGCAACCCGAATCAGGTAAAAAGTTTGTCATTTATAGTGACGCATCCCTACTTGGGTTGGGTTGCGTATTGATGCAAGAAGGTCGAGTCGTGGCTTATGCGTCGAGACAATTGAAGCCACACGAGAGGAATTATCCGACCCATGATCTCGAACTAGCTGCCATCGTGTTTGCTTTAAAAATATGGCGACATTATCTGTTTGGTGAGAAGTGCCATGTATTTTCGGATCACAAAAGTCTCAAATATTTGATGACTCAACGAGACTTGAATCTGCGACAAAGACGTTGGCTTGAGTTGTTGAAAGATTACGAGCTTGTCATTGATTACCACCCGGGAAAGGCTAACGTGGTTGCAGACGCCTTAAGCCGGAAGTCATTGTTTGCTTTACGAGCGATGAACGTGCATTTGTCTGTTCTACCAGACAATGTGTTAGTAGCTGAATTAAAAGCTAAACCATTATTGACTCACCAAATTCGTGAAGCTCAGAAAGTCGATGATGAATTGGTTGCAAAACGGGCTAAGTGTTTTCCGAACGAGGAATCGGAGTTTCAAATTGATGATGATGATTGTTTGAGGTTCAGAAATCGTTTGTGTGTTCCAAGGAATTCGGAACTCATTTCGATGATTCTGAACGAAGCCCATTGTAGCCGAATGTCAATTCACCCGGGGAGTACGAAAATGTACAACGATTTGAAACGTCAATTTTGGTGGCATGGTATGAAACGGGACATCTCCGACTTTGTTTCGAGATGTTTAATATGTCAACAAGTGAAAGCGGAACATCAAGTGCCTTCAGGATTACTCCAGCCGATCATGATACCCGAGAGGAAATGGGATCGAGTCACAATGGACTTTGTGTCCGGACTGCCCTTGTCAGCAAGTAAGAAGGATGCGATATGGGTTGTTGTTGATAGACTGACTAAGTCGGCTCATTTCATCCCCGTACGTACGGATTTTTCATTGGATAAACTAGCTGAATTGTACGTTTATCAAATTGTGAGATTACACGGGGTACCTGTTTCTATCGTGTCGGATAGAGATCCGAGATTCACCTCACGATTTTGGAAGAAATTGCAAGAAGCTCTGGGTACCAAGCTGCATTTTAGCACTGCTTTTCACCCCCAAACCGATGGTTAATCCGAGCGGATAATTCAGATACTTGAGGATATGTTGAGATGTTGCATCCTCTAGTTCAGTAGTTCATGGGAACGGTATTTACCTTTGATTGAATTCGCTTACAACAATAGTTTTCAATCAAGTATTAAGATGGCACCTTACGAGGCTTTGTACGGTCGTAAATGCCGTACACCATTGTTTTGGACCGAGCTCGGTGAAAGTAAAATTTTCGGAGTTGATTTGATTAAAGATGCTGAACAGAAAGTAAAGGTAATCCGTGAAAGTCTGAAGGTAGCCACGGATCGTCAGAAGTCGTACGCAGATTTGAAACGAAAAGACATCGAGTATCAGGTGGGAGACAAAGTGTTCCTTAAGGTTTCACCTTGGAAAAAGATACTCAGGTTCGGCCGTAAGGGCAAGTTGAGCCCAAGATTCATTGGGCCGTACGAAATCTCCGAACGAGTTGGTCCGGTTGCGTATAGATTGATTTTGCCCCCGGAGCTTGAAAAGATTCATGACGTCTTTCATGTTTCGATGCTTCGACGCTATCGATCTGATCCATCGCATATAATTAGCCCATCAGAGGTTGAAATTCAAGTCGACATGAGCTATGAAGAAGAACCGATGCGTATCCTAGCTCGTGAAGTGAAGGAGTTGCGAAACAAAAGAGTTCCGCTAGTAAAGGTGTTATGGCTCAAACACGGGATCGAGGAAGCTACTTGGGAGACCGAGAGCTCGATGAAAGAACGATACCCAAACCTATTTACCGGTAAGATTTTCGGGGACGAAAATTTCTTAAGTGGGGGAGAGTTGTGACAGCCCAAAGTTGACCCTAGTCGGGAAGTGGTTTCGGGACCGCTAAACCGAGTCATCGAAATGTTTGAATTTGATACTTATTGTCTAGAATATGTAATTATGAATGTGTGAAAATTTCAAGCTTCAATTTGGTTGATTTCATGTGAATTTAGTCAATAGGACTTATGTGAGAAAATTCTAAAATGTGATAGGTCAATGTGCGAGGACCTATTAGTGCATGTGGACAAAGGGGGGGACTTGCATGTCAAATTCCCCCCCTACTAGTAGTGGCCGGCCATGACAAGCATGGTAGACCAAGTTTGATGGCCAAGACATGTCATAGACATGTTTTGTTGGTGCATCATGGGTGGAAAAAAATAAAATAATAGGCATGGAAATTAAATAATGAAAAGGAGTATGATGAATACACAAAAAAAAAAGTGTGTAGTTGATTCTTTTCCCCCCATTGCCGTGAGCTAAAGAAAAGAGAGGAGAAGATCTTTGTTCATCCTTTTCTCACCTTCATTTAGCCTAAATTAGAAAGAAAAACAAAGAAAAAATTTTCTCATCCTTTGGTTCATCCTTGGCCAAAAATTTTAAGGAGGAAAGAAGAAGAAAGGTTAAGAGATTCGGCCATGCATGTAGCTAGGCTAAGGTATGTTTGATGATGTTCCATGAGATGCATGCATGTTTTAGTTGTTAGCTTGAGTTCTACCTAGCCCATGGTCTAAATCTTGCTATGTGATGGAAATGGCACTTGACCATGGATGCATCATTCTTGGTTGGTGTTTGATGTTGTGGTGATGAGGCATGAGGATGAGTTAAGATTCGGCCTAGGTGGAGGTTGTGTTAATGCCATTGCATGCAAAATATGAAGCTTGTTAATGATGCATGTGATGATGGCTTGATGATTCTTGAACCTCCTTTTTAGCATTTTTGTGTGAGCACATATGTGCATTGGTTGCTAAATGGAGAAGAATCGGCTAGCAAGATGTGTGCTAAGGCCGAATGTAACTTTGCATGTTAATGAGCAATGCATGTGTTAAATTGATGAAAAGGGGGAGGATGCTTTACTAGTGTGTATATGTGTGTATTAAGTGTTGAAATCGACCCCAAAAATAGACATGCATATTCGGCCAAGGGGAAAGAAATTAGCTAATATGTTGTGTTGATGCATGATTTTTGCATGTATGAGACTTTAATGTCTAATGTATAAATATGGGCTAAGTGCCTTGTGTTCATCTTTTTGATGCCTAAATGATGAAATCAATTTATTTGTTTAATTAAGCTCAAGAGCAAAGGGGAAATAAATCCGATAAAGGGAAGGAAAAAGTGGTTGAATAGCTAGCGGAATCGTTCGACAACACCCGAGGTAAGTTCTTGAGTAAGAGAGCTTAAATTACGATGTGATTAAATCATGCTCTATGTGTGGCTATTGAACCGAATGTGCAAGGATGATATGTGCCTTGTGTTTGAGTTTCGCAAATGAAAATGAAATATGAATGTGCCATGAATTATTGTTAGATGTGCATGATTAATTGAATGCTGTCCGGGCTAAGTCCCGAAGGCTTTGTGCTAAGTGAATATATCCGGACTAAGATCCGAAGGCATTTGTGCGAGATACAAATTCCGGGTTAAGCCCCGAAGGCCTTTGTGCGAGATACTAAATCCGGGTTAAGTCCCGAAGGCATTCGTGCGAGTTATTAAATCCAGGTTATGTCCCGAAGGCATTGTGTGAGTTACTAAAACCGGGCTATGTCCCGAAGGCATTTGAACGAGGAGCCATATCCGGTTAAATCCCGAAGGTACGTGATTTGGTAATGAATGAGCTTGCTGTAAAATTCCAGCGAATACTCGAAAAACATCCCAATATGGGGATATGTTACGTATGTGTTGAATTTAATCGAGCCCTTACAAATAAATGTTCGCTCAGTTGATAAACGAGCTACCGGCCTTCGGCTAAGTTAGTCTATTGTGTATGTACATAAGGGTTGTTAATGTTGTGAAGCAAGTTTGATATCGGTAAATTGTGTATTGTGAAATATTCCGTTTAGCTAAATGTGTGTTATTCTTTGTTTATGCTGGAATTCCTTGCTCAAAACTTACTAAGCATAAATTGCTTACTCGTTACACTGCTCCTCTGTTTTATAGATTTTTTGGTTCTCCAGCTATCGGACTCGGGATCTTGAAGTCGAAGTCGCCCACACTATCAAAGGCTCTTTTGGGTACTATTTTGGTTGAATTTTGATATGGCATGTATAGGACTACCCATTGTTGTTTTTCGAGCACTTTATGAAATGTATAAGTGTACAGCCATGCGGAAATGGCTTGTAGAAGTGGAGTATGGCATTAGACCATTCGTGTTTATGAATGTATAGATGGTTTCATGATGTAACTATAGTTGGAATGGAAGTGTTGAGCAAATGATCAGCCATTGGAATGGCTAAGTATGATCATATGTGGGCATATGTATGACAAGGCCCTAGTTGGTCCATGAAACCCCGAAAATAGGTAAGGTTTACTTTGAAAACAGAGGCTGACAGCAGCAGTGGTGTGGATTAGAAAAATCACAAGAATTCGTAGGAGTGGAATTAAATAGTGAATAAATTATGTAATCGAACCTTGATGAATCTACTTTCATATGAAAGTAACGAAACAATCATATGAACAGTACAGTAAGAGATATTCAGGTTCTTGTGGAACAGGGCCAGAACAGTTTCTGGATTCCCTGTTCCGACTTTGGAAATTCACTATAAATTGACCAGAGATAATTAGGGGTCATACCATATATGTATGGATTCCCCTCTGAGTCTAGTTTCCATAGAAACAAACGGCATCAGTATTGAAGCTTTGTGCAGAGAGATATCTAAGTCGTAATGGGAAAAGGTCAGTGTCGTCGACCCCTGTAACATGGGAGACTTTGACTAATAAACTGTACTAATTGGCCTGACCAAAAATTCTAGAAAAAAATACATAGGTGGGGACATGAGTCTAGTTTCAGGGAAAAATCACAAAACTGATTTTCGAGTTGTGAAACTCAAGATATGATTTTTGAAGCGACTAGTACTCAGACTGGGCAGTGTCTGGAAAAATTTTTTCAAAGTTTGTTAACATCTCGTGTCCGACTCCGGTGTCGGTCTCGGGTTCGGGGTGTTACAAATACAACAATAATGCTGTAATTTATATTTGAAAGTTAAATTTAGTGAATTAATTGAATTATGTTAAATTAAATGATTATGGTGCCAAGTTTATGAATTGATTTAAAAATATGTCTATGGTACATGAAGTGCATTGAATTATCATACATAAATGTGATTTCTATGATTATGGATATTATGGGAAATTGTAAGTTCATATGATTTTTAATAAGACAATGTGTAATTTAATGTTATTGCGTTGATATTAAATAAGATGTAAGTTTATATGTAAGTAATACATCACTATTACTTGTATTATGATAATTTATAAAAATATTGGAAATATGTTTGTGGATAATTACTTGATTGGTGAAATTGTTGGAAAAGAGAGAGAAATCCCGGTTGAACCTTCGAAAAGATTGGATGATACAGATGGTATGTAGCTAGGTCACATGTATAGTGCTGAGTGCACATCATGTGTACAAGAGAGCTACAAGACATTATGATGTAGCTAGGTCGCATGGGTGATACTATGTGTACACCATGTAGACAAGAGAGCTACGGGATATATCTAGCTAGGTCGCATGCGTGGTTCCAAGTGAAGGACACCATGTAGACAAGAGAGCTACAAGATAAACTGGCTAGGTCACATGGGTGGTCCTAAGTGTTCACCATGTGTACAAGAGAGCCGAACTATATGATGAGTGGAGCTATGTGCTGAAACCACCAAGTATCGAGGATTGATCCGAAGTGTTCAACGGGAGATTCTCTATGTATTGCTTTGTGAGTTTTGTGATGAATATGTGCAGGAACTTGGTTATGTGAATGATGTAAAAGCCCAACTACTTGCTAACCCTGATTCTTTTAATAATTAACTTATAATTTCTTTTACCTCTTAATTCAAACTCAAACCTTGACCAAGACTTACCTTTGCATAATTAGCATTTAACCAGAATTATTAAGCACAAAAAGAAAAAATTCAATATTTGGGTTTTTTGGGGCGTTACAACATTTGTTTGATGTTTATTTTTGTTTGTTTTTATTTTGTAATATTTTGTTGTTACTAATTTTTTTTATTTTTGTCGCTATTTTCACGTTTTATTTTAGGTGTTGTATGACCCGAAGCAATTTGAAGTTTATTGCTAGTTTTAATCCAAAAATTGAAAGAACCGTTCGAAGGATACTTCGAGAATGAAGGAATATGGCTTTGCCAAGAAATAATGAAGTCATACCCCCGATGTAGGACCAAAATGCTAATAACCAACAGTTACTGCATGACGCTCAAATAAAAAATAGGACTATATGAGACTTTCTAGTACCTGTCTTGGATGACTTACAACCGGGAGCTGTTAGGCCAGCAATCCAAATTGGAAATTTTGAACTCAGGCCAGTAATGTTTCAAATGTTGAATTCTAATGGGCAATATGTTAGATTGCCACATGAAAATGCATGAAAACATCTTAAATCATTTTTATTGATTTGTGTTTTCTTTAGTCAACAAGGCATTCCTAATGATGCTTTGAAGATGCAACTTTTCCTTTATTCCCTGCAAGGAAGAGCTCGTACTTGGTTCCTTGGGCTACCTGTCGGATCAATTACTTACTTGGAATGTACTAGCAACACAGTTTGTTTTGTGATTTAACCCATAAACAATGAATGCCCATTTCTGAAATCATATTACTAGTTATCATCAGCTGGACGATGAGAATCTTCACACCACATAGGAATGTTATAAATATTTTCTTTGATGTTGTCCCATGCACCGCATTCAACAGAAAACACAAATTGAGATTTTTTATAATAGGTTGAATTCACATACGAGGAATCTTGTCTACAGATCAACCAATGGACCTTTGTTGAATTGTACTTATAATGATGCTATTGAAATTCTAGAGAGAATTGCACATAATGATTATTAATATCCAATCTCTACAGCTGCATAAGTAAAAGCTACTTTGGAAGTTATTGAAATGAACTTAATATCTCATTTAGTACTCAAGTTTCTACTCTTTCAAATATGATAAAAAATATGCAAGGGATTGGTGACATTGCACCTATACAAGTTGCTCAACAAGTGGATGTTCCTACCTTTTTTTGTGAGATTTTCAGTGAAAACCATAGTAATGAAGATTGTCTACAACATGCAGAGAATGCCTTTGATGTCAATAACATCTGTGACAATTCTTATGGCAACTCTTATAATAATTCTACATGCAATCAATAGTCTTCGAGAACTCAGAATGTTGGACAAAATGTTGTGACATTATGATATGGGAATATATCTACTCAAGGCAATTATAATTCAAGATAAGGGAATTACAATCAGCAATAGTGGAACTACAATCAACATACATAGATATAACCACAACAAAGCTAGATACACCCACACCAAAGTCCGATGCAATCACAACACTTTTCAACACCAAATCAGCATGTTCTAGAACATCGACAATAATAGTACACTCAAACTTCTCATTCTGACCTGTTAGCTGCTTTTGAATCTATTGTGTAAGGGAATTCATCTTCTATTCAAGCATTAGAGGCACAATTAGGACAACTTGCTTCGAATCTAAAAACTCGACCATAGGGCACATTACCTAGTGACATAGAAAATCCCAGTCCAAGGGGGAAAGAACACTGTAAGGCTATCACGTTTAGGAGTGGCAAACAAACTGGTGAGCCGACTCCAGATTTTACTATCGCACCTTAAGCTACTGTAAGTGATCCTTAGTGAGAAGGTTGAATCTAAAAAGCTTGTTGATGCATCAGACAAATAAGTTCCACGAATTGTTACTCATATGCCTAATGTTTGACCCTTAAAGCTATCAACGCAACCAAAGGTTTTGGCGGAATCAAATGTAACTCCACCTTTACCTTTTCCACAAAGATTTAGGGAGAATGAGTAGGATAAACAATACCAACGGTTCCTAAACACACTGAAGCAGCTTCAGGTCAATATTCCCTTAGTAGATTCTCTTGTGCAAATTCTGAATTATGGGAAATTTATGAAGAAGCTGTTGGCCAGGAAAAAGAAGCTCAATTATATGGAAACTATTCAACTCATAGAGGGTTGTAGTGCTCTTTTGACAAATAAGTTGCCCCCAAAAATGAAAGATCCTAAAAGCTTAACTATCCCATGTTCAATTGGAAACCATTATTTGGGCAAGGCTTTATACGACTTAGGACCTAGCATCAACCTATGTCGCTATCAACTTTCAGAAACTTGGGAATAAGTCACATAAAACCTACTACAGTGACATTGCAACTAGCTGATCGATCTTTGGCTCAACCTGAAGGGAAAATCAAAGATATCTTAGTTCGCGTGGATAAATTTATTTTTTCGACTGATTTTATCATACTTGATTGCAAGGCAGACAAGAAAGTTCCCATAATCTTGGGACAACCATTTTTTGCCACAGGACGAAGTTTTATTAATGTTTACAAAGGTGAACTGACCATGCGACTTAATGATGAGCACGTTACCTTCAGTGTTTTTGAATCTGTTCAATGCAAGGACAAAGAAGAATGCCATATTGTCAATGTGCTAGATGATTTAATTGTGGAAGAATTCAATGACCAAAGCACAATAATTTTTGAGGAGTTTGCAATGATATCTACTAATGAATTCTTAGATAACTGTGATAGTAGGGTTGAAGCTGATAATATTGAACTCAGGCATGGATGGAAGATTGAATCCTTAGACTTAGCCAATAGAACAACTCCAATTTTCAAGTCATCTATCGATGAAGCTCATACTCTGGAATTGAAACTACTACCTACTCATCTTACAAATGTCTTTCTTAGTGATAATAATACTCTTCTAGTTATTGTCTCTACAACACTGGATGTAACTCAAGAATAGAAATTGGTCCATATTCTTTAGCACTATAAACGAGCTATTATTTGGAGTATTACCGATATCCGAGGCATTAGTCCATCTTTTTGAATGCGCAAGATCAAGTTGGAAGATGAAGACAATCAATCGATTGAGCAACAAAGAAGATTAAATTAGAAAATGAAGCAAGTTGTTAAGAAAGAAATTATAAAATGGCTTGATGCTAGAATTATTTACCCTATTTCTGATAGCAATTGGGTAAGTCCAGTGCAATGTTTTCCTAAAAAGAGTGGCAACAAAGTGGTTAACAACTACAAAGATGAATTAATTCCTACACGCATTCCTATGGGATAGCGAGTCTATATGGATTATCGCAAGCGGGATTTTACCGAAGATTTATTAGAGATTTCTCAAAACTTGAAAAACCCTAATGCTCATTGCTGGAACAGAAAAAAATTCCTCTTTGGTGATGCATGTCCAGAGGCATTCATTCAATTAAAGAAGAAGCTAGTAAATACACCCATTGTCATTTCAACAGATTGGTCTCAACCTTTTAAAGTTATGTACGATGCAAATGACTTTGCTGTGGGTGTTGTTCTGGGACAACACAAGGGAAAAATATTTCACGCCATCTATTATGCTAACAAAACTCTTGCAGAGGCTCAAATCAACTATACCACTACAAAGAAATAATTGCTAGTTATAGTCTTTGCTTTCGACAAGTTTCATTCTTATCTTGTCGAGGAAAAGGTTATTGTATTTACTGATCACTCGATATTGAAATATCTTTTTGCGAGGAAGGAAGCAAAACCAAGATTGATACGCTAGATCTTACTGTTGTAAGAATTCAACATTGAGATAAAAGACCATAAGGGTTCAGAAAATCAAGTTACAGACCATCTGTCTCGATTGGAAGTTGGTAGTGAAGATGGAAACATACTTCAAATTGTCGACGCATTCCCAGATGAAAAGTTATTTGCTGTAGATGCAACCCCTTGGTTTGGTTAATTATCTAGTGTGTGGAAAACTCCCATTGGGTGTCACAGGCCATAAAAAAGAAAGATTTGTTCGTGAAGTACTAAAGTATCATTGGAACAAGCAATATTTATTCAAGGTATGCAATGAAAACATTATTCGACGTTGTGTTCTGGAAGAGGAGATGCTTTTAATCCTGAAGCACTGTCATGATTCCCCTTATGAAGGTCATTTAGGTGGCATGCGAACTACTGTTAAGGTTCTCCAATCAGAATTCTCTTTATTATTCAAAGACACCCACAATTTTGTGAATCAATGTGATAGGTGTCAGTGCACTAGTTCTAGATCCTGATGCAATGAAATGTTGTAGCAGCCAATTATGGAGGTAGACTTGTTCGATGTTTTGGGTATGGAATTTATGGGACCACTTTGAAGTTCATTCAGAAATCTTTATATATTTGTAGGTGTTGACTACGTCTCGAAATGGGTTGAAGCTGTTGTAGTCCCAAAGGATGATGCAAAGACTGTGCTTAAATTTTTAAACAAGTAGATACTTACACGCTTTGGCACGCCAAAGGTATTGACTAGTGATCAGGGTACGCACTTTCATGGCAACCAAGTGGCAGTTGCGCTAAAGAGAGATGGAGCTAATCATAGAATGACTACTACTTATCATCCATAAACTAATGGACAAGTCAAAGTATCGAATCAACAAATTAAAAACATTCTAGAGAAGGTTGAAAACCCTTCGACGAAAGATTGGTCTTTCAGAATGGATGGAGCTTTATGGGCATTGCAGACAGCATGCAAAACTCTATTAGGGATGTCACCGTATCAATTGGTGTAACACCCCTAACCCGTAACCATCGTTAGAATAGATTAAGAGGTATTACCGGACTTATAATAACATTCAGAACAATCATTATCAAATAATCATATCATTACAGTAAATATCATTCATTCAGATTCAATAAGAACTTAAATCGAGCACACAGCCTAACTCATGCATTCGGGACCAATCTGATAACATATAAAAGTTTCAGAAACTTAGAAAATTTTCAACTTTTAAAAGGTCACACACTAGTTTGAATAGGACATGTGCCACACACGACATTAGACACGTCTGTGTGTCTAAACCGTGGCGAAATAGGTCATACATACTCACTTCTCCACATGGCCGACCACACACCCGTGTGCCAGCCTGTGTGCCACACACGACCAGTAGACACGCCCGTGTGTCTAGGCCGTGTCAAAACTGGAGGGTATACTGACTTTAATTCGTAGGGTACCCCAAGGGACACACTGTAACACCCCGAACCCGAAACCGACACCGGAATCGAACACGAGGTGTTAACTGACTTTAACCCCTTATAAAATTTATTTTCCAGACACTGCCCAATCTGTGTACTAGTCGTTTTAAAAATCATATCTTGAGTTTCGTAACTCGAAAATCAGTCTCATAATTTTTCCCAGAAACTAGACTCATGTGCCCATCTATGTATTTTTTTCTAGAATTTTTGGTTGGGCCAATTAGTACAGTTTATTAGTCAAAATCTCCCAAGTTGCAGGGGTCGACTACACTGACCTTTGCCCATTACGACTTGAATATCTCCCTGCACGGGGCTTCAATACTGATGCCGTTTGTTTCTATGAAAACTAGACTCAGAGAGGAATCTGTACATATATGGTACGACCCCTAATTATCTCTGGTTAATTTGTAATGAATTTCCAAAGTCGGAGCAGGGAATCCAGAAACCGTTCTGGCCCTGTCCCACAAAAATCTGATTATCTCTTAATATACTGCCCATATGATCTTTTCGTTACTTCCTCATGAAAACAGACTCATCGAGCTTCGCTTACATAATTTATTCATCAATTAATTCCACTCCTACTATTTTTAGTGATTTTTCAATCTCATGACACTGCTGATGCCAGCATCTGTTACGAAAGTAACTAGGTTCATTTCATGCCTACCCTTGATCCAACTCAATCGAACATTCGTGCCATTTTCGCATGGCTTAAAGTTTACATGCCAAAGTTCAAACACAACGTAATAGCTTATACATGCCAAAATGTTCTTCTAAGCCAACTAAGAAGAAAGTACCAAAACTTGCTATCCGGTGTGATGACTTCGATGACGGCCCGACCACGCAAAAATAGATGAGTCCAAGCAACCTATAATGGGTGACAAGGAAACACCGAGTGAGTTTATAACTCAGTAAGTCATAAGCTATGCACTACCATCCATCAATAACATTATCACAAGAGAAAACAAAATGGAACGAGGCTAATTACTCCATCCATTCCGAACCATACCATAGTTCCTCCAACCTATCAATTCAATTTCATATCAATTCATGCATTCACATTCCATATACTCATCAATAGGACATTGAAGCATTTTCATAAATCAATTTATTTTCGTTACAATCAAACGACTAAACGGCCTTTCACCCATCCTACGATAAATTTTATGTACGTGACTTCAAGTATATTTGTCACATAGGTTCAAACTTACCGAGCTCAACACCAAGTATAAGCATAGCACCTATTAGCCATGTACTCAAGACACTTACCCGATCCGCTGTCCGCGATCGACTCAATAGTGTCGCACACATAGTGTCCATAATGATTCACGAATGTATATCGAGTCCGCACACTCAGTGCTATATAATCAACTCGCACACTTAGTGCTACATAATCAAATCGCACACTTAGTGCTACATAGTCAAACTCGCACACTTAGTGCCGCATGGTCAATTCGCACACTTAGTGCATCATATTCATTTCGCACACTTAGTGCAACATAGTCAAATCGCACACTTAGTGCTGTACAATTTAATCCCGCGCACTTAGCGCCAATCTCATGGTCATAAATGGTTATCCCGCACGTTTAGTGCCGAGATCAACAACTCAGTACATCTTACCTCTTTTCTTTCATTCAACAATTTCATCATCACATACGTACATGCACATATATATATATGTATATTTATTCATTCCATTCAGCATCAATACATAAACATTATGACCATTGAAATAATACCAACTACATGCTTAATGACTTACCTCGTGTTGGGTAAGACGGTTCCAACTCGGCTACTCGATAACCTTTTCTTTGCCTTTGCTCGATTCACCTCCTTTAACTCCTTGAGCCAAATCAATAATTTAAAATAGTCATTAATCGACTATTCAAGTATTACTTTCAGAATAATATATATATTGATTTGACTTTCACACACATAGATTATAGTAAGCTTTATAATAGTCAATAAATAACTCATTGGCAAATTTTCATTAATGTTTACAACAAAATCACATATTCACTACGAGCTGTTTTCCTGAGCAGTAGTCGCTAAATTGTTTATAACTGGAGCTACAAAACTCCAAATCACTAGCCGTTAATTTTTCCTGAATATAGACTCGTATATCTTCCATCCATAAAATTTTCAGAATTTTTGGCTTGGCCAATCAATACCAGATTTTTCTTAAAGTTTCCCCTGTTTCACTGTTTGACTATTCTGACCACTCTTCACTACGAATCAAATTTCTCATTTTACAGAATTCAAAATGTGTTGTATTTGATCTCATTTGAAACTAGACTCATTAAGGAGTCTAAGCATATAAATTTTATCTTATAATCATTTTTTTACAATTTATAATGATTTTCTAAAAACAGAACAGAGAATCTAGTAGTCATTTTGACTCAGCCCCACAATACTTCAAATATCTCAAGATCGGTAACTCTTTTGTTTTCATAGTTTCTTTTGTAAGAAAATAGACTCTTCAAGATTTAATGGCATAATTCACTCAGCTTCTAATTCAACTCCTACAAATTATGGCGATTTTCCAAAATCACCTTACTGCTGCTGTCCCCAAACAGATTATTACCGAATCAAATACTAACATTAGCATTTCACCTTAATAGCTAGCTTGCCAAGCCTTAATTTAACATATTTTCATTCAATTTAGTCTAATAACGCATAAATGGGTAAATTACATTTTTACCCCTAATATTTCGCACTTTCACAATTTAGTCTTTATTCCACAAAACACAAAATACACAAAGTTTGGTCACACTCCTTAAGGGCCGAATCTTCCTAGTGCCCATATAAGTCCATACATCTCATTTGTTTCACCTTTGAGTCCTTCAAAAATTTGTTTTTGTAATTTAGCCCTAACTACTCAAAATCACCAAAAACTTCAACACAAAACATATTAATCTTTAACATATCTTTCACTTTTCATCAACAACTATCAAAAAGCTCAAGCACTCATCAATGGCAAAACACAAAATCATCATCAATCCACAAAATTGAACCATGGGTTTTTAGAACTCAAGTCAACTACTAAAACATGCATGCATCTCAAGAACAACATCAAACATACCTTAGTCTAGCAAACCACCATAGCCGATTTTCTCAAGCTCTTCCCCTTCCTTTCTTTCCTCTATTCGGCCAAAGGTGTTCAAGAATGAACACACATTTTTTTTTTTGTTTTCTTTCCTCAACTCACGGCAACAAGGGGGGGTATGGATGAGACCATTTTTTTTTCATCACCCTTCCTTTTCATTGTTTAATTCCTTTCTTTAATTTATTTTAATTATCATGCTTAATATTTTATTTTCCTTACCATACATCACTAACACAACATGTTGGTGACATGTTTCCACCCATAGCATGGCCGGCCACTACATATTAGGGAGGGGGAATTTGACATGCAAGTCCCCTTTTTCTTCCACATGCACTAATAGGTCCTCATGCATTGACCTATCACATTTTAAAATTTTCTCATATAAGTCCTATTGACTAAATTCACATGCAATCGACTAAATCGAAGCTTGAAATTTTCACACATTCATGATTACATATTCTAGATAATAAACATCACATTCAAACCTTTCGGTGACTCGGTTTAGCGGTCCCGAAACCACTTCCTGACTAGGGTCAATTTTGGGCTGTCACAACTCTCCCCCACTTAAGAAATTTTCGTCCCCGAAAATCTTACCGGTAAATAGGTTTGGATATCGTTCTTTCATCGAGCTCTCGGTTTCCCAAGTAGCTTCCTCGATCCCGTGTTCGAGCCATAACACCTTTACTTTCTGTTCGGCATCTTTAATCAAATCAACTCCGAAAATTTTACTTTCACCAAGCTCAGTCCAAAACAATGGTGTGCGGCATTTACGCCCGTACAAAGCCTCGTAAGGTGCCATCTTAATACTTGATTGAAAACTATTGTTGTAAGCGAATTCAATCAAAGGTAAATACCGTTCCCATGAACTACTAAACTCGAGGATGCAACATCTCAACATATCCTCAAGCATCTGAATTATCCGCTCGGATTGACCATCGGTTTGGGGGTGAAAAGCGGTGCTAAAATGCAGCTTGGTACCCAAAGCTTCTTGCAATTTCTCCCAAAATCGCGAGGTGAATCTCGGATCTCTATCCGACACGATAGAAATAGGTACTCACTAGGTCTTGCACCTTGAATCTTATTCTTCTCATCCAGCTCCGTGCAATCTCTAATGAAGTGGTCCTTCGAACCGCATCCGTAACAGACCCTGCTAGTAGACTTGCCCCAACATTCACCTAGGTGTCGTCTTCCACATTGGGGACATTCAGGTTTCTCGTGACGATTATTGCCCACACTAGCTACCGAAGTAGCTCGGGAGCCCATCGATGGTCTTGCCCTGATGGAAATTCCCGCAGTCGCCCTCGACTTCTTAATGTCCTCCCTGAACTTCTTTACAGCTGAGAACGGAGCTTTACCCGTCGATCTCTTACGATAATCTCTAGCTTCAAATTCAGCCTTCCTCTTCTCCTTTCCAAGTTCTTCCGCCTTGCAGGCTCGTTCGACTAGTGTTATGAATTCTTTTATTTCCAAAATACCCATTAGTAGCTTTAAATCTTCATTCAATCCTTCCTCGAATCTTTTGCACATAGCAACCTCGTCAGCTACACACTCCCGGGCATACCTACTGAGTCTTACAAATTCATGTTCGTATTCAGATATAGTCATACGGCCTTGCTTGAGTTCCAAGAACTCCTTACGCTTCTGATCAATGAACCGTTGGCTAATAAATTTCTTCCGGAATTCCATTTGAAAGAAGTCCCAAGTTACTCGCTCGTTCGGGACTATGGAAATCAAGGTCCTCCACCAATAGTAGGCTGAGTCTCGCAACAAAGATACAGCACATTTTAGACATTCGTCGGGTGTGCATGACAATTCATCGAACACCCGAATGGTGTTATCTAGCCAGAACTCGGCCCTTTCGGCATCATCAGTTACTATGGCCTTGAACTCCTCGGCCCCACGCTTCCTAATCAAGTCTACAGGTGGCTTACTCAGCCTCACAGGATCAGCGACTGATGGCATTACAGGCTCTTGGGGTGGATTATTCAAATTCGGGAATTGTTGGACAGCCGGGTTGGTTCGGGCATATTGCGCGACCCACTCATTCATCATGGTAAAGAAGGCTTGTTTAGCCCCCTCACCTTAATTATTCGCAGATGACTGAGGTTCAACAGGCGGCGTCCCTTGTGCAGGAGCAGCCGCTACGCTCTCAACGTCATCCGCTAGGGTTCTTTCTTCAGCGGGGTCCATTTACTAATCAAAACAAAAACATTTCAACCGTCGGAAGTCATCACACATTTAAACATTAACATTCGGCATGTATAGCTAGACTCATACGCGCTATGGTAGTCCTAGAACCGACTAAACCATAGCTCTGATACCAATAAAATGTAACACCCCGAACCCGAAACCGACACCGGAATCGAACACGAGGTGTTAACTGACTTTAACCCCTTATAAAATTTATTTTCCAGACACTGCCCAATCTGTGTACTAGTCGTTTTAAAAATCATATCTTGAGTTTCGTAACTCGAAAATCAGTCTCGTAATTTTTCCCAGAAACTAGACTCATGTGCCCATCTATGTATTTTTTTCTAGAATTTTTGGTTTGGCCAATTAGTACAGTTTATTAGTCAAAATCTCCCAAGTTGCAGGGGTCGACTACACTGACCTTTGCCCATTACGACTTGAATATCTCCCTGCACGGGGCTTCAATACTGATACCGTTTGTTTCTATGAAAATTAGACTCAGAGAGGAATCTGTACATATATGGTACGACCCCTAATTATCTCTGGTTAATTTGTAATGAATTGCCAAAGTCGGAGCAGGGAATCCAGAAACCGTTCTGGCCCTGTCCCACAAAAATCTGATTATCTCTTAATATACCACCCATATGATCTTTTCGTTACTTCCTTATGAAAACAGACTCATCGAGCTTCGCTTACATAATTTATTCATCAATTAATTCCACTCCTACTATTTTTAGTGATTTTTCAATCTCATGACACTGCTGATGCCAGCATCTGTTACGAAAGTAACTAGGTTCATTTCATGCCTACCCTTGATCCAACTCAATCGAACATTCGTGCCATTTTCGCATGGCTTAAAGTTTACATGCCAAAGTTCAAACACAACGTAATAGCTTATACATGCCAAAATGTTCTTCTAAGCCAACTAAGAAGAAAGTACCAAAACTTGCTATCCGGTGTGATGACTTCGATGACGGCCCGACCACGCAAAAATAGATGAGTCCAAGCAACCTATAATGGGTGACAAGGAAACACCGAGTGAGTTTATAACTCAGTAAGTCATAAGCTATGCACTACCATCCATCAATAACATTATCACAAGAGAAAACAAAATGGAACGAGGCTAATTACTCCATCCATTCCGAACCATACCATAGTTCCTCCAACCTATCAATTCAATTTCATATCAATTCATGCATTCACATTCCATATACTCATCAATAGGACATTGAAGCATTTTCATAAATCAATTTATTTTCGTTACAATCAAACGACTAAACGGCCTTTCACCCATCCTACGATAAATTTTATGTACGTGACTTCAAGTATATTTGTCACATAGGTTCAAACTTACCGAGCTCAACACCAAGTATAAGCATAGCACCTATTAGCCATGTACTCAAGACACTTACCCGATCCGCTATCCGCGATCGACTCAATAGTGTCGCACACATAGTGTCCATAATGATTCACGAATGTATATCGAGTCCGCACACTCAGTGCTATATAATCAACTCGCACACTTAGTGCTACATAATCAAATCGCACACTTAGTGCTACATAGTCAAACTCGCACACTTAGTGCCGCATGGTCAATTCGCACACTTAGTGCATCATATTCATTTCGCACACTTAGTGCAACATAGTCAAATCGCACACTTAGTGCTGTACAATTTAATCCCGCGCACTTAACGCCAATCTCATGGTCATAAATGGTTATCCCGCACGTTTAGTGCCGAGATCAACAACTCAGTACATCTTACCTCTTTTCTTTCATTCAACAATTTCATCATCACATACGTACATGCACATATATATATATGTATATTTATTCATTCCATTCAGCATCAATACATAAACATTATGACCATTGAAATAATACCAACTACATGCTTAATGACTTACCTCGTGTTGGGTAAGACGGTTCCAACTCGGCTACTCGATAACATTTTCTTTGCCTTTGCTCGATTCACCTCCTTTAACTCCTTGAGCCAAATCAATAATTTAAAATAGTCATTAATCGACTATTCAAGTATTACTTTCAGAATAATATATATATTGATTTGACTTTCACACACATAGATTATAGTAAGCTTTATAATAGTCAATAAATAACTCATTGGCAAATTTTCATTAATGTTTACAACAAAATCACATATTCACTACGAGCTGTTTTCCTGAGCAGTAGTCGCTAAATTGTTTATAACTGGAGCTACAAAACTCCAAATCACTAGCCGTTAATTTTCCCTGAATATAGACTCGTATATCTTCCATCCATAAAATTTTCAGAATTTTTGGCTTGGCCAATCAATACCAGATTTTTCTTAAAGTTTCCCCTGTTTCACTGTTTGACTATTCTGACCACTCTTCACTACGAATCAAATTTCTCATTTTACAGAATTCAAAATGTGTTGTATTTGATCTCATTTGAAACTAGACTCATTAAGGAGTCTAAGAATATAAATTTTATCTTATAATCATTTTTGTACAATTTATAATGATTTTCTGAAAACAGAACAGGGAATCTAGTAGTCATTTTGACTCAGCCCCACAATACTTCAAATATCTCAAGATCGGTAACTCTTTGTTTTCATAGTTTCTTTTGTAAGAAAATAGACTCTTCAAGTTTTAATGGCATAATTCACTCAGCTTCTAATTCAACTCCTACAAATTATGGCGATTTTCCAAAATCACCTTACTGCTGCTGTCCCCAAACAGATTATTACCGAATCAAATACTAACATTAGCATTTCACCTTAATAGCTAGCTTGCCAAGCCTTAATTTAACATATTTTCATTCAATTTAGTCTAATAACGCATAAATGGGTAAATTACATTTTTACCCCTAATATTTCGCACTTTCACAATTTAGTCTTTATTCCACAAAACACAAAATACACAAAGTTTGGTCACACTCCTTAAGGGCCGAATCTTCCTAGTGCCCATATAAGTCCATACATCTCATTTATTTCACCTTTGAGTCCTTCAAAAATTTGTGTTTGTAATTTAGCCCTAACTACTCAAAATCACCAAAAACTTCAACACAAAACATATTAATCTTTAACATATCTTTCACTTTTCATCAACAACTATCAAAAAGCTCAAGCACTCATCAATGGCAAAACACAAAATCATCATCAATCCACAAAATTGAACCATGGGTTTTTAGAACTCAAGTCAACTACTAAAACATGCATGCATCTCAAGAACAACATCAAACATACATTAGTCTAGCAAACCACCATAGCCGATTTTCTCAAGCTCTTCCCCTTCCTTTATTTCCTCTATTCGGCCAAAGGTGTTCAAGAATGAACACACATTTTTTTTTGTTTTCTTTCCTCAACTCACGGCAACAAGGGGGGTATGGATGAGACCATTTTTTTTTCATCACCCTTCCTTTTCATTGTTTAATTCCTTTCTTTAATTTATTTTAATTATCATGCTTAATATTTTATTTTCCTTACCATACATCACTAACACAACATGTTGGTGACATGTTTCCACCCATAGCATGGCCGGCCACTACATATTAGGGAGGGGGAATTTGACATGCAAGTCCCCTTTTTCTTCCACATGCACTAATAGGTCCTCATGCATTGACCTATCACATTTTAAAATTTTCTCATATAAGTCCTATTGACTAAATTCACATGCAATCGACTAAATCGAAGCTTGAAATTTTCACACATTCATGATTACATATTCTAGATAATAAACATCACATTCAAACCTTTCGGTGACTCGGTTTAGCGGTCCCGAAACCACTTCCCGACTAGGGTCAATTTTGGGCTGTCACACACACGGCCGTGTAACATGACCGTGTGTCGCACACGGCTGAGACGCACGACTGTGTCTCTGCCCGTGTGGACAAAAATAGGCCATTTGAGTAGCCAATTTTCCATCCAAATTTGGGTCAACCTACAAGCACCAAACCAAGCATATATGCACAACCAATTCAGCCAATATCTATAGGAAACCATACATAATTCAATCAAATGCTCAAAACTTACCAAAACTTCTCAACATTGACCATTTCTTTTGGCCAACCAAAACATACAACAATTTCACATTAGCATCACATATCATATACCATTATCAAACTATAAGTTTAAACACAAACTATCCATATCACATGGCTAAATATGTACATCACAAAACATAATTCCACAACTTCTAGCCTATACATGCCATACTTTAATATATACATTTTCAAAGTACTAAAATAAGGTTCGATAGTGTGGTGACGATCCTCGACGATCCCTGAGCTCACAGTAGCTTTGATATCTATAAAACAATGCAAACACACACAAAGTAAGCTTTCAAAAGCTTAGTAAGCCATATACAAATAAACATATCATTCAAAGCAAATAAGTATCATCAAATTATTTATACTTTGTATACCAATGCTAACACAATCTCATATTCAAATACTTGCATTTCATTTTCAAATAGACTATATGAAGTAAACATACCTGAATCTAATATGATTTCACAAAGTTATTCATTTTCTCGTAATGCCCGTTTGAACCATTCGAAAACGTAAGGATACGGGGAAAGATCAGAAAGCATATACAATGCCGACGTCCCAGTCGTGGTCTTACATGTAATGAAACATAGATGCCACTACCCCAGACAGGGTTTTACACGAAATTAGATATGATGTCGATGTCCTAGAAATGGTCTTACATGTAAAACAGAAGTTGATGCCAAAGTCCCAGACGTGGTCTTACATGAAATCACATAACAAAATCCTATGTCATGACATATGTATCCTAACTATTCCTAAGGTTCGTACAGGGCATTTCAGACAGTCGGAACTTTGTCGATACTTTCTTGGATAGCATATATTTAGCTCGGACATTCATTCATCACAATTCAATATCAAATGAATAATAATAATTCAATTTAAACAAGCTTATTTGTACATCGACTTACTTCGTAGGGATTCGGATAAATGGAATCGGTTACTCGACGACTTTCGACTTTCCCCGATCTAATTCCGTATTCTTTAGTTCTTGATCTAAATCAAAGCTTAACATTGCTAAACTCTAGCAAGCCTTTTTCTTTTCTTTCCTTTGTTTTTTTCGGTTATGGATGAACAAATGACTATAATTTCTTATTTTAGTTATAATTCATTTAATAATTGTTTTACCATTTTTCCCTTTCAGTAAAACATAAATAAACCATTATAATAAGGTCATATATGCCCACTCATGCTTTTAATGGTCAAATAACATAATAAGGACATCTCATTTATAAAGCCAAATCAAATAAGCACTTTTAACAAGTAGCAAGCAACTTTTACATTTTATGCGATTAGGTCCTTTTATCAAATTGAGCATACATTCAATCGAATTTTTAGATGAAACTTTCACATATGATAATTCACACATCATAAGCACGAAAATAATGTTTAACTATTTTTCTGACTAGAATATGTGGTCCCAAAACCACTGTTCCAACTAGGGTCAAAACCGGACTATTACAATTGGTTCTTCGAAAAGCTTGTCACTTGCCAATTGAATTGGAACACAAAGCAATGTTGGCAACAATTATCAAAAGTAGGCAGAGACCATTAAATTGGGTAAAAAGTTTTAATTTTTAATTATTACTCTGTGATTTTATTTTATTTTATTTTATTGAAGTTTATTTTCCTTCTTTGTTGTAGAACAATTAGGTACCATTGTCGACGCATTGAAATCTTATTGTCAGCATATTCCATACGTCTACACTACCATTTAAAGCTCATTAGAATTCAGAGAAATTTTGATTCCATCATTGGAGCAAAACTCACTCAACCGTTTGATCCCTCTGAGTATGCACAATTTTTATGACACAACTCTTCCCACTAGCCTTATATCTCCCCACAAAACAACATGCCTCTCCATCTTCCTCTTTCACTCACTATAAATTCTCCCTTACTGTACCGACTGTAACGCATTCAAGCAACCATTTTTATTTCTTTTCTCTTTTAAAAATCTTATCTTTTTACCTTTAAACAATTTTCCCTCAACAAAAGATGGAAAAAACAAGAGGCTCCATCAAGAAAGCCACCAAATCTTTTGGGAACATGCATCCTCTGCTACCACAATCCGTAAATCAAAATCCCCCAGGCCAATACAGGAAAATAAGCTATCACGCCCCGAATTTGGGCCTAGAAGCATTGGGCCTTGAGTATAGGTTCGTAAGGAGGTTGTATATAAGTATTTAATTGTGCAAGGAAATGACACAATTAAATGTTTTCTCAAGTGGTTAAGGGTCATGAGAGGAGTTGGAAAAGTCCTGGGTTCAAACTTGGCTTTTAGCACAAAATTTGGTTTTAAGTGAATAAAACCCTGGGTGCTTGGATGAAGGCCGTTTAAATTATTGTGGGAAATAAATGTCACAAAGAAGCATGTGGTCTAGTGGTTGTGGCGTCATTAAGGTTGTAAGGGAGCTTGGGTTCAAGTCTTGGCTTTTGCAATTTATTTTGGTTTTTCTTTTAAAGGAACCTAGACTTTGGCCTATAGACCTTATAATTAATTGAGGCTAAAATGGTGACACAAAGAGCCTTGTGGTGTAGTGGCAAGGTGGCGTGTTGTGTAACTGTGAGGACTAAGGTTCAAGTCTTGGGATGCACAATGGAGTATTTATTTTGCTGTTTGAGCTGTATAGGAGGTGAAGTGGGACTGGAACTCTATGGTTGAAGTGGTCATAATAAAATAAGGAATTTTCTAATGGTTGAAAGTAATCCCACATCGGGAAGCTGACATGAGCATTGGTGAGAAGCTGGCTTTAAATAGAGCTAACAAGATGAGTTGGTGATCACTGGTTTGAGGAGGGATTATTTCATGCCTGCTTGGTGATCGTGGACTTCGACGCGTTCTCATAAAAAGGTGTGTATTCACGCCCTTCTTTGTTGGAAGTCGGCAAAAGCTGAAAAGCTAAAACTTCAACATTTGGTGCCTCACGAACGTGCGATCGCTTGTGGGCTAAATCGAGCCCACAAAACGTGAGCGTAGATCAAAGAAGGCCACCATGAGTGATCTCATGGGCCTGGGTCGCAATGGGCCCAATGGGCCTGTGGGCACGTGTGGGTAAACTTCATTGTTAAGTGGGAAGTAGATAGACTTGTCTTATCGCGCACACGACTTTTGTAGTTCTGGGCCACGTTGGGCCTAGATAGGCCGTGTGGGCCCAATGGGCTCATGGGCCCCAGATAGATTAAATCTGCAACTTGTGATAATTATTGGGCTGGGCTATGTAGGTTACATAGCCGTATCTAAATTTGGGTGGGCCACACGAGGGTGTGGGCCCACTTGGGCCGAGTTGTGGGCCTTAGGCCCATTTGCATCGTTATGTCTGTTTAGGTTACTTAAGTCACTCAACGCGACGGTGGACCTTATGTTGGGTCGTTAAGACCTCGGTTTATGGAATCACCGAAATACCCTTGTAGTGTAAAATGATCGTAATACGCCTGTATGGTAGAATGACGATTATGCCCTTATGTTTCGTATGACTGATACGCTTATGACTTACATGTATGATTGTATTGAGTATGACTTTGCATAAACGTATTATTTATGACATGACATGCTGCATGGGGTTGGGTTATTATTGATGGAAGAAGTGTACGGCTTGTAGCCGTCCCGTATAAGGCTTTAGCCTTTCTGCAATACTTATAGCTTATAGTCGTTATGCTAACTGGCAGTGTTGCTGCAATATTTACGGCCTTTAGCCTCCTGTCTACGGCGTTGAGTCATCCTGTCCATGCCGTTGAGCCATCCTATCTAAGGCGTTGAGCCGTCCTGTTGACTTAGTGTCGCAACCGATGCTATGTTTGGTGTGTTGGCTGGGTTGGTCGATTTCATCCCCACATGGTGAGTTGGTTGGTACGGGTGGTATGTTGGTTGGACTGGGCTGGGAATCTATCTACATATCTGCATCTGATATTGATTTTATACTAGGCTTAAGCCCACCTGATTTTGTTAATGGGCTAGGCCCAACTGTTACTGGTTTTGAGAATGGGCTAGGCCCAATTGATTTTGATGAGGGCTGAGAGCCAAGTGAAATTGTACTGGGCTTTGGCCCACACACATTGTTCTGTTACTGTAATGGGCTCCGGTCGAGACTGATTCTAAATTTTGTCTGCTTACTAACTGTTTTAGTTTAGGAGGGGATTACACACAGAGTTTTCATAAACTCAGCCATTTATTAACTGTGCAGGTAATCCCCAACATTAGGAGGATCGGTGCTACGAGGGACTCGGATGTGGCCACACAACTGCTATTGTTTTCGATTTTCTTTTAAGTTATCTATTTACAAGTACTTATATTTGATCTGGGTTGTAACAAGGTCTCTTTTAATTTCTGATTCTAAATTTGGAATTTTATAAATTGTTTTATAATTGCTGGAGTAGAACACGATTTTCTGTTCCAAAACAATAATTGTTTTTCAAAATATCACGTTTCCACAAAACATTAAATTAAGCTTCTGCAGCAAATAAAGTTTTAAAGGTAATAATGTTTTACAAGAGAATGACTTTTAATAAACCAATGAAAATCGAGGTTTTCACAAGTTTTAAAATGGCCAGAGGTTTTAAATAGTAGGAAGGGTTTTCAATAAGAACATGGTTTTCGAAAAACACTTCAATATGACACGCCAGATTTCGGCCATAACGTCTAGGCCGGGTTTGGGGTGTTACATGAGCCAATAGTCTTTTTGAAAAAAGCAGAAAATGAACGATTTCACAACAACATATTGAATCACAACTTTTATCCCGAGCAGGGCATTTCTCTTTTGCCACAACAGGATTTGGGTAAGCAAGTCTCCAAAACAATCTCGAACTTAAAGTGGGAAACTTTTTGCAACCATCTTGGAAGCTACTCACCTTCACTGGTATGTGAGTTCTATGCCAATCTCTACGATCATGAATTAGAGTTTATTTTCGTTCGAGAAGGTTTGATACCATGGGACGCTGCAAATATTATCGAGCTATATAACACCAAGGTCGATGTAGACAAACACCCTAAGTTCATAGATGACATCACAGATGAAAAATGTGACTTGTTGGTGAGAGACCTATGTATCGAGGGAGCAGTTTGTATGGTTTCCCATTAAAAGAACTATATGATGCACCGTCACTTCTTGACATTGCAGGGTAAAATTTGGTTTCACTTTGTCAACTACAGACTAAAGCCCTCCACTTACAGCACCACAGTCACTCTGGACAGAATATGCCTGATACATTCTATAGTCAAATGCCAAAAAATTGATGTAGGTGTAAATCTTCACCAAGAAATAATTGACTGTGCTGCAAGGCAAACTAGGATCTTATGTTTCCCGTTACTGGTGATGTTATTGTGCCAGGAAAGATGAATCATGCCCCGTGCTGGTGAGGAAATCTTGGAAAATAAGGGTCCAATCAATAAAGCCTCTGTAGAAAGAATGACTCGAGGTAAGGAAATACTAATACTAAAGAAGGCAGAGACTAGCAAGAAAAGAAAGGGCAAAGCCAAAGCTGACAGAAAAGGAACATGCATGAATGTAGAGACATCCTCATGGCCCAAACTGAAGGATGTCGAGAAAATGGTAAATTCTATCAACAACAAGTAGATCAAGCTTGTCTCTACCATAGAAGATATGGAGAGATCCTGGAATTTATTTTATGCTTATACTAGAGCCTGGAGCAGTTCTATTGTAGCAACATTAGGCCAACTGAGCCCATCCCTACTACCAAAATTCTCTGTGTTTCAACCTATCATTCATAATTATGACCTCCTTTTCTCGGATGACGACTTAGAAGATTGAGATAGGCCAGTGGCATATTCACCCATTATACAGGCCTCTGATACTGAGAAAGAAGAGGAATCCAAGGACATCGACGAATGCCTACGAAAGATTGAGAGTTTATTTGAGGATGGCATTTTTACTAATCAAGAGGACACTATTGTTGAGAAGGAAGTTGATGCTGTAGAAGAAGTTGTTGCTGAAGAAGAAGAAGTTGCTAAAAATAAGAACAAAAATGAAGGCAAAGATTTTGTTAAGAAGGTTGTCACTGCACTCGAATCTGTGGGTGCAAATATTGAGTATTTAGAGCAAACTGTAGTGAGACCGGCGGAAGTTGCTGAGGTCACTAGTGAGGAGCATTACAATTCATGGGCAATAGTGGTCTACAGTGGACCACTCCAAGTGGCCTCTCATACACAAATAGTAGCTGATGATGCCAAGGCTAAAGCAGGAACTGAGGAGAAATCTGAAGACCGTGCAAAGCCCAAAGAAAAGAAAAGGAAGCGCCTCAAGGATAAAAAATGAAAGAATAAAAATAAGAAAATGAAGAGAAAGAAACATCATGCAGCCACATCGAAGACTATGGATAACTAAGTTAGTTTGTTTTAAGCTTTGGTTATAGTATTCATGCATTGCATGTAGCTATAGGTTTTATTTTATTAAGTATACATTGTCATTACATTGTCATTGTCATTACATTTTCATATTATTGCATTAGGGACAATGCAAACTTTAAGTTCAGGGAAATACACTTGGGGTTTGGAAATGCACCCATATTTCAAATTTTTTTATGAAGCATGCAAGGTTTAATTAATGAAATTTGTTAAAAGAATTTTGTTACATTCAATGCCTAATTCTTGAATCATGTGAATTATCAATGAATGAGTTTGATAAATTTGATAGAAGATTCTAGCTTCAATTCTTTGATGAATGGATTAGGTTGCATGAGTAATAGATGACTGCCATCATTCCTTAAATCTTGAATGAATTTGCTTTTTACAGCTACTTATATAGGTATATATAGTTATAAATTAGAGACACTCCAAAGTGAGTGTAGTATGGAAAGTTAAAAAGGAACACTCCAATACAAGCTTTAGAAAAATCAATCTGGCCAAAGGCTGTCACTGCATGAGTGTGTGTCGGCGCAATTATGTACTCCTTGGGGGTTCGTTGTAGCCCATCATTACTTATCAGGAACAAGGGTATAATAATGCAGCAATATCCCTTATTTCGAATATATATATGTATATAATTACTTAGTATTGTACAATAAATGCTGCAATGGTATATAGAGTTTAGGGTCTGAAGCATGATGCATTGATGAAGTTGCAACCTTATTCATTCATGCTTATGAATTATCGATGAAATATTCTTTCACTTGAATGCTTTTCATCCATTAGGAATTTAGAGGGTTCAAGTTGCTAGAATGGTCATTTGCCTCAGTAAAAGTTCTTGTAACTTGCTAGTTTATGTTCTACTTGAGGATAAGTAAAAAACCAATTTTTGGGGTGTCATAGCACTAGAAAAAACATATGTTTTCCTCCTACTTATTGGTTAAATTACTCCCATTTAGTTATCCTTGGCATACATTTTAGCATTTTCAGTTTAGTAAATTGTATTTTTTAACTCAGTGACTCCTAGCCTATTTTATCCTTAATTTTACTCTCTTATTGCATTGATGTCATTGCATGAGTTAATTCTAGATTACATCTAGAATTGTCGCTGCACCTGACGGATGTCTGTAGTGTCGCTGCATGGGTTAATTCTAGATTGCATTCAGAATTGTCACTACATCTGACAACTATACGGATAAGAACCAAAATTGCATGAGCTGTCCAGTCTAGTATAACCAACCTATACGAACAAGGACAGAATAATTTTAGGGAAATGACACTTGTACTATGGAGAAGGACATAAATAATGGACATGAGAAGAAAAAGGGGCCGACTAGAGCTTTTTTTTTCTATCATCATCTTCATCATCCAACCTTGGAGTTGGTGGCCATGGCAGCTTAAGCCTCTCATGGGTAAGCCAACGTGAAAACCAAATGCAGACTAGCTTCTAACGAGGAGACCTAAGTGCGCGAAAAGAGGGAATAGAGAGATTCAGTCGAGTTGTCTAGGGATAGTATTCTCCTTTTGATTCTTTCTTATTTCCTTCTAAATGCTGGTGATTACTCTCTGGTTTTTGATTGTATGGAAGTACTGATGAAATCTTGGTGAAATGTTATCTTATTTAATCTTGCTTTTATTGTTTAACCTTGGGGTTTGAATTTTTTTAAGACAGAAGTGTTATTGCTGTCATTGACACTAGAAAGTGCAGTGACAGTTTGAGCCAACAAGCATTTTAAAAGAAGTTGAGTGAGGATTAGAGGAATTTAGTCCACTTGTTCTTAATAGTGCTGTATTGCTTTCATCAGAAGGTGAGGTTAATATGCATGTTTAAGTCTTAGATTAAATAGAGGAGTAACGCTAGGTAAGATATACATTAAATTTTTTTGCATCAACAATCACCTATACTTTTATACCTTGTTAGCACTTAGTATTCTACTGAAGATTCATGTTGGAGATCCCAGTTTATCATTATCATATTTTATTTTAATATTTTTAAAGTTATTGCATCAAAAACTATCCTTACAATTTATCTCGTTTATATCCAGTTATTGCACTGACATTAATAGACAAAAGACTACCATCCTTGTGGGATCAATATTCGAAAGACTCAGATCTATCTACTACACTTGCATCGACAGTGTACGGTTGCACATTATTACTATGATGTTAAACAACTAATCAATGGTCTACGATGTTGATTTGTAAGGTCAGGATTACTCAGAATATGTCCTTACTGACACTAATGCCTCTACAAAACCATACTCAATCTACTACCTAGAAGAGTTCTAAAATGGTCAGCTTATTTCGAGAACAAGACCTCAAGTTACCTTACCTTAAGCGATATATGTATATAAGCTTTAGCATGATACCCTGTATTGTTTTATTTTTTTTGTATGAACACTGTTCTATATCTAGAGGCTGCTACAAGTATTCTGTCAAACACTTGCTCATATCATTCAATTTCGGTCTTATTAACCTAACCTTGTTAGAATAAGCTTAATTTAATGAACATGCTATACGTCCATCTATGTCTAGAGTTTGCAAACATGTAATTTTATAAAAAAACCATTGAATGAAACAGAATATTAAAGCATAGATTCAGTCATTAAAGAAAATAAGAGTTTTATCAAGTAATCCCAATCCTATGATGTTTAGCTTATGGGGTGGCAATTAAAATTGAAATCCAAAATAACATTCAACATCATTTTCATTAAATCAATTATGAAGAGTAATCAAGAAATAACAAAAGAACTTTTGGAAGATAGTTTTCGCTTATCCAACCTACACTTCAGCAATGCAGTGTCTTGTGGTGGCTGAAAGAGACTGTCTTCATCTTCGTCTTTCCGTCTCTATTCAGCTGCTACCCTCTAATTTTCCCTTCGCTACCTTTTGGATTTCCTCCTATGGCTTTTATAATGGTTTTCTGTAGGGTAAATCCACCAATCCATGATTTTCTTCCCTTTTTTACAAGTAGATATATTTGGTACAAGTTCAACTGGGCGTAAAACTAGCATACTTTGAGCGTTTACTGGACATCTTCCTGGCATTGCCATGGCATTTGTGTTGACAAACTATCCAACCCTTTGCCCCGAAAAACCTTTACTCCTTTACTTCTTGTTCCTTAACTTGCACTTGCCAATCCACCACCACATACAACCCTTCCACAAACAATTAAAAATAACTTACATTTAAGTACAATCCAAGCTCCTAATGTCATGCTGAAACAAGAAAAATACTAACGAAATGTCCTAAAATCCAACTAAATGTACCAAGTAAAAGCAATTAGCTAGATCTAAATGGATGAAATATAACTTTTTTTCAAGAGTTATCACACCCACAAAATTGAGTTATTTCTTGTCCTCAAGCAAAATATACATGAATGAATGGATGCAACAACGTTTTTTGACACACATAACCACCTTGTACTACCAATCCATTCAAAAAACAATATATACTTCAGTTCTCAGAAATATTTTTTCTCTCAGAACTTGTTCGAGTTTCAAAGGTTTGCTCAACAAAGGTATTGCAAAAAATTGCTCCCTAAAAACAAAATTTTGTAAGTACTTATGTATGCTTTCTGGCCATAGAAAACATCTTTTAATTTACTCAATTCATTTTTTACCTAAACTCAAGTTACTTTGAAACCCTTGCTTTAAGACTTCACAAAATATTTATTTATTTTTTTCTTTTATTATTTCTTTTTCAAAGCATATTAAGGGGTTTAGCATGCCACAAAATTCTTTGACTTGATAATCACAATGGAACATACACCGAATTACCTAGTACTCAACCATGTCACAATTTAACTAGAAATCACTCTTGAAGCTAAGGCTTTTAACTTAGAATATGGATGGAGCAAACAACTACATCCTTAGCTACTCAGTATGTCACTACAGTGGAGTGCCCCTAATTTCATTTTCTTTGTTACACACTCTTAATTGGACTCACCTTTCTAGTTAATAACATGATGGAGCAAGCAAAGTGGTGTTGACTTACTTGGAAATTCTAAGCATTGCAGTGTCCATTGTCCTTTATTTAAGTGATACCGTGGCAACATGACTGAGTTTGGATTCAAAAGTCTCTAAGTTCATTAAAAGATACTTGCTATAGTCAAAAATTAACTGAGGTTAGGACATCTCATATTTGGGAGGTAATCTTCAAGCAACCTAACTTGAGCTAAATTCACATAATCTCCTATCACATGTTCTAAGTGTATTGAAGAATTTAAGTTCATTATCGAACATCATAAGTAAATATTGCACTCTACATAGGCAAAATAGTACTTAGTAGTTACATCGTAGTGGCAAAACAAATTTAACGAGCATATTAGAATAAGCATACGTACTAAATATGTGACAGTCTAAATTAGACCCTAGTTGGGATGTAGTTTCGGGGCCATAAGACCGAGTCCCAAGAATTTATTTAAAATTTAGTTGCATTTCCTCTATGTATATTAGTGCATGTGTGAAAATTTGATGATTTAATTTAGACTTATGAATGTGAATTTCGTGTGATTGTCTTAGTTGAGAACTTAAGAAAATATGATAGGGGAATGTGTAAGGACCAAATAATAACAAAGTGAGGGATCTTGGGTTTGCACGTCAAATTGCCAAAAAAACCCAAGTAGTGGCCGGCCATGCCATGATGCCCATCCCTTAGGTTGAATTTCAATGCAATTATTTATTAGTTAACAATTAAAATAAATAAAAGAAAGGAATTAAAAAGGAAAAGATGAACAAAATGAGGAGGGAAGAAGGAGTGTTCATGTTATCTTTCTTTTGCAATTGCCGTAACTAGAGGAAGAGGAAGAAGGAAGATTCGGCCAAGGTGGTCCTCTAGATTAAGGTATGTTCAAGGTTATTTTTGGAAGTATATACAACCTTTGGGTGATGAGTCTAAATTCTATCTATCTCATGGTTGGATTTGGGGTTGTTGGAGAGTTAGGATTCGGCTAAGGAGCTTAAAAATTTTAGTTGATACCTTGATGCTATTAGCATGCTAGTTATATGGATGTGTTAAGTTGCTTGTTATGTTAGCATGAAAGTTGAAATTGTTAAGCTATTTTGTTGGAGGTGCCGACTTTAGGACTAAGAAGAGAATGAGTATTCGGCCAACATAGTGGAAAGGTGGGTGTTGCCGATTGTTAGATTTAGACTATGGGAGTGGCTATAATGGGCATTAAGATGTGGAACTTAAGAAATGTAGTTATATGTGGATTTACATGATGTTACAAATAGATGTGAAAATATGCTAGATTAGGAAATTTCGATCAAGTGTTCATGAGATGAAATTAGGTGTTTAAATGATGTTATAGTTGACATTGTACATATATACGTACATTCGGCCATCTAATTGAGTATGAAGGTGGTGTTAAATCTAATTGTGATGCCCATTCGGAAGTATATATACATATATATATATACATAAGTATGCCCATTCGTGATGTTACCTTTAATTATGTGTATAATCGACTAAATGGGTAATTAGTGAGGATGGTTGCCGAATATACAAACATACATATGCATGTGTAATTGAATTATGAATGTTTAGCAAGATGGTTAAACTGGTTGATTTATTGATTAGGCTCAAGGAGTTAAAGGAGGAGAATCAAGCAAAGGCAAAGAAAAGATCATCGAGTAGTCGAGTTGGAACCGTCTTACCCAACACAAGGTAAGTCACTAAGCATATATTTGGTATTGATTTAAATAGTCATAATGTCTATGTAATTATGTCGAATGAAATGATAAATATATATATACACATATGCATGGGGTGATGAAAGTATTGAATGAAAAAGAAAAGAGGTGAGGTGTATTGAGATGTAGATTTCGGCACTAAGTGTGCGGGTTTAAATTGCATAGCACTAAGTGTGCAAGTTTGATTATATAGCACTAAGTGTGCGAGTTTGATTATGTAAGCACTAATTGTGCGAGTTTGATTATATAACACTAAGTGTGCGGACTTACTATATGTTTTTGAAGCACTATTGACACTAAGTGTGCGACCTTATTGAGTTGGTCACGGACAGCGGACGAGTAAGTGTCTTGAGTTCGTGGCTAATAGACGTTATGTTTATATTTGGAATTCTTGCTTGATAAGTTTTGAACCTATGTGATAATTATACTTGAAGTGACGTACATGAGATTCATCGTGGAATAGAGGGAATGTTATTTAGTTGCATGAATGTAACGAGAATGAAAGCATCCATGGAAAATGCCTCAAATACCATGTTGAGTAGCATATGAAAAATTGATGTAGTACTTTGTATGATATTGAGCCGAAAGGTCTAAGGAACCATGGCATAGTTGGTATGGGTGGAGAGAATTAACCCCTTTTCACTTGTTTTCTCATGTGATAATTTATTAATGGATGATTATGTAATGCTTATGACTTACTGAGTTATATACTCACTCGGTGTTTGCTTGTCACCTACTTTAGGTTTCTTGGACTCGTCTTTTTGCGTGCTTGGGACCGTCATCGAAGTCATCACACCAGCTAGCAAGTTTTGGTACTTTCTTCTTAGTCGGTCTAGGAGAACATTTCGGCATGTATAGGCTATTATGTTGTGTTTGAACTTTGATATGTAAACTTTCAGCCATGGGAAAATGGCATAAATGTTAATTTGGACTTTGGGTCCTATGATATTTAGTTATAAATCTTAGTAAATGGGTTTTATAATGTGGTCATGACTGATATTGGGCCAATTCGGTTTTGGTTGAATAATAGTTGAGGCCTATTCGATTTTTATGCCATATGTCATGGTTGATTATTTTTGGTGCTAAAATTCATGATATGGCAATAGTGTAGTAGGGAGATGTTTGACAATGATTAGCCTTTGGCATGGCTAGTCATGATCATAATTGGTGATAGGTATGATGAATCACTCGTTAGACCAAGGAAAATCACGAAATATGCATAGTCTGCTTTAGTAACAGATGCTGACAGCATCAGTGTTGTGAGATTGAAAAATCACTAAAAATAGTAGAAATGGAATTAAATACTGAATAAATTAGGTAATCGAATCTTGATGAGTCTATTTTCATATGGAAGAAACGAAATGACCATATGAACTTTATGTTAGGAGATAATTAAATTCTTGTGAAACAGTGCCAGAGCGATTTCTGGATCCCCTGTTATGACTTAGAAAATTCACCGTAAATTTTATCGAGATAATTAGAGGTCGTGCCTTATATTTACAGATTCGTTATCGAGTCTAGTTTCATTAGAGATAAACGGCATAAGTATTGAAGCTCTGTAAAGGGAGATATCTAAGTCGTAATGCACAAAGGTCAGAGTAGTCGAACCCAGGAACAGGGA
The DNA here is from genome assembly GCF_007990345.1 of Gossypium hirsutum. Taxonomy (NCBI): domain Eukaryota; kingdom Viridiplantae; phylum Streptophyta; class Magnoliopsida; order Malvales; family Malvaceae; genus Gossypium; species Gossypium hirsutum. The sequence continues at coordinate 30,925,941 of NC_053424.1, forward strand.
CGACTTTAACTAATAAACTGTACCAATTGGCCATACCAAAAATTCTACAAAAATTCTACCATATAGATATATGAGTCTAGTTCCGGGAAAAATTTATGGAACTGGATTTTGAGTTTCAGAACTCAAGATATGATTTTTAAAGTGACTAGTACGCAGATTGGCAGCTTGTCTGGGAAATTTTTAATAAGTTGTTTGAAGTCTGTTAACACCTCGTGTTCGACTCCGGCGACGGTCTCGGGTTCGGGGTGTTACAAAATATATAATGCTACCTAAATGTACAATACACCTCCAAACCTAAGGGAGGGATTGTCCTCAATGCATGTACAGATATGCAATAGAAAAAAAAATATAGACATGTATAGAGAATGTCATGGTAAAAGAAATAAATGCATGCGGTATGAAAAAGAACTTCCTTGGCTTTGACTAGAGTGTAGTTACTTCATTTAGTCCTATAAGCGGATTTACGAGCATTAACTTTATACCTCAGCTTCCTCTTCATGAGGTTTATTTCGTCCCCCTCTTTATCATTTTCTGTGAGTTCATCAATAAGACAATCGATGCCACAGTCTTGTGCAGTCGTAGAAGCTGGTTAGGTGGGTGGAGCAGGGTCCTTACCTTTCGTAGAGGCAGTAGTGGTAGTGGTAGTTTCATCTTTCTTTGCTTCTGCTTCTTTCTCAAGATTTAATGATGTTGTCTTTTTAGGCTCCTTAGCGACAGTTTCCCCTTCATCAGCAGTGGCTCCCAAATTCACGGATTCGACTCTGGCATTAGGAGTTTGGGTTGGCTTCTCTGTAGCTTTAGGAATTGGGAGCAAAAAGGTGGGGAAGGTAGGGAATTCTGGCATCGTCTTTGTAATGTTCTTCTGTAGGGATCTTTTAAGAGCCAAATCTCTGCTCCTCACATAAGTCCAATATTGAGCCTACTACTCTTGGGCCTTGGCTATTTCTTCAGCTCGTTGAAATTTTTGAATGTCAAAGAGGGAAAACCTTTGCTGTAGTTACTGTAAGGAGTGGAACACTTCTATTCGAAGGAGTTGCAAGATGCTAAGGGTGCTACCACGGTAAAATGTGTAGTAGTAGAAGTAGTAGCTTGACTATGCTGAGCTAATTTTGCAAGATCAATGCCAGCTCGAAATAGTCCACCCTTGTTAGGGGTGACATCCTCATCATCATTGAAAAGGACTCTAGTAGTGCAGCACAAAGTAGTAATAAGGGAGGGGAAGTTTAGGCTACCAACATTTTTCTTGGCACATCGGTGCACCTCCTAAAAAATGATTTGGCCAATGTTAATTCTTCACCCCATGATGATCGAGTGTAATAAGAGCGATCTTTCCTTTGAAATTGTTGTATTGTGAGTTCATAGTGTAATAACCCATTTTTAGTCAAACCGGAATAGTGGTTTCGGGACCTCAAATCCAAAGTAAAAATAATTATTTTATTATTATTCTAATGTCTACAACATGATAATGTGATTGTGAGAAAATTTTGTTAAGAAATTTTATTGTTTGAATGCTTAATTCGATGAAAACGACTAAATCACGTAAAATGTAAACCTTGTGTTCTATTAGTTAAAGGTATTAAATGGCTATGAAATTAATTAGTGGAGGCCCTTATGTAGTAATTAGTCCATTTTTAATGTTAATGGACATTTATGGGCTTAAAATGGATGTTTAAAATGATTATATAACAAGGTTAATTTTGTAATTTGGTAACTAAGGTAAATTAAATATAAACAACAAATTGTATCATATTTTAGTCACCTTCTTCCACCGAATTTTGAATGAAGAAAAGCCATTTCTAGGGTTTCGACATTCGGTCCCTTCATGGTTTAATTGTAAGTTTTCGTTTGTTCCGTTTTTAATGATTTTATGTTTTTGAGATCGTTGCAGCTTAATCTAGCTAGCCCAGGGACTAATTTGCAAAACTGTTAAAGGTTTAGGGTTTTTTCGTTGATGAATCTATATGTTTTTTGATGTTTAATAGTAGAAAATGCATGCTTGTTGTTAGATAAACAACATTTGTTAGTAAAATGTCGAATTAGGGATTAAATTGTGAAATAAATGAAAACTATAGGCTGTTAGGGACTTAATTGAAATTCGGCTAGCATGTGTTTGGATTGAATTGCATGAATTTTTATTTTTATGAGATAAGGACGGAATTGTAAAACGTTGAAATATTAGGGGCTAAAGTGTAAAGCTGCCTTAATGTGAATTTTGGACTAAATTGAATAGAGTGATTATTAAATAAGTTAATTTTGACTACAATTAAATCAACAAAGGTGAAATACAGATTTAGATCGGGGAAGGAATAAGATTTTGGACTAATCAACTCATTTCGTCATTTTTGCATTTGAGGTAAGTTCGTATGTAATAAGCTTTGTTATAATTTTATTCTGAATGTTATAATATTGCATAAACTGTGAATAAGACTCTACGGACATGTTCTACGACAATTCAGCAATTGTGAAGTCCTGGTTGAACCTTAGGAATAGATTACGATATGAATGACATGTCATTAGGGGTTATGTACTTTGGATGCTGGTTTGTACGTCCTACCAGTGGCTAAATCATCCGGCATGTGTTGCGGATACTTATCGGCTTATGTGAACAGCACCGTGTAGCTTTGTCATGACCATCAGCTTGTGTAGGCAGACCCGTTGATTGCTCAAGAGTGAGCATTATATGTGATACGAGATTGAGATAGCTTCAGCTATATATATATGGCACTTAGGGTGCAAGATTCCCGGGTATCCAATAGTATTCTGAATGGTTCAATGGGTATATCAAAGACATGGATGAGTATGAGACTAATAAGAGGTGGTATAGGTATGTACATGAACTGTATGAGTTTTGAATCGAAGAAACATGTGAATTTCACATCAAATCTTATGTTTGTATATGTGGAAGGTTTGTTAGCTAATATGAATTATGTGTTGATATATTTAATTTTTTGAATTGTGTATTTATGATTAATTGAGTTTATTTCATACGAGCTTACTAAGCTTTATAGCTTACTTTGTTTATTTTCTTGTGTTTTATTGTGAATCAAAGCTAGCTCGGATTCAGAAATCATCAAAGACTTAATCACACTATCCAACTATCATTTTAGTACTTTTGAACTTAAGAATTTTGAGTATATGGCATGTATAGGGACTTTGGCCATGTTGTATATATGTTCTTAATGAATTTGGTCATTTGAAATGGCTTGTAAATATTAAGAGTTTGGTTTTGTATATAACCATGAGAGTTTACTTAATTTGGTTGGTTTGGTTGTGTATATATATATGTGCATATGGCTTGTGTTGTGAGTTTTTTGATGGACATGTGATGCTAGTTGGTATTAGGTTATTAGGGGTACTAAATGGTTGAAAATTGAATTTGGTATGTTTGTGAGATTAGGCTGACTGATGCATGTTCGAAAGTGATTATATTGTTAATTTGAGAATATGAGTTTTGGTATGAACTTGAATGGCACATTGTGGTATTGATGTCTTTTGTATTGGTTGGTATTGAAATGGTATGAATTATGCTTGATTGAGGTTAGTTGGCTTTTGTGACAATTGGGTTGATGTAGGTGTAAGTAAGTTTAAGAGGCAATATGGCTTGGTAAGTAGTCTATTTTTGTCCACACGGGCATGTGTCTTAGCTGTATGTGACACATGGTAATGTTACACAGCTATGTGTCCCCTGGTATTGAATTAAAAATCAAGTTAGTGTGCTCCACACAGCTTAGCACACGGGCGTGTGACTTGGCCATGTGGCATAAGTCAGTATACCCTACAGGTTTGGCACGGCCTAGCACACAGCTTGACACACGGGCGTGTGTGGCCATTTCTTAGGGCAGACGGGCTAGCCACATGAGTGTGTGTTGGCCGTGTAACCCAAGTCAGAGAGTTACACGCGGTTGAGCATTGGCTAGGACATGACCATGTGATTCTTTTCGATTGTTCACATGGCCTGTGACACGGGTGTGTCTTTGGCCGTGTGAGACACATGGCCTGGCCACATGGGTGTGTGTCCCCTGTAATTTGGAAAGTTTTTCTAAGTTTTTTAAAAATTTCTTGAGTTACCAATTTAGTCCCCAACCACACCTTAAGCCTATTTTATGCCTTGTAAGCTTGTAGTAGGGATGATGTGAATGATATTGAATGATGATTAATTGAAATTTAAAAATCTATGTGAAATAAATGTTTAATTATTTTATAAGTTTGGTAATGCTCTGTAACCCTATTCCGACGTTGAATACGGGTGAGAGGTGTTACATTTATTGGTATCAGAGCTATGGTTTAGTCAATTATCGGACTAACGTATCGTATGTGAGAGTTTAGTTATACATACCATAGATAACATGTGATAGTGTGATATCTCCTGATAGTTTAAATCGTGTTTTCGTATAGTAAATGAATCCCAATCGAGCTATAGCTGACGATGTTGAGAGTAATGTGCTAGTCTCTATTCACAGAGTAGTACAATCTGAGTCGAGACCCGTAACGAGTAGCTAGATAGGACAATCTAAAGAAGCCTTTTTCCAAATGATGAACGAGTAGCTTACGGAGTTTGTTCAAACAAATCTGGCTGCTAAACAACCTCCACCCCTACCTAATCCCCAATTGATTCCTGTAGCTCATCATGGTGTGGAACTTTTGCGATTGAATAAGCTACCAGTTGATAAGATTCGAAAATATGGGCCGAAGAGTTTAGAGCCACTATTGATATGATCCTGAGAGAGTCAAGTTTTGGCTTGAAAATATGATTCGGGTATTTGATAAGCTTTCTCGCACACTGGCTGAGTGTTTAAAATGTGTCGTATCACTTTCGAGGGACACAGCATATCAATGGTGGAATACTCTAGAATCAGTGGTGCCGAGAGAAAGGGTCACCTGGAAATTCTTTCAAGCTGAGTTTAGAAAGAAATACATCAGTCAATAGTTTATTGATAAAAAATGCAAAGAGTTTTTTTGTAGATGAAACAGGGTCGTATGTCTGTGTTTGAATATGAGCGAGAGTTTGTGAGACTCAGTAAGTATGCTCGGGAATATGTTTCAACCGAAACAATTATGTGTAAATGATTTGAAGATGGATTGAACGAAGACATCAGATTGCTAGTCAGGATTCTATAGCTGAAAGAATTCGTGTTGCTAGTTGACAGAGCTTGTAAAGCCAAAGAATTGGGCAAAAAAAAGAGAAAAGTTGATTTCGAGGCTAGAGATTCGAGAAAGAGATCGATGAGTAAACCATATCAATCCTTGTCAAATAAATCACGGGATTTGTATACTCGTTCAAATGCTTCAATCAGGTATCCAAATAGAGATCATGGAAAGCAATACTCAAGTACTAAAACTCAAGCTACATCAGTATCGAGTGCTGGCCACGTGAGTGTCAACAGTGTGATCGAAGACATTTTGGTGAGTGCTAGATAAATAATAGAGGTTGTTTTCAATGTGACTCACAAGATCATTTCATTCGATATTGCCCGGAGTTAGCCAAGAAAGATAAATTTTAGAATGCAAGGCTGAGCAACACAGCTACTAGAGGGAGGCCACCTAGAAATACAAGGAATGTAACCAGTAGTAAAAGTGCGACAAAAGATTTAGCTGTGAGATCCGAGGCTAGAGCACCTCTTAGACTTATGCTATTCGCGCTCATGAAGATGCATCATCACCAGATGTTATCACCAGTATATTTTCTCTTTATGACACTAATGTAATTGCATTGATTGATCCTGGATTGACCCATTCATATATCTATATGAATTTAGTGTCTAGTAAGAGTTTGCCTGTTGAGTCTATTGAGTTTGTGGTTAAAGTGTCGAGCCCCTTAGGAAAATATGTTCTAGTTGATAAAGTTTGCAAGAACTCTCCTTTAATGATTTGGGGTTACTCTTTTCCAACTAATTTGATGCTTTTGCTATTTGATGAATTTGATGTGGTACTGGGTATAGATTGGTTATTTCTGCATGATGTTGTTGTGAATTTTAGACGAAAGACTATTGAATTGAAATGTCAGAATAGTGAAATCCTTTGAATTGAATCAGATGAGTTGAATGGATTGCCTGTTGTGATTTCATCTGTGTCAGCTCAGAAATATGTGAGGAAAGGTTGTGGAGCTTATCTTGCTTATTATTGGATAAAAAAGCATCTGAATTGAAGATTGAATCAGTGCCAGTAGTCTGTGAGTATCTGAATTTGTTTCTAGAAGAGTTATCGGGTTTACCACTAATTAGAGAGGTCAAGTTTGCTATTGAGATAGTACCAGGAACATCATCGATATCAATAGCTCCGTATAGAATGGCTCCGAAAGAATTGAAAGAATTGAAAGCTCGGTTGCAAGAGTTAACAGATAGAGGTTTTTCATGACCTAGTTTTTCACTCTAGGGTGCATCGGTATTGTTCATAAAAAAGAAAGACGGATCAATGAGACTTTGTATTCATTACATCAGCTCAAAAAGGTTACGATAAAGAGAAAGTATCCTTCGCTGCGAATTGATGACTTGGTCGATCAGTTGAAAGAAGCAACAATGTTTTCAAAGATTGATCTGAGATCTGATTATTATCAGTTGCGAGTTAAAGATTCGGATGTACCGAAAATTGTGTTCAAAACATGGTACAGGCATTATGAATTTCTTGTTAGGCCTTTCGGATTAACTAATGCTCTTGCAGTTTTTATGGATTTGATGAATAAAATTTTTAGACTGTATTTAGACAGATTTGTTGTTGTATTTATTGACGACATTCTGATCTATTCACGAGATGAGTTTGAGCATGTCGAGCATTTAAGGATTGTGCTAAAAACTTTGATAGATAAGCAATTGTTTTCTAAATTCTGCAAATGTGAGTTTTGACTCCGAGAAGTCAGATTTTTAGGACATATTGTTTCGGCGAAAGGCATACGAGTTGATCCGAGCTAGATTTCAGCCGTTGTTGATTGGAAACCACCAAAAATGTATCCAAAGTCAGAAGCTTTCTGGGGTTAGTTGGTTATTATCGATGTTTTGTTAAAGAATTCTCGATGATTGCTACACCGATGACTAGATTGTTACGAAAAGATGTGAAATTCGAGTGTTCTGAAAAATGTCAACAAAGTTTTGATTAGTTGAAAGCATTACTAAATAAGGCACCAGTTTTGGTTTAATCTGAGTTGGGTAAAGAGTTTGTGATTTTTAGTGACGTGTCATTGAATGGTTTAGGTTGTGCACTATCGTAAAGTGATAGCCTATGCCTCTAGACAGTTGAAACAGCATGAAAAGAATTATCCGACGCACGATTTAGACTTGGTTGCTATTGTATTTGCATTGAAAATTTGGTGACATCATTTATACGGTGAAAAGTGTCATATCTTTACTGATCATAAAAGCTTGAACTATATCATGACTTAGAAAGATTTGAATTTGCGACAACAATGATGGCTAGAGTTTCTAAAAGATTATGAGTTACTGATTGATTATCATCAGGGAAAAGTGAATGTACTCCTAGATGTTCTGAGTAGAAAATCTTTATTTACTTTGAGAGCAATGAATACTCAGTTAACCTTGTCTGGTGATGGTTCGATTCTAGCAGAATTAAAAGCTAAATAGGTATTTCTTCAGCAAATTTGTGAAGCTCAGAGGTGTGATAATGAATTGTAATTTAAAAGAGTGAAATGTGAGTCGATTAGTGATTCATACTATCAGATCAAATCCGATGATTGTTTAATGTTTCGAGATAGAATTTGCATGCCAAAGAATTCCGAGCCCATTCAGAAAATTTTACACGAAGCACATAGTGGTTGTTTATCTGTACATTCGGAGAGTACAAAAATGTATAATGATCTAAAAAAATTGTATTGGTGGTTGGGTATGAAACGAGACATTTCAAAGTTTGTATTGAGATGCTTGGTTTGTGAACAAGTTAAAGTTGAACATCAAGTGCCTTCGGGATTACTACAACCAATGATGATACGAGAGTGGAAATGGGATAAAGTTACGATGGATTTCGTAATAGATTTGCCCTTGTCTACGAAAAAGAAAGATGCTATTTGGGTCGTCGTTGATCAACTGATGAAATCGACACATTTCATTCCAGTACGTATAGACTATTCACTTGATAAAAATTTTAAATTGTACATTTCTAAGATCGTTAGATTGCACAGGGTGCCATTTTCGATTATTTCGGATAGAGATCTGAGGTTTACATCGCGATTTTGGATGAAATTGCAATATGCTCTGGGGTACGAGGTTGAACTTTAGTACTGCATTTCACCCGCAAATTGGCGGTCAGTTTGAGAGAGTAATTCAGATTCTCGAAGATATTCTTCGTTGTTGCGTTTTAAAGTTTGAAGGCAATTGGGTGAAATATTTACCATTGGTTGAATTTGTGTATAATAATACTTTTCAATCAGGCATAAAGATGGCACCGTATGAAGCATTGTATGGTCGTAAAATGTAGAACTCCATTGTATTGGACTGAGCTTAGTGAGAATGTAACAGCCCGGTTTAAATTCTAGTCGAAACAGTGGTTTTGAAACCAAAAATCCAAGTCAAAAAAATATTTTAATATTATTTTTCGTGCTAATAATATGTGAATTGACATCTATGAAAATTTCGTTATTTAATTTTACCGTTTGTGTGCTTAATTTGCAAAAAAGACCTAATCGCAGAAAATGCAAAAGTTGTGTGCAATTTGATTAAGTGCCAAATTGATGTGTCTCTTTCAATGTGAGGTCCTTATGATGAAATTAAACCATTGATAAGGTTAATGGACATTAATGACCATCCATTAGGTGATTTTTATATGGTTTAATTAAGGGAAAAATTAGTATTTGATTATTGAAGTTAATATTAATAAGGCAAACATGAAAATAAACCCATTATCACCTTGTTTTGGCGAAAATCAAAAGAAAAGAAAAGATAAAAGCTTGTTTAGGGTTCGACTAAGAGAATTTGTGATTAAGGTATTTGTTTTGCTCAATTTTTTATGATTTTTACGTTTTTGTGATCGTTGCTTTGTGTTCTATTAAGCCCAGCCTCAATTTCAAAATTTGATGATGATTTTAAGTTATGCCATTGTTGATTTTGTGAGTTTTGTAAAGTTAGTTGATGAAATATGCAAACTTGACGATAGATACATATGTTTTATATTGGGATTTTTGATGAATTTGAGTAATTTGGGCTAAATTGTGAAAATGAGGTTCTGAGGAACTAAAATGTGAAATAAATGAAATATATGGGCTTATATGAACTACATGAATATTCGGCTTAACATGTGTATAAAGAAATTGTGTGTATTTTGTGATTTTATGAAATAGGGACTAAAATGTTAAAATATGAAATGTGAGAGCTAATTTGTAAAATGCCCTAAATATGTGTATATGGATTGATTTGAATGAATGTAAGATTGACTAAGTCAAATTTGAATGTGTTTAGATCAAGAACCAAAGAAAACAGAATTAGATCGGGGAAAGTCGAAAGCCATCAATTAGCCGTTCGTTTTCGTTCATTTCTGTACGAGGTAAATCGATATACAAATAAATGTGTTTGAATTGATTTATTCATGATTATATGATATTGAATGATGATGAATGGTTATAGAAGCTGAATATGTGAAATTGAGAAAGTTTTGGTAATGTGACGACGTCCGAAAGCCCCGTACGAACCATAAGAATAGTTAGGATACATATGTCATGACATAGGATTTTCGATATGTGATTTCATGTAAGACCACGTTTGAGACGTTGGCATCAATTTCAGATTTATGTGTAAGACCATGTCTAGGACATCGGCATCGCATTTTATTTCGTGTAAGACCTTTTCTGGGATAGTGGCATCGATATTTGATTACATGTAAGACCACGTCTGGGATGTTGGCATTGTATGAGCTTTCCAAGCTATCCGCGTATCCTATTTGATTCCATATGGTTCAACAGGCATTTCGAGAAATGAATAACTATATGAATGTGTATCCAATTCAGGTACGTTTGAAATGTATAACATGATTGAGAATGAAAGGTAAGTATTTGTACAATTGTGGACATATGGTATATGTAAGTGAATTATGGTCAAATGAGCTATATGAGACTTATGGATATCTGAATATATTTTTCAATGAGTTACATGAATAAATTGGTTTAGATTTGTGTTATGTAATAAGTTTATTTGTACATGCCTTACTAAGCTTTTGAAAGCTTACTTTGTGTGTGTTTCCAATTGTTTTTAGATATCGAAGCTACCGGGAGCTCTAGGATCATCGAGGATCATCACCACACTATCAAACTCTATTTTGGTACATTTTGAAAATGTGAATATTGAAGTATAGCATGTATAGACTAGAAGTATTAGAGATATGTTTTTTATTTATGAATATTTAGCCATGTGATAAGGCTTGGTTTTGGTTGTGATAACGAATAACTTTTGAGTATAATCTATGTAATTTAATATTGCCAATATGATGTGTTCATGGATGGCCAAAGAGAATTGGTCAATTTGGTAAGATTATGGCATGTGATTGAATGTCGTAATTTAAGGTTATGAAACATATGTTTTGGTATGACTTTGGCTTATGATATGGCATGATTTTGGTATGGATATAAGCATGAAATTGGTTGTTAATGATATAGAATGAATAGTGTATGTTTTTTATTATGTATTGGTTGGAATTTGGTATAAAATGTTTTGGTTTTGATCTTGTAAGGAGGACCCAAAATTAGGGTAGCAAGTTGGCCTTGTAAATGGTCTATTTTTGCTCACACGGGTAGGGACACGGGCGTGTGTCTCTGCCATATTGTTCGAGGGCCATTTCGAAACGAGCCTGGGTAGACCACACGATTGCACACATGGGCGTATGCCAAGTCGTGTGGCCAAGTCAATTTCGAGCACGGGCTAGACACACGGGTGTGTGATTGGCCGTGTGACCCAAGTCAATAACCTCCCTAAATTTTACACGGCCTGGCATACAGGCGTGTCTTGTGGCCGTGTGGACAAGTCAGTATGTATGCTCTGTTTCACCATGGCATTAATACTCAGGCGTGTCTAATGCCATGTGAGGTACACGACCTATTCACACGGGCGTGTGACCTCTGTAACTTAGAAAAATTGTTTAGTTTCGAAAAAAAATTGTATGTGTTCAGTTTAGTCCCGACCTCTTCCTAATGCATGTTTAGGTTCTCGTTGACCTAAGTAAGGGACTCTATGATGTTAATTGACTATGATGCTTTGATGTTCGTGAATTGATCGTAAAATGTTTCGATATGTCTGGTAATGCCTCATAACCTTAGTCCAGCGACAAATAAGGGTTAAGGGTGTTACAGAGAAAAAGATTCACGAGGTTTATTTGATTAGAGAAACTGAAGATAAAGTGAAAATTATTCGCAACAGTTTAAAAACAACTTCAGATCGACAGAAATCTTATGCGGATTTGAAACGTAAAGACATAGAATTTCAAGTTGGTGAAAGAGTATTCTTGAAAGTATCTCAGTGGAAGAAGATTCTTTGATTTGGTCGCAAAGGCAAATTGAGTCCACGATTTATCGGGTTGTATGAGATCATCGAAAGAATAGGGCCAGTGGCATATCGGCTATCTTTACCTTCAGAATTAGAAAAGATCCAAAATGTATTTCATGTGTCGGTGTTACGACGATATCAATCAGATCCATCACATGTAATTTCTCTGACCGACGTTGAAATTCAACCTGATATGACATACAATGAAGAACCGATCAGACTTTTAGCTTGAGAGTTTAATGAATTGAGAAATAAGAGCATAGTGGTGAAAGTATTATCGCAATGTCACGGGGTTGAAGAAGCCACGCGAGAACCCGAGGAAGCTATGAGAAATCCATACCCTAACCTCTTTTCTAGTAAGAATTTCGGGGACGAAAATTCCTTAGAGGGAAAAGTTGTAATAACTTATTTTTAGTCAAATCGAGATAGTGGTTTTGGGACTACAAATCTAAAGTCAAAACAATTATTTTATTATTTTAATGCCTACATCATGATAATGTGATTGTGTGAAAAATTTTATTGTTTGAATGCTTAATTCGATGAAAATGACTAAATCGCGTAAAGTATAAAGCTTGTGTTCTATTAGATAAAGATAATAAATGGCTATGAAATTAATTAGTGGGGCCTTATGTAGTAACTAGTCCATTGTTAATGTTAATGGACATTTATGGGCTTAAAATGGATGTTTAGAATGATTATATAACAAGGTTAATTTTGTAATTTGGTAATTAAAGTAAATTGAATAAAAACAACAAATTGTATCATCCTTTAGTCACCTTCTTCCACTGAATTTGGAATAAAGAAAAGCCATTTCTAGGGTTTCAACATTCGGTCACTTCATGGTTTAATTGCAAGTTCGTTTTTGTTCCGTTTTTAATGATTTTTATGATTTTTAGATCGTTGCAACTTAATCTAGCTAGCAAAGGGACTAATTTACAAACTTGTTAAAGGTTTAGGGTTTTACCATTGATGAATATATATGTGTTTTGATGTTTAATGGTAGAAATGCATGCTTGTTGTTAGATAAACAATATTTGTTAAGTGATTTTTAGTAAAATGTCCAATTAGGGATTAAATTGTGAAATGAAACAAATTTGTGATTAAATTGTGAAATAAATGAAAAATATGGGTTGCTATGGGCTTAATTGAAATTCGGCTAGCATGGGTTTGGATTGAATTGCATAAATTTTTATTTTTATGAGATAAAGACTAAATTAAAAAATATTGAAATATTAGAGGCAATAGTGTAAAGTTTCCTTAATGTGAATTTTGGACTAAATTGAATAGAGTGATTATTAAATAAGTTAATTTTGATTACATCATGATTAAGAAAAGCGAAATACAAATTTAGATCGGGGAAAGAACAAGATTTTGGACTAATCGACTCATTTTTTTGTTTTTATATTCGAGGTAAGTTCGTGTATAATAAGCTTTGCTATAATTGTATTTTAAATGCTATAATATTGCATAAATTGTGAATACGACCCTACGGACATGTTCTACGACAATTCGGCAAGTGTGAAATCCCGGTTGAACCTTAGAAATAGATTAGGATACGAATGACATGTCATTAGGGGTTATGTAATTTGAGTGCTGGTCCATACATCATACCAGTGGCTGAGTCATACGGCATGTGTTACGGATACTCGACAACTTGTGTGAGCAGCACCATGTAGCTGCATGATGATCGTCAACTTATGTGAGCAACTCGTTGATAGCTCAAGAGTGAGCATTATATGCGATACGAGATTGAGATAGCTTCGGCTATATATATGAGGCACTTAGGGTGCGTGATTCCCAGGTATCCAATAGTATTTCGAATGGTTCAACAGGTATGAATGAGTATGAGACTAATAAGTGGTGCTACAGGTATGTACATGAACTGTATAAGTTTTGAATCAAAGAAACTTTTGAATTTCACATCTAATCTTATGTTTGAATATGTGGAAGGTTTGTTAGCTAATATGAATTATCTGTTTTTCACATCTAATCTTATGTTTGAATATGTGGAAGGTTTGTTAGCTAATATGAATTATCTGTTGATATATTCAATTGATTGAATTGTGTATTTATGATTAATTGAGTTTATTTCATATGGGCTTACTAAGCTTTATAGCTTCCTTTGTTTATTTTCTCGTGTTTTATAGTGAAATCAAAGCTAGCTCAGATTCGGGAATTATCGGAGACTTCATCGCACTATCCAATTATCACTTTGGTACTTTTGAACTTAAGAATTTTGAGTATATGGCATGTGTAGGGACTTTGGTCATGTTGGTATATATGTTCTTAATAAATTTGGTCATTTGAAATGGCTTGTAAATATTAAGAGTTTGGTTTTGTGTATAGCCATGAGAGTTGGCTTAATTTGGTTGGTTTAGTTGTGTGTATATATATATGTGCATATGGCTTGTGTTGTAAGTTTGTTGATGGATATGTGATGCTAGTTGGTATTTGGTTATTAAGGGTACTAAATGGTTGAGAATTGAATTTGGTATGTTTGTGAGATTAGGCTGAATGATGCATGTTTGAAAGTGATTATATTGTTAATTTGAGATTATGAGTTTTGGCATGAACTTGAATGGCGCATTGTGGTATTAATGTGTTTTGTATTGGTTGGTATTGAAATGGTATGAATTATGCTTGATTGAGGTTGGTTGAATGCCAAACTATGTCATGTTTTTGTGCCAATTGGGTTGATGTAGGTGTAAGCAAGTTTGGGTGGCAATATGGCTCGGTAAATATCCTATTTTTGTCGACATGGGTAGAGACACGGGTGTGTGTCTTAGCCGTGTGTGACACACTATCAGGTTATACGGTCGTGTGTCCTCTAGTGTTGAATTAAAAATCAAGTCAGTGTGTTCCACACGGCTTAGCACACGAGCATGTGACGTGGTTATGTGGCATAAGTTAGTATACCCTACAGGTTTGGCACGGCTTAGCACACGGCCTGACACACAGGCATGTATGGCCATTTCTAAAGAGTCGCCTCATGCCATCTATTTGTTTTTCTTGATTTCCTATTGATTTTTTCTTTGTCTTCTTCCTGGGTGTTCGTCTATCTATTTGTGGCTGCTTCTTGGCTCGTTGAGGCTTTTGTGGTTTCGTACGAGATCGTTTTGGTGGCGGTGCTCCGTTGATACGCGTTATTACTCGTTTTGGAACCATTTTCTGAAGAGTCGCCTCATGCCATCTATAACACTCCTTACTCGTATTCAACACCCCTTAATTGTTTTATAATCCTGGTAATACTCTGTAACCTTATTCCGACATTAAATACGAGTAAGGGGTGTTATAAATGGCATGAGGTGACTCTTCAGGAAATGGTTCCACACTTTCCCAATAGGCTTTAAAGAAGCCCTTTCAATGGTATAGTAATCTTGATTGGAAACAGTCTAATGCATACATTCAACACATAAATCATTCAAGACATGAGTGATGTAACACCCCAAACCTGGCCCAGACGTTATGGCTGGATCCGACATGTCACATTCAAGTTTTTAAGAAAACCCATGCCTCTTTTACCGTCTTTCTTAGTGTTTTAAAAGATAGTCTTTGCTACATTAATAAAGTGAATGGAAGCTGTGCACTAGGTAGGTATTCGAAACAGAGGAGGTGAGCCATGAAGGCTGCTTAAGTACCAAGCTCTTGATTGGATCCAATCCTGGACATGCCCACAACCATTGCCACACTTTGGTGCAAGGTTAGGTTTTGAGAAAAACGAGTTGGAATTCATTTAAGTAGATATTTTCGATAAACCGATTAATTGTATCGTTGCGTTATTTTGAAAACAATTATCATTTTGGAAACGCGCCCTAAGTCTAACCCATTTTGGATTGTTATCAGTAAAATATAGGGTATAAAATACAATAATCCCAAAAAAATAATTAAAATGACCTTATTACAACCCAAAACCAAATAATAATATTAATTAAGATAAAAATTATAAAAAAATAAACTGGTTACTTATTGCAATTAAGAGAAATAGAAACAGTAGTGTGGCCATCTCCGAGTCCCTCGCAGCTCCAAACCATCTAAGCTTAGGGATTACCTGCACAGTTAGAAATGGGGTGAGTTTATGAAAACTCAATGTGTAATCCCCAACAAAAAAACAAACAGTGAATAACACAGTGTCAGTACAATCTGGGCCAAAGGCCTATTCAGTAACAGTACAGTCTGGGCCTTAGCCCTTAAACAGTAGCAATATGAGCCTAAGCCCTAATTCAGTCTCGACATATACTGGGCCGAAGCCTTTTCATAAATCATATCACTGGGCCGAAGCCTTTTCATAAATCATATCACTGGCCAAAGCCTTTACTGTAAGCGGTATGGCCCATAGGCCCATTTCAATATCACATGTAATATCAATGAATGTATGCAAGCCGATTTGGGGAGACTACTCAACCCACCATCCGCTACTCTCCACCCGTACCAACCAACACACCATGTGAGGAATAACTCAACCCACCCAACCAAACTCTCCACTGGCAGCATAGCTGCTTTATCATATAACTGGAGGCCTAGCCTCTTTTAATAACTGGGGTAAAGCCCTTTTTGATAAACTGGGGCAAAGCCCTTCTCGGTAAACTAGGGCGTAGCCCTTTTAGCACTTCCTCCATTTATAAAACCCAACCCATGAAACATGTCATGTATGCAGAATATCATGCCAATATTTGAATCAAACAATCACAGTCAAGTCATTCATATCACCAACATATATTCACAATCAAATCCATCAACCACACAGTCCAAGTCAGTCATTTGCCCACAAGGGCAAAACAGTCATTTTTCATATTATAAGGGTAATTTTGTAATTTTACCAAATATCAGGGTTTTCCATGTTCATTAACAATTATCAATATTTTCGAGTGTTTAAACAATGATCTTTAACCAACTTTATCAAATTCGGGCTTTTGGGCCCAAAAACCCTAATGGGCCATA
The DNA here is from genome assembly GCF_007990345.1 of Gossypium hirsutum. NCBI lineage: Eukaryota > Viridiplantae > Streptophyta > Magnoliopsida > Malvales > Malvaceae > Gossypium > Gossypium hirsutum. The sequence goes on from NC_053424.1 coordinate 30,942,350, forward strand.
CGAATGCTGATTTAGCCCACTAAGCCTGCTTAATCCAAATTTTACAACAGTACTAACTGTGTTAACATGCAACTTTTCCAGATTCTATTTTCTATCAGTTTTACCCAAATGGACCCGAAAGCCCATTGAGGCCCCACTTACCATCGTGCACAAAATTACGCTCTTACCTGCTCTATTGATCCAAACACCGATCATATTGTATCTATCGCATCTTTAAGTAAAGGTAAAATCACAAGTTCCCGAAATGCCAGAATTTCAGCATTTCGGCTTTTTGGCGAATATTAATCTAAGCTACTGCAAGGGTTATTACCACCTATTATGGATTGAAGTTGAAACGTTTTCAAAATCAATCACCTACGATAAACACTACCTATCACTCAAACTTAACTAATCCAATATCAATATAGGTAAATCCTAAGCACATCAGTCATACGGAACATAAGGGCATATTTGTCATTTTACCATACAGGGGCTTTACGGTCTTTTTACCTATTAGGGGTATTTTAGTCATTTCATCCTACAAGGGTGTTTTGGTAAATCTACAAACCAAGGGTATTTCAATAATTTTGTAAACAAATGGTATTTCTATAATTTTTAAAAAGTCAAGGGTATTTCTGTAATTTTGTAAATTAGAGGTATTCTGGTAATTCTACAAATTGAGGGTATTTCGGTAATTTTACAAACCAGTGGTATTTTGGTAATTTTACAACTAGGGGGTATTTTGGTAATTCTACCCTATAGGGGTATTTCAGTAATTTCACAATCGAAGGTAAAACGGTAATTTTGTAAATCGAGGGTAAAACAGTAATTCTGTAAATCGAGGGTAAAATAGTAATCCTATAAATCGAGGGTACTTTTGTAATTTTACAAGTCGAGGGCATTTCTATAATTGGTAAACTAAAGTATTCTAAACAGGAATAATAATACGAATGGCCCTAAAGCCCATTCTCAGCCCAAATGGGCCCACATGCTCGTGTGGCCCTTTTAGCCCAAATCTAGCCACAAATATGAGATTCACCTAGCCTAGTCCAATATTTACTACACAATCAAATAACTTATCCAATTGGGCCCGTAGGCCCATTGGGCCCACATGACCCCTTTCGGCCCATCGCGGCCCGAAGTAGCCATCCTACAGCTAGAGTAGTGAGAAATACACACATGATAGGAGACTGGAGTTAATTCGCGCTCTGAGCACTCTTAGTCGACGTCTAACCCAAACGAGCACGCCTTAAAGCGAAAGGGATCAGCCAAGAAAGGTACCTTTACTCTCCTCATGGTTCTCTCTATTTAAAGCCAGCTTTGCATCCACTCTTATGTTAGCTTCTCGATATGGGATCTGTGACAGCCCTAAAGTGACCCTAGTCGGAAAGCGGTTTCGGGACCGCTAAACCGAGTCACTAAATTATTTGAATATGATATTTATTGTCTAAAATGTGTGAATATGAATGTGTGAAAGTTTTAAGCTTCGATTTAGTTAATTGCACGTGAATTTAGTTAATAGGACTTATGTGTGACACTTTTGAAATGTGATAGGTTAATCTATAAGGATCTATTAGTGCATATAATCATAAAGGTGGACTTGCATGTCAATTTTCCCCCTTAAATAGTAGTGGCCGGCCATGACAAGGTGGATAAACAAATTGTGATGGGTAAAACATATTATGAAAAGTTTATGACAACATGTTGTGTTAAGAACAATAAAATATGTGGGGAGTGGGAGGAGAAACCAAAGTTGTTTCATCCTTGCTCCCCCACTTTGCCGAAACTAGAAGAGAAAAAAAAGGCTTCATTCTTTGATTCTTCTTGGCCGAATTGAAAAGAGGAAGAAGGGGATGAAGCAATCGGCCATCTTAGGTGAATATTAAGGTAAGAAAGTTTATGCTAGTCCTTGAAATTTTAGTTGATATTGAGTGAGTTATCAAGTTATTTTTGGTAACACATGTTGAAATTTTGATTTTGGATTGAGTAAGGTTTTCAGCTATGGAGATTAATAAGGGTGATGGTTATGTTTCATGCTAAATCTAGATGAACAATGGTAGATGCTTACACCTTGATATTTATGAGTTCCTTTCTTGGTTCTACCTTAGATCCATGAAGTATATTTTCATTTGGTGTTGTTGGAGAATTCGGTCATGGGTAGAAAAAAAAAAAGAACTATAGATTTTGAGATTTATGTTAGAAGCTAATGAGTGAGAGTTGGATGAATATTAGGAGGTTATAATTCATGGATTATAAGCTTGTAAGCTTGATGATGAAATTTATGCTTTGTGAGGGTAAATGGTTTAAAATGAGCATTCGGCCATGATGTAAGATTATGATGAAGTGATGTTAAATGCTTTGAATATTGAGTATATATTGTTATAAGTTGAATTTGAGGTTCGTTAAGTTGTCTTTGTCATTACCGAATGTGTGTATAGTTAAAGAAAACTTGTTAAAGTGCTTAGTTAAGCGATATTAGGTTAATGATATGTGTATCCGGTCATAAAGGTGTACATGAGGAAATGTTAGATTAAGTGTGTTAAATTGCTCAATGTGATTAAAAATGCGTATGACCATTTTGTATTTGAGCTAAAGGTGGCCATATGACCTATCAAACTCCTTGTCATATTCGGCCATAAGCTAGCATAATGAGACTTTAATAAGTTAAATTTGTTTGAATTAGCTCAAGATCAAAGGGGAACTAAATCCGATAAAGGGAAGGAAAAAATGGTCGAATAGCCATCGAAATCGTTCAACAACATCCGAGGTAAGTTTTCGAGCAATGAGACTTATTTTATGATTTGATTAAGTCATGATGTATGAGCATAACAAATATACAGTGATATGATGATTCTACTTGAATTATATGATGAGTTAATTAGTCTATACGTACGACGGTAGCCGTATGTGTATAGAGATCGTGTCATAAAGCAAACTAAACCATGCTGTTTGTATGTGGCTAGTGAGCCGAAAATGGGAGTGCTTAATACGTGACTTGTGTTTGAACTCTAATTATGAAAATGAGATATAAATGTGTCATGATTTATTGATATGTGCATGAATATTCGGATGATAACCGGGCTAAGTCCCGAAGGCATTTGCTCTAGTGACTAGTTCCGGGCTAAGTCCCGAAGGCATTTGTGCGAGTTACTATATCCGGGTTAAGCCCCGAAGGCATTTGTGTGAGTTACTATATCCGGGCTAAGTCCCGAAGGCATTTGTACGAGTTACTACATCCGGGCTATGTCCCGAAGGCATTCGAGCGAGTAGCTATATCCGGTTAAATCCCGAAGGTACCTGGCTTGGGAATGAGCGATCTTGCTGTAATAATTTCAATTAATACGCTCGTAAAATCCCAGCGATGAGGTATGTTTCGTATATGCATTGAATTGGTTGATTCCTTACAAATAGTATTCGCTCAGTCGATAAATGAGATACCGACCTTTGGCTAAATTGATCTTTTGTGTATGAATATAAGGGTCGGTAATGTGAAGTAAGTATGATATTGAGAATTTGTGCATATGAAATTATCCGTTTAGCCATACGAATGTTATACTTTAGTTGTGTCTAATTTCATGGCTCAAAACTTACTAAGCATTAAATGCTTACTCCGTTTCTTTGATTCTCTATTTTATAGATTTTGGTTCGTCAGCTATCGGACTCGGGATTGTTGAAGTCGAAGTCGTCCACACTATCAAAGCCCCTTTTGGTATACTTTTGGTTGAACTTTGAAATGGCATGTATAGGACTACCCTTTTTGTTGTGGGTCATGTACCCTTTGGTTTTGTATAAATTTGGATAGCCATGCGAAAATGGCTTATATATATTTTTGAGCATAATGTTATAATCATTTTGTATGTATATGGTTATTGAGAGTTGTGGATATACTTGGCAATGATTGGCCATTGGAATGGTTAATCACGATCATACTTTGTGCTATATATGCTAAAGGGTTAGTCGAATCATGGAAACTATGTAATAGGTAAAGTCTACCTTAAAGGCAGATGCTGACAGCAGCAGTGGTGTGAATTTGAAAAATCACTAAAAATAGTAGGAATGGAATTAAATAGTGAATAAATTATTTAATCGAACCTTGATGAATCAACTTCCATATGGAAGAAACGAAACGGTCATATGAGTCGTATTTTAAGAGATATTTAAGTTTTCGTGGGACAGGGCTAGAGTGATTTCTGGATCCCCTGATCTGACTTTGGAAATTCATTATAAATTACCAGAGATAATTAGAAGTCATTTCATATATGTATAGATTAATTTTTGAGTCTAGTTTCATTAGAAATAAACGGAATAAGTATTGAAGCCTTGTATAAGGAGTTATCTAAGTCGCAATGCAGGAAGACCAGTGTAGTGAAACCCTGTAACAGGGGAGACTTTAACTAATAAACTGTACTAATTGGCTCTACCAAAAATTCTATAAAACAATTTTTGGATGAATATATGAGTCTAGTTTCAGGGAAAAATTACGAAACTGATTTTCGAGTTTTGGAACTCAAGATATGATTTTTAAGGTGACAGTGACGCAGTTAGCCAGCTGTCTGGAAATTTTTAAAATGGACTGTGAACATACATGAATTATGTCTGTTAGCACCTCGTGGTCGCTTCCGACCACTGTCTCGGGTACGGGATGTTACAGGATCCTTCCAACATCAGAGTTTAAATTCAACACCAACTCTTGCCGCCCCCTGTTAGCAAAATAAATGCTCTTTGATTGCCATAGTTTCGAACCCTGGACCTCCTTGCCAACTCTATGACGCCACCTTGCCACTTCACCACAGGCTCTTTTTGCGTCATATTTTATCCCTAATTAATTATAAGGTCTAAAGGCCAAAGTCTAGGTTCCCTTAAAAAAATACAGAATAAATTGCAAGAGCCAAGGCTTGAACCCAGGCTCCCATACAACCTTAATGACGCCACAACCACTAGACTACAAGCTTCCTTGTGTCATTTATTTAACACAATAATTTAAAAGGCCCTCATCCAAGCATCCCGGTTTTTTTCACTTAATACCAAAATTTTTGCTAAAGCCCAAGTTTGAACCCAAGATTTCTCCAACACTTCTCAAAGCCATTAACCACTAAAGCAAACATTTAATTGTTTCATTTCATTGCACAATTAAATACCTATATACAACCTCCTTACGGACCCCCACTCAAGGCCCAATACTTTTAGGCCCAAATTCGGGGTGTTACAATTCTACTCCCCTTAAAAAATTTTCGTCCTCGAAATTTTCCACTCTCAAAGTACACCACCACACTTCCGTTGCGCACTCTGATACTAATAATACTAACATACACCCAAAACATTTTTCCATCGGAGCGGATATAATTCACATGCAACCAATTTCTACATTTCCAGAACACACACCAAATAAATACTAAATCTAAATTCAAGCGTTACAGTTTACTCTAACTAGAGAGTTCCAGTATAGTGCTACTATCTATAGTTGTTTCTCAGTATAGCATTTCAATCTATAACAGTAAACAGAGTTAGAGAACTTATAGATTTGGTGCCGAAGACTCGGTGTGCCACACTTCCAGTAACATCTTTTCATAAACAAGTCAAGTTTCATTAATAAATTTCAAAACAAAATTTTAGAAAAATCCATTTCAAAAAAAAGAAAAAAAAATAAAAAATAACAATAATTTTTTGCTACCCATACCACAGCTGAGTTTTGTAACCTGGCTCTGATACCACTAAATGTAACAACCCAAACCTGGCCCAGACGTTATGGCCGAATCTGACTTGTCACATTGAAGTTTTTAAGAAAAGCCATGCCTCTTTTAACGTCCTTCTTAGTGTTTTAAAAGATAGTCTTTGCTAAGTTAATAAAGTGAATGGAAGTAGTGCACCAGGTAGGTATTCGAAACAAAGGGGGTGAGACATGAAGGCTGCTTAAGTACCAAGCTCTTGATTGGATCCAATCCTAGACATGCCCACAACCATTGCCTCACTTTGGTGCAAGGTTAGGTTTTGAGAAAAATGAGTTGGAATTCATTTAAGTAGATATTTTTGATAAACCGATTAATTGTATCGTTGCGTTATTTTGAAAATAATTATCATTTTGGACACGCGCCCTAAGTCTAACCCAGTTTGGATTGTTATCAGTAAAATATAGGGTATAAAATAAAATAATCCCAGAAAGATAATTAAAATGACCTTATTACAACCCAAAACCAAATAATAGTATTAATTAAGATAAAACTTATAAAAAAATAAGTCGGTTACTTATTACAATTAAGAGAAACAGAAACAATAGTGTGGCCATCTCCGAGTCCCTCGCAGCTCCAAACCATCTAAGCTTAGGGATTACCTGCACAGTTGGAAACGGGGTGAGTTTACGAAAACTCAGTGTGTAATCCCCAACAAAAAACAAACAGTGAATAACACAGTGTCAGTACAATCTGGGCCAAAGGCCTATTCAATAACAGTACAGTCTGGGCCTTAGCCCTTAAGCAGTAGCAATATGGGCCTAAGCCCTAATTCAGTCTCGACTATACTGGGCCGAAGCCTTTTCATAAATCATATCACTGGCCGAAGCCTTTACTGTAAGCGGTATGGCCCATAGGCCCATTTCAATATCACATGTAATATCAATGAATGTATGCAAGCCCATTTGGGGAGACTACTCAACCCACCATCCACTACTCTCCACCCGTACCAACCAACACACCATGTGGGGAATAACTCAACCCACCCAACCAATCTCTCCACTGGCAGCATAGCTGCTTTATCATATAACTGGAGGCCTAGCCTCTTTTAATAACTGGGGTAAAGCCCTTTTTGATAAACTGGGGCAAAGCCCTTCTCGGTAAACTGGGGCATAGTCCTTTTAGCACTTCCTCCATTTATAAAACCCAACCCATGCAACATGTCATGTATGCAGAATGTCATGCCCATATTTGAATCAAACAATCACAGTCAAGTCATTCATATCACCAACATATATTCACAATCAAATCCATCAACCACACAGTCCAAGTCAGTCACTTGCCCACAAGGGCAAAACAGTCATTTTTCATATTATAAGGGTAATTTTGTAATTTTACCAAATATCAGGGTTTTCCATGTTCATTAACAATTATCAATATTTTCGAGTGTTTAAACAATGATCTTTAACCCACTTTATCAAATTCGAGCTTTTGGGCCCAAAAACCCTAATGGGCCCTACGAATGCTGATTTAGCCCACTAAGCCTGCTTAATCCAAATTTTACAACAGTACTAACCGTGTTAACATGCAACTTTTCCATATTCCATTTTCTATCAGTTTTACCCAAATGGACCCGAAAGCCCGTTGAGGCCCCACTTACCATCGTGCACAAAATTGCGCTCTTACCTACTCTATCGATCCAAACACCGATCATATCATATCTATCGCATCTATAAGCAAAGGCAAAATCATAAGTTCTCGAAATGCAAGAATTTTAGGATTTCGGCTTTTCAGCGAATATTAATCTAAGCTACTGCGAGGGTTATTTCACACCTATTATGGGTTGAAGTTGAAACGTTTCCAAAATCAATCACCTACGATAAACACCACCTATCACTCAAACTTAACTAATCCAATATCAATATATGTAAATCCTAAGCACATCAGTCATACGGAACATAAGGGCATATTCGTCATTTTACCATACAGGGGCTTTACGATCTTTTTCCCTATTAGGGGTATTTTAGTCATTTCATCCTACAAGGGTGTTTTGGTAAATCTACAAACCAAGGGTATTTCAGTAATTTTGTAAACCAATGGTATTTCTATAATTTTTTAGAAAGTCAAGGGTATTTTTATAATTTTGTAAATTAGGGTATTTTGGTAATTTTACAAATTGAGGGTATTTCAGTAATTTCACAAACCAGCGGTATTTTTGTAATTTTACAACTAGGGGTATTTTGGTAATTCTACCGTATAGGGGTATTTCAGTAATTTCACAATCGACGGTAAAATGGTAATTTTGTAAATCGAGGGTAAAACAGTAATTCTGTAAATCGAGGGTAAAATAGTAATTCTATAAATAGAGGGTACTTTGGTAATTTTACAAGTCGAGGGCATTTCTGTAATTGGTAAACTAAAGTATTCTAAACATGGATAACAATACGAATGGCCCTAAAACCCATTCTCAACCCAAATGGGCCCACACACTCGTGTGGCCCTTTTAGCCCAAATCTAGCCACAAATTTGAGATTCACCTAGCCTAGTCCAATATTTACTACACAATCAAACAACTTATCCAATTGGGCCCGTAGGCCCATTGGGTCCACATGACCCCTTTCGGCCCATCGCGGCCCGAAGTAGCCATCCTACAGCTAGAGTAGTGAGAAATACACACATGATAGGAGACTGGAGTTAATCCGCGCTCCGAGCACTCTTAGCCGACGTCTAACCCAAACGAGCATGCCTTAAAGCGAAAGGGATCAGCCAAGAAAGGTACCTTTACTCTCCTCATGGTTCTCTCTATTTAAAGCCAGCTTCGCATCCACTCTTATGTTAGCTTCCCGATGTGGGATCCTTCCAACATCAGAGTTTAAATTCAACACCAACTCTTTCCGCCCCCTGTTAGCAAAATAAATGCTCTTTGACTGCCATGAGTTTCGAACCCTGGACCTCCTTGCCAACTCTATGACGCCACCTTGCCACTTCACCACAGGCTCTTTTTGTGTCATATTTTATCCCCAATTAATTATAAGGTCTAAAGGCCAAAGTCTAGGTTCCCTTAAAAAAAACAGAATAAATTGCAAGAGCCAAGGCTTGAACCCAGGCTCCCATACAACCTTAATGACGCCACAACCACTAGACTACAAGCTTCCTTATGTCATTTATTTAACATTATAATTTAAAAGGCCCTCATCCAAGCATCCAGGTTTTTTTCACTTAATAACAAAATTTTTGCTAAAACCCAAGTTTGAACCCAAGATTTCTCCAACACTTCTCAAAGCCATTAACCACTAAAGCAAACATTTAATTGTTTCATTTCATTGCACAATTAAATACCTATATACAACCTCCTTGTGGACCCCCACTCAAGGCCCAATACTTCTAGGCCCAAATTCGGGGTGTTACAAGTGAATCCATTAGTATTGTGTTATCTTGCACATCAGTGATCCCAAATTGGGTGTTAATATGATCTTTATCGAATAAAACTGAAGTGCAATGAACATAGATAAAAGGAGAATCAGGTGAACTAACATGTGCATAAAATTCACAAACAACCTTTCTAAAAATTTCCTCAGGATGCAAATAGAAAATATCCACCCGTGCTTGTCTACAATGGAGGACACAGACTCGTCATAGCCCATGTGTAGTTCGTCCTTGAACAAGAACCCTTGTTCAAATTAAAAAGGGCACTTTGAGATGTTGTTGTTGTATTTTCCAGCCACAACACTGTTGAAACAGGTTTTAGGTTGGGTAGTCCTAGCCTGCAACAATTCAGCAGCCTTCGAAGCAGTCATTACTCGTTCTGTTGAATGAGGCTATAAAGAAATCTCAGAGAATTTGGTCAGAGGAAATATATGAGAAGTTAAAGATAAAGAAATGGTAAAGATGGAAACTTTGTCGGAAACGTAAGAGACGTGAGTAGTTGAAAAAAGGTGAGTAGAGGAGATAGAGTTGACAATTTAGAAAAATGAAATGTACAGAGTAATCTTTGTGGTATAGAGGAAGGAAAGATAAGGAGATTTTTTAGAGGGGGAAATGTGGGGTGACCTAGCCCTAAAATAAAAGTTTTGGCTTTTCTTCATTGGGCTACCCAAGTAACAGAATGGGCCTAGGTATCCAAAAGTATCACCCTTGGACTTTTCAGTTTGGTCAACCATGTGGACCCATGTTACCTCGACATTCATTCACCCAGTTTGTTGGGACATAATTTCCTTTGGAGTTGCTACGGCAAAGTCCTCTTAGTATCACAAATGATAATTCCATACTTTTATTTTGTCTTCGAAAATATACAAAAAACTGCTCATTCAACAAAAATAAAAATAGAAACGAAGCAACATTAAATGATTAATGTAATAGCCCGATTTAGGGCCTAATTGGAATAGTGGTCTTGGGACCACAAATTCGGAGTCGAATAAATTATTTTATAATTTCTTAGATGTTATAGCATGTATTTAGGAGTGCATGAAAAATTTGGTGAGTTAATTGTGATGTTTGTGAGCTCGATTGTGAAAAAGGACTAAATCGCATAAAATGCAAAAGTCCTATTTTGATTTCTAAAAGTGCCAAATAGCTAGAGAACCTAATTTGGGTGTCTTTAAAAGGAAATTTGGCCCTTTAGGGAGGAATGGCCGGCCACAGGAGACAAGGGTGGTCAAATTTTCAAAATTTGGTAGGTTAGGTGGCTTATTTTGACTAAAATAGGAGAAATTAAAAGAAAGATGATATCATCCATTTTTTTTCATCTTCTTTCTCCATCGAAAATCAGCCATTGAAGGGGGCTATTAAAAATTTCAGCAACTTTAAGCCTTCACAAATCAAAAAATATCGAATCCGAACCTAGGCTTGGGGAAAGCCAAGCAAAGTGACTAAATCAACTAGTCGCCATATTTTTGTAATCTGAGGTAAGCTGTATGTAAATAATTCAACTACATTGATAATATATGCATTGAATTGCTTTGAAATTATTATAGTATGAATTGCTTGATTATGGAAATAAGAGAATATGATGAGAATAGAGATAGTAGAATTCGCGAATGAACCTTAGGAAACAAATCGGATATTCATGCCATGATGTTTCGGCCATATTATGAGAGCCGGTGTAAGACCATGTCTGGGATATGGCATAGGCATTAAGATGAGTGCTAGAGTAAGACATGTTTGGGACATGCATCAGGCTCGAGACGTAAGCCAGTGTAAGACATGTCTAGGACATGTATCAGCCTCGAGACGTAAGCTAGTGTAAGACATATCTAGGACATGCATCTGCTACGAGATATGTCAGTGTAAGACTATGTCAGGGATATAGAATCGGCACAGATATGCTAGAGCTTGTGTAAGACCATGTCTAGGACATGGCATCGGTATCTGCACCCATGTTTGAGGCTAAATGAGTATTCGATAATGTCCCAAATGGTTCAATAGTGAAAGTATGATTACAAGTTAACAAGGAAAGTATAACCGTGTTGTGAGTGGTATAAGTAACTATATGATATGTATGAAATGTGAGCTCAATATATGCTATATGAGGTGTATTGAATATTGATGGCTATTGTTCATTTTGATTTATATGCAAAGATGTTATTTTTATGGATAAGTAAAATGCACAAATGGAATGTTATTTATTGTGGCTGATTTGGCTATATGAGATAGCCTTATATTGGTTTTGGTTGCCATTGAGCAGGTTGTGTAAATAAGGGTGGCTAAAAGGCGTGGTAAATAGCCTTATATTGTCCACATGGGTAGACACATTGGTGTGTGTCTAGGTCGCGTGTGACACACGGACTACCTTATGGGTGTGTGGTCCGGCTGTGTGGCCCCTGTACGAAAAAATTGCAAGTCATTGTGCATGACAGTAAACACACGGGCAGACACACGACCGTATGTCTTAGCCATATGGGGAACACGGCCTAGCACACAGGTGTGTGCCTTGGTCGTGTGACATTTTAAGGATGCTGAAGTCAGAAATAGAATGTCCATGTTTTTGCACACGGGCTAGGACAAGGGTATGTCACGGTCGTGTTAAGGACACGGGCCAGGGACATGGGTGTGTGCCAGGTCGTGTGAAAACTCCTTTAGGTGTGCATTTAGATTTAATGGCTACACATGCGTGTTGCCCTTCTACACGGGCGTGTGCCCTGTTCTAGAGCCAAATTTTGTATAGATGGTTTAAGGACCCGAGTTGATCCCAAATAGTTTTCAATGGTTAACCTGAGGCTCGTAGGCCCATAATAAGAAGTTTAAAGTAGAAATTGAAATGTTCTTAAGTGGACCAAATCTTGACGACTTGGGAAACGTTTATGTACATGAGATCGAATTAGGTAATGCCTCGTATTTCACTCTAGTGTGGGTTACGAGTATGTGGTGTTACATTTAGTGGTATCAGAGCTATGATTTAGTCGGTTCTAAGATTAACCTGGCGAGAGTACGAGTCTAGCTATACATGCCATAACTGTATATTGATAGTGTAACGACTTCTGACGATTATGAATTGTATTTTCATATAGTAAATGGATCTTGATAGAGCTATGGCGAAGGACGTTGAGAGTAACGCGCCGACTCTCGCTGAAGGGACCGTACCAATTTAGAGTGAGCCCGTGAGTATTGGCCAAGACGGCGGGGCAAGAGAAGCCTATCTCCAAATGATGGACGTTTGGTACACGGAGTTCGTTCATGCAAATCCGAACACTCTACCTCCCCCACCTCCTTCGATTCCTCAGTGTGCCCCGGTAGGTCCGCAAAGCGAGGACTTGATTAGGAGAGAGAAGCCTCCAGTAGACAAGATTAGAAAGCAATAGGCTAAGGAATTCTTGGCTAACTTAGATGACGACCCAGAGAAATCAGAGTTTTGGTTAGAGAATGCCATCAGGGTATTTGACGAACTGTCATGCACACCTGAAGAATGCGTAAAGTGTGCAGTATCGCTCTTGCGAGATTCGGCTTACCAGTAGTAGAACACTCTCGTATCTGTGGTATCGAGAGAGAGAGTAACTTGGGAATTCTTCTAGGAAGAGTTCCGAAAGAAGTAAATTAGCCAGAGGTTCATAGACCAGAAAAGGCAGGAATTTCTAGAGTTGAAGCAAGGTCCTAAGACTGTGACGGAGTATGAACCTGAATTTGTGAAACTCAGTAAGTATGTGTGAAAGTGTGTATCCACAGATGCTACTATGTGGGAAAGGTTTGAGGATGGTCTAAATGAGGATATCCAAGTATTTGTTGGCATTTTAGAGCTAAGAGAGTTTGTGGTGCTCGTTGAAAAAGCATACAAGGTAGAAGAAGTGGTTAAAGAGAGGAGAAAGGCAACTATTGAGTCACGGGATTCAATAAAAAGACAAATAGGGTAATTACATCAGTCCTCATGTAAGAAATCTAAGGAATTCTCTACCCGATCGAATGTTTCGGTGGGGTTCACGAACAGGATTAATAACTTGCATAACACGACCTCTAGAGGCCAGGCCACCTCTATCACAAGTGTTGTCAGTGCTCAACCAAATAGCCAAAATGTTTGCAATGTGGTAGACTCCATTTCGGTGAGTGCTAAGGTAAAGAAAGAGGGTGCTTCAAATGTCGGTCACTGGACCACTTCATTCGAGACTGTCCCAAAATGGAAGAAAGAGAGAAAACAAGAAGTGAAGGTGAGTAGTGCTCCATTGTGGAGTAGACCAAAAAAGAACTCTAAAAGCGAGGCTATTAGTAGAGAAGTGCCAAAAGATGCAGCTGTGAGGTATGAAGGCAGAGCGCCTGCAAGGACTTATGCTATTCGTGCCCGTGAAGAGGCAGAGTCTCTTAACGTGATCACGAGTACCTTTTCTATCAATGATATATCTTTTGTTGCTTTAATTGACCCGAGTTCTACTTACTCTTATATTTTTATGGAATTAGTACCTTGTATGAACATGATAGTATAGTCCACTGAGTTTGTGGTAAAAGTATCCAACCCTTTAGGCAGACATGTGCTAGTGGACCAAGTATGTAGGAATTGCCTTTGAAAATTAGAGATTATTGTTTTCCGGCTAACTTGATGTTATTGCCATTTAATGAATTTGATGTAATCCTTGGGATGGATTGGTTGACTTCTCATAGTGCTGTAGTGGATTGTGGGAGAAAAGTGATTGAGTTGAAATGTGAATACGGGAATATTTTTCGAGTTGGACCAGATGAGTCAAATAATTTGCCTATAATAGTATCATCTTTGACTGTTGAGAAATATTTGAGGAAAGGATATGAGGCTTATCTCGCTTTTTTGCTTAATACTCAAGTATCTGAATTTAAGATAGAATCAGTAGCAGTGGTTTGTGAGTTTACAGACATGTTTCCGGAAGAATTACCTGGATTACCTCTAGTAAGGGAAGTTGAGTTTGGAATCAAGTTGGCCCCCGGTATGACACACATCTCGATTATTTCGTATAGGATGGCTCCTACGGAGTTAAAGGAGTTGAAAACTCAACTACAAGAGTTAATTGACATGGGCATTGCGAGACCAAGCTTTTCCCTGTGGGGTGCTCCGGTGCTCTTTGTGAAAAAGAAAGATGGGTCGATAAGGTTATGTATCAACTATAAACAGCTCAATATGGTAATAGTGAAGAACAAGTATCCTTTACTAAGGATTGATGACATGTTTGATCAGTTAAAGGGAGCCACTATTTTTTCCAAGATTAACCTAAGGTCAGGATACTACCAGTTAAGGGTGAAAGAGCAATATGTACTGAAGACTGCATTTCGGACAAGTACGGGCATTATGAGTTACTCGTCATGCCATTTGGTTTGAATAATTCCCCTGGTAGTGTTTATGGATTTGATTAATCGCATTTTTTGGCCGTATCTAGATAAGTTCGTGGTAGTCTTTATTGACGATATATTTATTTACTTGTGTGATGAGAGTGAGCACGCGAAACATTTGAGGACTATATTACAGACCTTGAGAGACAAACAATTGTACGGCAAGTTCAATAAGAGCGAATTCTGGCTTAAGAAGGATGGATTTGTAGGACACATTGTGTCAGGTGATGGGATTAGAGTAGACCCAATCAAAATCTCGGCTATTGTTGAATGGAAACAACCGAATAATGTGACTGAGGTCCAAAGCGTTTTGCGTTTGGCCGGATAATATAGGCAGTTTGTAAATGGATTTTCTATGATAGCTACTCCGATGACGAGACTATTGCAAAAGGATGTCAAGTTCGAATGGACAGAAAAGTGCCAACAAAGTTTCGAGCAATTAAAGGCTTTGTTGACCAAAGCCTCAGTGTTAGTACAATCGGAGTCGGGTAAGGAATTTGTGATATATAGCGATGCCTCCTTGACTGGTTTGGGATGTGTGCTTATCCAAGAAGGCAAGGTTATCACCTATGCCTCATGATAGCTGAAACCACATGAGAAAAATTACCCGACACACAATCTAGAGTTAGCTGCCATCGTGTCGCATTGAAGATTTGGAGGCACCATTTGTGTGACACCCCTAATTTGACCCTAGTCGGAAAGTGGTTTTGGGACCACAAAACCGAGTCACAAAAATAATTAATTGTTATATTTTATGCTTATTATTTATGAATAAGTATGTGTGAAAATTTCATGCTTTAAATTTTGTCATTTGGATGTGAAATAAATAAAAAGGGGCTTATGTGAAAAATCTTGAAAATGTCATAGGTTAATTGGAAGTGGCTAAAAATTGCATGGTTTGAAGCATGAGGGACTTGCATGTCAAACATTCCTTTTTCTTGGTAGTGGACGGCAATGATGGGCATGAATGACACATTTTGGAATTTTGTGCTTTGTATGTTAGTAAATAATGTTAATAATATATTTGTTTATATTAAAGAAAGTGGTTTCATAAAATAGAAATAATAAAAGTTAATGAAATAAATGAATAAAACATGTTTGAGGTGAAAATAACAAGGCCATTTCTTCTTCTTCTTGCCGTGAGTTGAGAAACAAAATAGAAACCTTTGAGCTTAGGGCATTCGGCAAAAGAAGACTTCAAATAAGGTAAGGTTCATGTTATTTTCTTTGAAAAGTTGTGAATTTTGGTTGGTTTTGAAGCTTGCAACAAGACCCATGTGAAAATTTTTGTGTTCATGAAGCATGTAGCAATCGGTCATGAGCTTAATGGGGTATATTTTGTATGTTTGATGATTTTGGGAGGATAATTGATTCTAGTTGAGTATGAATAAACTAAATGTGCTTGATGGCTCAAATGAGTTATGAAAGTTTTTATAAATGTATGAAAGTCTTCATGCTATGAAAAAGTCAGTTGAAATATGGAGAATGAGAGCTGTCATTTAGGTTAAGACCAAAGGAATGATCAATAGGCATTAAAGGGTTAAATGTGTGAATTTAAGGTATAAGAACCTATAGGTATTTACATGGGTAATGTTAAAAATTAATGTGGTATATTCGGCTAAATGGGTGATAATGGTTTATAATGTTGAATTGAATTATGATTATGTACATTAGAATTAGATATAACAAAAAAAAACTATGTGAATTTGGATGCAATATTACATTCGGCCTAGAGGCATTAGATGAAAATTTGTGGAAATCTCAAAGTCTTGAATAATGGTGATTGTAAGATGATGTTAAAATCATTGAATTATATGCATAAGTAGTTAGCAAAGTGATTAAGCTACCGAATTTAATTATTAAATGAGTTCTAAGCTTGCTGAATTTTGAGATGTGATTGGGAGTAAATTTGACATGAGCATATTTTGTTAATGATATATTGATAAATGTGGAGTTATGATACCATGATATGAACTTAATTATCAAATTGCCGAATGCGTTTATAATTAAGTAAGGTTAATAATAGGGCAGTGAGTGGCTAGTAGAATCCAGTAGTCTTCTTGTTATATTCGGCCATGAGTTTGTATAATTGGTTTGTAATAGATTAAATTTGTTTATTCAAGCTCAAGAGCTTAGGGAGTCTAATTCGGAAAAAAGAAAAAAGCTACCTAACCGAATAGTCGATCTGTAATCGTTCGGCAATTTCCGAGGTAAGTTCTTAAGTATTTGAGTTTGATTCCTTTGTAAGTTTTAAGTGATTAAACGTTGAGTAAATTCAATTATAATAGGACATGATGAGTTGATTTAACAAGATATGATGTGGCCATGATATGTTCTAAGCTCAAATGGTAAGTTCTTAAGTGTTTGAGCTTGGGAATTTAAGGGTAATTTGAAATAGTCTGCTTAGGACAGCAGCAGTAATGTGACTTTAGAAAATCACCATAAATTTATGGATATGAATTAGAGGCTGAATGAGACATGAAATTAAATCTTAATGAGTCTAGTTTCTTATAAAAGAAACCGTGTAAGCAAAGGAATTTCCGATAATGAGATACTTAAAGTTGTGTGAGACAGCGCAGAATGACACTGTAATCCTCTGTTCTGTTTTTAGAAAATCATTATAAATTGTACAAAAATGGTTATAAGATAAAATTTATATGCTTAGACTCCTTAATGAGTCTAGTTTCAAATGAAATCAAATACAACACATTTTGAATTCTGTAAAATGAGAAATTTGATTCGTAGTGAAGAGTGGTCAGATTAGTCAAACAGTGAAACAGGGGAAACTTTAAGAAAAATCTGGTATTGATTGGCCCAACCTAAAATTCTGGAAATTTTATGAATGGAAGATATACGAGTCTATATTCAGGAAAAATTAAGGAAAGTGATTTGGAGTTTTGTAGCTCCAGTTATAAATAATTTAGTGACTATTGCTCAGGAAAAATAGCTTGTGCTGAATTTGAGATTGTGTTGTAAACCTTGATAAACTTGTTTTAGTTGCTCATAAGCTATTGATTAAACCCATACGTGAATTCTAAATTGTGATATTGGAAAATGATAGATGTAGATTCAGCCAAGACAGTGTGTATACGTGAAAGTATATGTGGTATGTGAAGTATATTTGGATAATTGTGATGTGAATACATGAAAATCTATATTTTGATTTAGGATTCTATGTGATGGATGTGAACATGCATATATGTGATAAGGCCTAATGGCCGATGTGATGAATGTGAAAGTGTATATATGTGATAAGGCCTAATGGCCGATCTGATGAATGTGAAAGTGTATATATGTGATAAGGCCTAATGGCCGATGTGATGAATGTGAAAGTGTATATATGTGATAAGGCCTAATGGCCGATGTGATGAATGTGAAAGTGTATATATGTGATAAGGCCTAATGGCCGATGTGATGAATGTGAAAGTGTATATATGTGACAGGGCCGAGTGGCCAACGTGATGGATGTGAAAGTGTATAAATGTGATAAGTCCCGAAGGGCATTTGTGTCAGTACTATATCCGGGTTAAAACCCCGCAGGCTTTATGCGAGAATATTATCACTGATTAATGTCCGTAAGCTTCGTGCTCGTACTATATCCGAGCTCTAAAGACCCGATGACTACGTATGGGGATTTTCTCCTGGTAAGACCCGATAACTTCGTGTGGAGATTATGTCCGGGTAAGACTTCGTAATAAGAATTGCTTATAAATATACTCAATGCGAAAGGTTAAACAGGTATGTACTCCAAGTTTATATGTGAGCTTGATTTGCACTAAATCATAAGGTAGTTATGTGATGCATACGAGAGCAATCTATGAGACTATTCCTATGATTATGTGACATCGGATCAGTGTGAGAGGTTATGTGAAATCATACGATATATCTATGTCACATGAGCTCACTTTTATGTGAAAGTTTATCTGCCTATTGTATATGATGAGATGTGCATATTCGGTAAAGGGATGGTATGCCCGAAGGAAGAGTGAAATAGAAATACGAACAACTATGTTATAATTTGATTGTTATCTGTTGACACTGCTTAAAACTTACTAAGCATTGTAATGCTTACTCCGTTTACTCTGTTTCCTCTGTTTTATAGATCTCATTGCGAAGCTACAGGCTCGGGGATCGTCAGCAACTAGTCACACTATCACTATCCACTGCTTGTTACTGTCATGTTTAGAACTATTTTATGGCATGTATAGAATAGACTAGTGGCGGAAGAATATTTTTGGTTAATGTATATAAGCCATGCGAAAATGGCATCTTTTGAATGTTTACTTAGTGAAGTTTAAATTTTATCTCTGGCTGTGCTTAGTACTTATTTAAATGAATGATCTTTATTTCAAGAAAAAGTTTAAAATTTTACTGTTCTGACATGAGTTACAAGTCTGGTAATGCCCCTTACCTATTCTGGCGACGGGTACGGGATAGGGGTGTTACATTTTGTATGGCGAGATATGCCAAGTATTCACTGATCACAAAAGTCTCAAGTATTTAATGACATAGAAGGAATTGAATCTACAACAACGAAGGTGGCTAGAGCTAATAAAGGATTATGAGCTGATAATTGACTATCACCCGAGAAAGGCGAATGTAGTTGCCGACACTTTGAGTAGAAAATCATTGTTTGCCTTGAGAGCCATAAATCCTAAGCTGACGGTATCTAATTTCTAGCAGAGTTGAGAACTAGACCGATATATCTCCAAAAGATCCGTGAAGCTCAGAAAGATGATAAGGAGTTGCAATTGAAGATGGTTTAGTGGAAGACGGGAAAAGAATCCAAATTTCATATTAGTACTGAGGGGTGCATAATCTTCAGAGATAGAGTTTGTGTACCCAAGAACAATGAACTTATTTAGGAGATTCTGTGAGAGGCACATAGTAGTTTTTTGTCAGTCCACCCGGGTAGTGAAAAATGTACCACTACCTAAAGAAAATGTACTGGTGGTCAGGGATGAAAAGAGATATTTCAGAGTTCGTTTCCAAGTGTCTTGTATGTCAGCAAGTAAAGGCTGAACACTAAGTACCTTCGGGTCTACTTCAGCCTATAATGGTCCTCGAGTGGAAGTGGAATCGGATCACTATGGATTTTGTGACTGTTTTGCCAGTAACCCCAAAGAAAAATGATGTTGTTTGAGTTGTTGTGGATAGGTTAACAAAGTCAGCACATTTTATACCAGTGCGTACTGACTACTCCCTTGACAGGTTGGTTGAATTGTACGTTTCTGATATTGTGAGACTATATGGGGTTCCCTTCTCGATTGTTTCAAATAGGGACCCGAGATTTACCCTGAGGTTTTGGAAAAAGTTACAAGAGGCTTTGGGAACAAAGTGGAGTTTTAGCACAGCATTTCACCCGCAAATAGACGGCCAGTCGGAAAGACTGATTCAGATTTTAAAAGACATGTTACGATGTTGTGTTCTTAAGTTTCAAGGCAATTGGGAAAGGTACTTGCCGTTGGTTAAATTCTGATAAAACATAATTTATACATATTTTTACCCCATGCCTAACGCATTTATGGATGGTTTCTCCTTAGATTTGGTGAATTTGATACTCTTAATCCTTTAATTTCATGTTTTATACTTAGGAGAGCATAGGAGAGTAAAAAGAGCGAGAAACGGGTCAAAAACGGAGAAAATGGACCGACATGGGAAAACAACATGTCCTGGACCCCCTTACACGGGCGTGTCACATGGGCGTGTCACACGATCGTGTCAATTTGGCAGGATCAAAGCACGACTTACACGGGTGGATCACAGCCCGTGCCCATTTAACAGCCTTGACCACGGCCTTCAGTAATCGCACATGGGCGTGTCACACAAGCGTGTTTCTGCCGAACCCAAGTTTAGTCCAATTCGGAAAAGGCCAATTTTCAGGGCTCTTAGGCATTCCAAAGCCTATTTAAACACTTGAGGAGGCACTTAGGAAAAGGGAGGCAGAGGAGGAAGCAAGGAATTACTTAAAGAAAGCCGATTGATCCATCTCAAAAGCTGAATTCATCATTAAGACTGGAGATGTCCCTTCAAATTCCTTCAGGAGTTTTGGGTTTTCTTATGTTTTGTTATCTTTATGCTTTTGAGATGTTTTCTTTCATAAGTATGAACTAAACCCCTAAATACCTAAGGAGAATGAAACCTAAGATAGATATTGTTATTATTAACTGAATTGTATGATAAATATTTGACTTGTTCTTAATTATGTGTTCTTAATTCTTGTTTTTATATTCCAGGATATTGATTCAAGTTAAGCTCTTATTCAAAGGAGGAATAGACCCTGTCTAAGGGTAAATTTGTCATAATTAAGTGGAGTTGATTGTGCGCCTAAAGATAGGGTGACAAGATTTTATCGGATTAGGGTAAAACCTAATAAGGGAATCCATAGATCAAGTTAATGCAATTCTAGGGTGTTAATTAGAAAGAGATTTCAATTATTCAACCTAGGGTTAGACGTTATTAGTCTCGAGAGAGATAATAATATAACTTAGGGATTTCTACGGATCAAGTCAAATGAATAAATCGTCTGATTCAAAGTCAAATAACAAGTGAAGTCTAGGTGGATTTGTCCTTAGGTATTGTCTCAATCAATCAAATTTTCCCAAAATTATTTTCCGAAGTTTTTCTTTCTGTGCATTCTTAGTTAGCAATTAGTTTAGACAACCAAACCTCTTAAATCTTAGGCTAGATAATAAAAAAGAAAGTAAATACTAGTACTCGTAGTTCCTTTGGGTTTGACAATCCGGTCTTGCTGAACTATACTACTGTTCGATAGGTACACTTGCCTTAATCGTGATAATAAGTTAGTCACAAGAATGTTTCATTTATAAATCTTTAAAACCTATTACGAATATCACGCATCAAGTTTTTGGTGCCGTTACCGGGGAACTAGGATATTAGGAAAACTCGATTTTTATTACTTTAGCCACTTTACTTTTATTACAATTTAAATTTTTATTTTTTTCTAATTTTTCTCTTATTTCCTTCTGACAGGTTTTTCTAGTTTATGACTAGAAGAAACCCGTCAGGACCACTACTTTTTGACAGTGAGATCGACTGCACAGTTCACAGGAACTGGAGAGAAATAAGGGGAAGCCTAAGATACACAAAGGACGAGCAAGAAGACGATTCCTCAACCACAACCGAGGAGATGGATGAAAACCAAGAAAATCCGCTACCTCCTGCAATTGCTATTAATCAGAATCCTGCTCCGTGCACTATGTATGATTATGCTAAACCTTCTTTAATAGGAACTGAATCGAGCATAGTTAGACCGACTATAGCCATAAATACTTTTGAACTGAAACCTAACATAATTCAAATGATACAACAGTTTGTTCAGTATGATGGTTTGTAGGACGAGGATCCCAACGCTCACTTGGCAAACTTTTTGGAACTATGTGATACAATTAAAATTAATGGAGTTTCTGATGACGCCATTCGCCTTCGGTTGTTTCCCTTTTCGTTAAGGAATAAGGCTAAACAATGGTTGAACTCGTTACCACGGGGGTTAATCACTACTTGGGAACAAATGACCGAAAAGTTTTTATTAAAATATTTCCCATCGGCTAAAATGGCTAAATTACGTAATGATATATCTTCCTTTGTGCAGATGGATTTAGAAACACTCTACGATGCATGGGAGACATACAAGGACCTCTTGAGAAGGTGCCCTCACCATTGGTTAGCACTTTGGCTACAGGTTTAAATGTTTCTGAATTTATTAAGGAGATGTCACTCAATAACTATCAATGGCAAGTTATGAGAACAGAGCCGGCAACAGCATCTGGTGTTTTCAACCTCGATGCGGTTACTATGCTATCTAACCAAGTAGAACTCTTAAATAAAAAGATTGAGGGTTTGTGTGGTTCTACTCAGGTACATCCAGTGCTGAAATGAGATTTGAATGGAGGAAGACCATGCACAGAATATCAACCCTTCAATCCTAACATCGAGGAGGAACAAGTCCAATATATAGGTAACAATAATTCTAGACCCCAAAATAACCCGTATAGCAACACCTATAATGCAGTTTGGAGGAACCATCCCAATTTCTTGTGGGGCGATCAAAGAAATCAAAGGCCACAACATCCTCCTCCGGGTTTTCAACAACCACATTACCAGTAAGAAAAGAAGTCGAACCTTGAGGAGATGTTAACAAAATTCATCTCGGTGTCAGAAACTCGTTTCTAGAATACTGAAATAGTTCTTAAGAATCAACAAGCATCGATCCAAGGGCTCAAAACTCAGATAGGTCAGCTCGCTAAATTGATATCTGAATGACCACTAGGAAGTCTACCTAGTAACACTGAACCCAACTGAAAAGAACACTGAAAGCAGTTACACTAAGGAGTGGGAAAGTGTTAGTTGAATCTAAAAAGAAGCCACCACAAGAAGCTAATAGAAAGGAGGTCGAACCCAAAAACAATGGCAACCTAATGCCAAAAGAATATAAACCACCAATCCCATACCTGGAAAAGTTGAAGAAAGACCGCATGGATGCACAATTCGGTAAATTTCTTGAACTTTTTAAACAACTGCATATTAACTTACCTTTTGTTGAAGCTATATCGCAGATGCCTACATATGCAAAATTCTTAAAGGAGCTTCTAACAAACAAAAGGAAGTTTGAAGACTTATCCACAGTGGAATTTAATGAGGAGTGCTCAGCCATACTCCAAAATAAATTGCCAGGCAAACTGAAAGATCCAGGAAGTTTTACTATTCCGTACTTAATCGGTAGTTTGAATGTTGATAAAGCACTAGCTGATTTAGGCGCCAGCATTAATTTGATGCCATATAAAATGTTTAAACAACTTGGTCTTGGGGAACCTAAACCCACTAGGATGAGTATTCAATTAGCTGATAGATCTGTTAAATATCCTAGGGGATTTATAGAGGACGTACTTGTAAAAGTAGATAAATTTATATTCCTTATTGATTTCGTTGTGCTTGACATTGATGAAGATGTTGAGGTGCCTTTAATTTTAGGTCAACCATTTTTAGCCACTGCTAGAGCTGTAATTGATGTGGGTGATGGTAAATTGGTACTTAGAGTAGGTGATGAAGAGATAATTTTTAAAATTTATGATGTCATGAGATTTTCTAGATACCAGGATGACTTATGTTATTTTATCGACTCTATTGATCATGCTACTCAAGATTCTTTTCAGGAAATCGTACACAAGGACACGATGGAACTGTGTCTCGCCCAAGGAGAGGGGATGGATGATGATTCTGAAATAGGAACCGAACTAAACTCCAATCAAACCTCCCCAAAACTAGCAGAATATAAGGGAATTAAGGTAAAAGATGAACTTAAGCAAAAACCCTCTATTGACGAACCTCCCAAATTGGAACTTAAACAATTGCCGAATCACTTGGAATATGCATTCCTTGGAAATAATTCCACATTACGGTAATTATTGCATCCAACTTGCAACCCAAGAAGAAAGATAAATTGCTCCAAGTATTAGGAAAGCATAAAAGGGCCATAGCTTGTGAAATTTCTGAC
The DNA here is from genome assembly GCF_007990345.1 of Gossypium hirsutum. Taxonomy (NCBI): domain Eukaryota; kingdom Viridiplantae; phylum Streptophyta; class Magnoliopsida; order Malvales; family Malvaceae; genus Gossypium; species Gossypium hirsutum. Next base: position 30,966,287 of record NC_053424.1, read on the forward strand.
ATTAAAGGGATTAGCCCTTCTTTTTGCACCCACAAAATTTTAATGGAAGATGAATATAAACCATGCGTGCAAGCCTAAAGACGACTGAACCCCAACATGAAGGAAGTCGTTAAAGCTGAGGTAATTAAACTCCTAGATGCTGGAATTATTTGTCCTATTTCTGACAGTTCTTGGGTGAGTCCAGTGCAGGTTGTTCCTAAGAAAGGAGGCATGACTGTTGTAGTCAATGAGAAGAATGAATTAATCCCAACAAGGACTGACATAGGTTGGAGAGTGTGCATTGATTATAGGAAGCTAAATGATGCCACAAAAGAAGACCACTTTCCCCTTCCATTCATTGACCAAATGTTGGAAAGACTGTCAGGACACATGTACTACTGCTTTTTAGATGGACTCTCTGGCTATTTCCAAATCCCAATAGCTCCTGAAGATTAAGAAAAGACAACATTTACATGTCCATACGGTACGTTTGCTTATCGTAGAATGCCTTTTGGATTATGTAATGCTTTCGTTACTTTTCAGCGCTTCATGATGGCCATTTTTTACAAACTCGTAGAAGACGTCATGGAGGTATTTATGGATGATTTTTTGATTTTCAGTAACTCTTTCCATCTTTGCCTAGAAAATTTAAAATGAGTGTGTGATATCCCGAATTAGGGCCTAAACAGAATAGTAGTTTTGAAACCACAATTCTAAAGTAGAAAAATTTATTCCGATTAATTTTTATAATTTATTGAGTGATTAGATGCATGTGTTAGAATATCGATAGAAAATTTCATGAATTGCATGTCTAATTTGCCTATTAGGACTTAATTGCAAAAGTTAATAAATATGAGTTTTAGATGTTAAAGGATTTAATTGAAGAGAATAATTGAAGTAGAGGTCCTTAAATGGTAATTATACCATTAGGTTTTCATGGACAAAAGTGGACATACATAGGTAGAAATAACCGAAATTTTTAATGAAGGGTATTTTAGTCATTTGGTAATTAAAAGATTAAAAAAAGGAAAAAGATGGCAAAATATGTCCATCTTCTTCATTAGGACGAAATTTCAAGGGTTCTCCATAGCTAGGGTTTTTTTCAAGCTTCCAAGCTCCATAGTAAGTGATTCCAAATTTTAAATTTTTAGCTTTGGGGCAAAAGTGTAAATATGCAAAAGTTTAGGGGTAAAATTATAATTTTTCCAAAGTTAGAGTTAAGGACTATTTTGATAAATTTGAGTATTAAATCAGCTAAATGTGTTATTTTAGACCAAGAAATACGTGGAATCGACCTTAATCAGAGAAAGGAAAAGATTGTGGACTAAATTGCAAAATTTCTTTATTTTGTACTGAGGTAAGTTCAGGTGTAAATGTAGTAACATAATTGTCATTTTAAGTAATTTAATATTATTTATATGATATGATGATTAATATCATGAAATATTATGCTTTGTGGTTATTATTGAGTAATATGCAAATTATGTGTGCTACTTGTTAAATATGAATTACTACCGAGTATCAGTTCTAATATTCCGTGGAAGACGAAAAAGATGTGTGATCAAGGAAAAAGCCCATTTGAACCTGGGGAATAGATTAGAATACAAGTGACATGTCACTAAGATATTTAAGTTTCGAGCTCGTTGAGTTGAGTCCGAGTTCGTGAGATGTAACTAGGCATCTAAACTCGTTGAGTTGAGTCCGAGTTCACTTATCGGCGGGTTACATGGTAGCTTGGCTAGATAATTTCCGCAGGCTATTGAGTTTGTCTAGCTGCGGGTATGGCACTTATGTGCATGAAATCCATGTATTCGAATCATATTCCGATGTGTTCAACGGGTAAATCTTAAGTGGATAAGGTGAGTACCTAAAACGAATGTGACATGTTGGTAAGTGTGGTGAATGAGAAAATTTGTATAGGTATGTACTTAACCCTCGGGTTGAGACTTCAATATAACAATAATATGGTAGGATCATGAATGAGAAATATGATATGAATGCTGTGGTGATATTATGCAAATGTGGATTTCGTATTATGGCATGGTCATATTACTTGCTATTTACATGTGAACTTACTAAGCAATTATGCTTACTCCTTTCTCTCTATTCTTTGTAGTTTTGTCAAGCCGGCTAGGAGATCGGGAACGGTCGGAGGCGCGCTCACACTATCAACAAACTATTTCGGTATAATGACTTGTATATTTTGGGAATATGGCATGTATAGCATTATAATCATTTTGTGTATATAATCTTATGATATGGCTCATGGATGGCATGGAAGTGTTAGAGAATGATTAGCTATTGGAGGGGCTAATCAAGATTATATTTGATAACACGTATGCTTTATGTGCTAACTAATCTATGGAAATCCATAAAATGGTGAAATTGGCTATAAAACAGAATCACACAGCAGCAGTGACGTGAGTTTGAAAAATCACTAAAAATAGTACAGATAGAATTTGATGATGAATAAAATATGGAATTGAATCTTAATGAATCTATTTTCATGTGAAAGAAACAAAATAGTAAAAGAGTTTTATTTTATGAGATATTTACGTTTTAGTGAAACAGGGTCAGAATTATTTCTGGATTCCCTATTCTAAATTTATAAATTCATCATAAATTGTGTAAAATTAATTAGGACTCAACCTTTATATGTATGGATTCCTTATTGAGTATATTTTTTAATAGAAACAAACAACATGGTCATTGAATCTCTGTACAAGAAGAAATTTGATTTGTAGTACACAGGGGTTAGAGTATCCAAACCCTAAATTAGGGGAGAATTTAACTAATAAACTGTACTAATTGGCCCTACCAAAAATTCTATAAAATAATTAGTAAGTAGTTATATGAGTTTAGTTTCATGGAAAATTTACGGAATTTGATTTCGAGTTTTGTAACTCAAGGTATGATTTTTTTAGCCACTGTGACGCAGATGGATAGTTTACAATGAGAGTTGTTTGAACTTGTTTAAATGCTAAAATAAGTTTAGTAATGTCTCATGCTCGACTCCGGTGACGGTCTCGAGTAAGGGGGCGTTACAGAGTGTTAAGAAGATGTGAGGAAACAAACCTTGTGCTTAACTGGGAAAAATGTCACTTTATGGTTCAATAAGGTATTGTGTTAGGACATAAAATTTCTAGTAGAGGGATTGAGGTTGATAAATCTAAAATTGAAACCATTGAAAAACTACCTCCCCCTAATTCGGTTAAGGCTATTAGAAGTTTCTTAGCACATGCTGGGTTTTATAGAAGGTTTATTAAAGACTTTTCTAAAATAGCTAAGCCTTTGACTAAATTATTAGAAAAAGATGTGCCTTTTAATTTCGATCAGGACTGTTTAGAAGCATTTAATACTTTAAAAGATAAACTGACTAAAGCTCCAATTATAATTGCACCTGATTGGAACTCACCTTTTGAACTAATGTGCGATGCGAGTGATTTTGCAGTAGCTATAGTTTTGGGACAGTAAAGAGATAAACATTTTCAACCTATCTATTATGCTAGCAGGACTTTGACAGCCACACAAGAAAACTACACCACCACGGAGAAAGAGCTGCTAGCTGTGGTTTTTGCATTCGATAAATTTAGGATATTTAATATTGTCTAAAGTTGTCGTTTATACTGACCATTCTGCCCTTCGCCACCTTTTGACTAAAACTGATGCAAAACCTCGACTCATTCGATGGATCTTATTATTGCAGGAATTTGACTTGGAGATTAAGGATAAGAAAGGAGCTGAAAATCTTGCGACTGATCATCTCTCCAGGCTTGAAAACTCAATTACCAAAGAACCAGATAACATTGAAATAAAATGATTCATTCCCCGAAGAACAATTTTTTGTTATATCTGATTCTGAGGTACCTTGGTTTGCAGATATTGCAAATTTTTTAGCCGCTAACATTATCCCAAAAGGGTTGAGACATCTGCAAAAGAAGTGATTCTTCACTGATGTGAAAAACTACTTCTGGGAAGACCCTTTTCTTTTTCGTAAATGTGTAGATCAAATCATTAGGAGATGCATTACAAGGACAGAAGCATGGAAACTCTTGAAACATTGCCATTCAGGACCGGCTAAAGGACATTATGGTGGAAATAAAACCGCACATAAATTCCTCGAATCAGGTTTTTATTGGCCCACTCTATTCAAAAACGCCAACAGGTATGTTACTTCTTGTGAAAAATGTCAAAGGATAGGTAATATATCCAAACGTGATGAAATGCCTCAGACATATATGCCTCATGTGAAATATTTAACGTTTGGGGTATCGATTTCATGGGTCCATACCCTAGTTCATTCGGGAATAAATTCATCTTAGTAGTTGTTGATTATATGTCCAAATGGGTCGAAGCCCAAGCTTTACCTACTAATAATGCTAGAGTAGTAGTACGATTCCTTAAGAAACTTTTCTCTTGATTTGGTACACCTAGAGCAATTATCAGTGATTGGGGTACTCATTTTTGTAATGCCCAATTTGAAAAAACCCTCAGGAAATACAGAGTTCATCATAGAACAGCTGCCCCTTATCACCCTCAAATTAGTGGCCAAGTCGAAGTAGTGAACCGAGAGCTTAAACGTATCCTAGAAAATACAGTAGAAATAAATAGGGAGGATTGGGCGATGAAAGTAGATGACGCTTTATGGGCTTATATAACGGCTTTTAAGACTCCCAAAGGAACATCACCTTACAGACTTGTTTATGGGAAAAGTTGTCACCTACCGTTTGAGTTGGAGCACAAAGCATTCTAGGCTATAAAATTTCTAAACCTTGACCCCAAACTTGCAGGTGAAAATAGGTTGATGTAGTTGAACGAATTAGATGAGTGGTGAGCCAATGCATATGAAAATCCACACTTATATAAGGAAGCAACGAAGCACCGCCACGACGCTCGTTTGAAGCAACGAAGGCAATTTGAAGTTGGTGATCTTGTCCTGTTATATAACTCGAGGCTCAAATTGTTTCTTAGAAAGCTTAAATCACGATGATCAGCTCCTTTCATAGTTCAAACTGTGTTTCCATATGGTACAGTAAAGGTAAGTCATCCATCACAAGGAACTTTTAAGGTAAATAGACATTGTATCAAAATGTATAATGGTGAGAATTTCAAAGACGATAAAGAGGAGCTACGGCTCCATGAAGTTACCTAAATACACCCACAACGTAGAGTCGAGCTTAGACTATAAACAAGAACTTCTCGGGAGGCACCCCAAGCACTAACGGTGCTAACTTCTTTAAGTTTTAGTCTTTAACATTTAATTAACTAACTGAGTCACTAAACACAGGATTTTCAGAACTACACTGTAATATACCGAATTAGGGCCTAATCGGAATAGTGGTTTTGTGACCACAAATTTGAGATAGAAATAATCATTTTATAATTATTTTGAGGTTTATGATATGATTGCATGATTGTGGGAAAATTTCGTGACAAAATTCTATGCATAAAGTGCTTAAGTTGAAATTAGGGACTAAATCGAATAATTTTCAAAACTGGCATTCGAGAAGTTTTTAGTATGAAATTGCTTTAGAATATTAATTAGGAGGTCTTAAATAGCAATTTGACCAATTTCTAAAATTTTGGGCAAAAATGGGCTTGTACATGAAAATTTTCAAAGAAAGGTATTAAGGGTATGTTGGTCATTTGGTAATTAAAATTAATTAAAAGGGAAATTAAGGCCAAAATGTGTTCATCTTCATCAAGCCTTGGCCGAATCTTACCTCTCTCCATAGCTAGGGTTTCTTCAACTTCCAAGCTTCATAGTAAGTGATTTCAAGCCCCGTTTTTAATGATTTTTATCTTTTTGGAATCCCAATAGCTCGATTTAGCTTATGCTAGCAATAATTCAACCTAGGGTTCATATCTGGAAAAATACCCATAGGTAAAATTTGTGTATTTTGGTGTTTTATGATAGAATATGAGGTTTTAAATTATGTTAGACAACGTTTGCTACTCAGTTTTAAGTGAAAACGAGTAAAAAGGCTTAATCGGTAAAAATACCTAATATTCATAAGTACATGTTAGAGTGTGAATTTGATGTGTCTATAGAAGGGAAAAATGATCAGCATGTCATAAAACATAAGAAAATAGGATGAGGTCTAATTTTCGAGCCTTGGGGCAAAAGTGTAAATATATGAAAGTTTAGGGGCAAATTGTAATTTTGCCAAAGTTCATACTTGGGGCCGTTTTGATGAATGTATGTATTAAATAAATTAATTTGGTATTATAGATCAAGAGAAACAAGATTCAAGTCATGATCGAGGGAAAAACAAAGTTTACGAGGAATAGGCTTAATTGCTAAAATTTTGTATCGAGGTAAGTTCATGTGTAAATAAAGTAACATAATTTTTATTTTAAGAGATTTAATTTTATTTATATGATATGATATTTAACCATGAAATATTTTGCTTTGTGAATTATTGTTTGATAATATGCAAATTATATGAACAACTTGATAAGTATGAGATGCTAGCAAATATCGGTTTCTATATTTCGAAGAAGGCAATCAAAATGTGTAATTGAGAAGAATCCCATTTGAACTTTGGGAATAGATTAGGGTACAAGTGACATGTCACTAGGATGGTTGAGTTTCGAACTTGTTGAGTTGAGTTCGAGTTCGTGAGATGTAACTAGGCATCCGAGCTCGTTGAGTTGAGTCCGAGTTCACTTATGGATGCGAACGCCTGAGCTCATTGAGTTGAGTCCAAGTTTGTTTATGGGTGGGTTACATGGTAGTTTGACTACATAGATTTCAAAAGCTATTGACCTTGTTTAGCTATGAGTATAGCACTTACGTGTACACTATCCGCGTATCCGAAATTATATTCCAATGTGTTCAACGGGAGAATCATAAGAGAATAGAGAGAGTACTTAAAACAAAAGTGATTCGATGAGGAACGTGTTGAAGAAGTGAAAATGAATAGGTATGAGTTTAATCCTTGGTTGAGAATTTGGTAGGACAAAATTGTGGTAAGATAGTAAGTATTCTTATGACATGAGTGTCTTGATGATGTTTATGTTGGATTACATGATCATGTTACTTGTTATTTGCATGAGAACTTACTAAGCATTTATGTTTACTCCCTCTTTTTCATTCATTGTAGTTTAGACAAGTTGGCTTGAGAATCGGGATAGGTCGAAGGCTCGTTCACACTATCCGAAGACCTAAATTGGTAAAATGGCTTGTATATTTTGAATGTGGCATGTATAGCACTATACTCACTTTGTGTAAATGATCATATGGTATGGTTATGGTTTGGTAAGAAAAGGTTTTATAAATTATTAGCTATTGGAATGGCTAATCAAGTTTATATATGATAACATGTATGCTTTATGTCTTAACTAAACCATGAAAATCCTTGGAAAGGTAAAAATGGCCACAAAACAGAATTAGACAGCAACAATGACGTGAATTTGAAAATCACTAAAAATAGTAGAAATGGAATTAAATGACGAATAAGTTATGAAATCTAAGCTTGATGAGTATATTTTCATATGGATGGAACAAAATAGGTAAATGAGTTATATTTTATGTGATATTTAAGTTTTGGTGGAATAGGGTCATAGTGGCCTCTGAATCCTCTGTTCTGAATTTAACAATTTACCATAAATTGTAAAAAAATAATTAGGAGTTTTACCTTACATGTATGAAATACTTATTGAGTCTAGTTTTATGAGAAATAAACGTAATAATCATTGAAACTCTGTACAGGGAGATATCTAATTCGTAATACATAGGGGTCGGAGTGGTCAAACACTGAAATAGGGGATACTTTAACTAATAAACTGTACTAATTGGACTGACCAAAAATTCTATAAAACAATTAGTAGATAGATATATGAGTCAAGTCTCAGAAAAAATTTACAGATCTTAATTTCGAGTTTTGGAACTCGAGATATAAAATTTTAAGCGACTGTGATGCAGTTAACCAGCTTGTCTGGAAATTTTAAAAAGAAATTTTTTGAGCTGTTTAATTAATGAATTAAGTTAGTTAACACCTCGTGCTCGACTCTAGCAACGGTCTCGGGTATGGGGCATTACATTTAGTGGTATCAGAGCCCGGTTTAGTCTGTTCTCAGACTAACATGTTGTATGTACGGGTTTGCCATATATATATTGTGATAGTGTGTCGAATTCTGACCTTTTAAATGATTTTTTTATAGTAAATGGATCCCGATCCAGTTGTGCCTGATGATGTAGAAAGTAATGCACCAGCTCCGGCTGAAGGGGCAGTGCTGACTGAAAATCCACCTCCTACTATTGGTCAAGGAGGAGGAGAAGGGGCTCGGGAAGCCTTTCTCCAGATGATGAATACCTGGTATACTGAGTTCGTCTGTACGAACCCAAATGCACAACCTCCCCCACCTCCCTCGATTCCTCAACCTGTACCCCCGATGCCTTAAGGTATAGATCTGATGAAATTTCACAGAACTCCAGTTGACAGAATCCGTAAGCAAGGGGCTGAAGAATTCAGGGCAAATGTTGATGATGATGATGCCGAGAAAGTAGAGTTTTGGCTTGAGAATTCTATTCGAGTATTTGATGAATTGTCTTGTACACCTGAGGAATGCTTGAAATGTGCTATATCATTGTTGAGGGATTCAGCCTATCATTGGTGGAAGACATTGATTTCAGTAGTACCAAAAGAGAAAGTAACTTGGGAGTTCTTTCAAGAAGAATTTCGGAAGAAATACATCAGTGAAAGATTTCTTGATTAGAAGCGTAAAGAGTTTCTTGAGTTGAAGCAGGGCAACATGACAGATACTGAATATGAAAGGGAGTTCGTCAGGTTGAGTAAGTATGCTATAGAATATGTTCCTACAGAGGCTAAAATGTGCAGACGATTTGAATACGGACTCAATGAAGACATCAAAGTATTTGCCGGGATTCTTGAATTAAAAGAAATGGTAGTACTTGTTGATCGGGCTTGTAAGTCTGAAGAACTACTTAAAGAGAAGAAAAAAATAGAGGCTAAGACTAGAAATTGGAAGAAAAGATCGAGCAGTTCATTCTCACAGCAATCTAGAAAATCTAGAAATATGAATCCTCGTTCTCAGGTTTCGGCCGGACAATCATACGGAAATTTTAAGAAGTAAAATGTGGGTCTTAAATCTCAGACTACTTCCGTGGCTAGTGTGGGGAAGTTGAGATTTGTTAAGCTCGAGTGCAAGTGGTGTGGTAGAAATCATTTTGGCCCATGTAGAGCGAATGAATGTTTTTGGTGTGGTTCTCCGGGTCATTTTATTAGAGACTGCCTAGAGAGAGTTGAGAAAGAAAATTTTCAGAGTGTAAAAGCTAGTGGTGCAGACTCGAGGGGAAGATATTTGAGAAAAGCTGGAAATGAAGAAGCAGCAAGAATGTAGTCAGAGGTTCAGCAGCAAAACCTGAAGCAAGGACTCCAGCTAGAACTTATGCCATAAAGGCACGTGAATATGCTTCATCACCCGACGTGATTACTGGTATATTTTCTCTTTATAATGTTAATGTTATTGCTTTGATTGATCCCGGTTCTACTCATTCATATGTGTGCATGAAATTGGTGTCTAGTATAAATATACCTATTGAGTACACAGAATTTATGATCAGAGTGTCGAATTCATTAGCTAAAGTGTGATAGTTGATAAAGTATGCAAGAAATGCCCTTTAATGATTTGGGGTCATTACTTTTCGGCCGACTTGATGTTGTTGCCGTTTGATGAATTTGATGTTATTTTGGGTATGGATTGGTTGACATTGCATGATGCTATAGTAAATTGCAAAGAAAAGGTTATAGAATTAAAGTGTGAAAGTGGTAAAATTCTGCGGGTTGAACCAGGCAAGTCAGAGGCATTATCTAGTCTGGTTTCTTCGATGTCGGCTCAGAGATATTTAAGGAAGGGTTATGAAGCTTATTTGGCGTATGTAATTAATACAAAAGAAATTGAAAAGAAAGTTGAATTAGTGCCGATTGTGTGTGAATTCGCGGATGTATTTCTAGAAAAGTTACCGGGTTTGCCTCCAGTCAGGGAAGTAGAATTTGGATTGAGTTGATACCGAGAACAACTCCGATCTCGATTGCTCCATATAGAATGGCACCAACAGAGTTGAAAGAATTAAAGTCGCAGTTGCAAGAGTTGACTGACAAAGGCTTTGTGAGACCGAGTTTTTCACCTTGGGGTGCTCCCGTGTTATTTGTGAAAAAGAAGGATGGTTCTATGAGATTCTGTGTTGACTATCAGCAATTAAACAAGTGACAATCAAGAACAAGTATCCGTTGCCGAGAATTGATGATTTGTTTGATCAGCTGAAAGGAGCGACATGGTTTTCAAAGATTGACTTGAGATCTGGGTACTACCAGCTGCAAGTAAAAGAGTCGGATGTGCCTAAAACTGCTTTTAGAACAAGGTACAGTCATTATGAATTTTTAGTTATGCCATTCGGATTAACAAAGGCTCCTGCTGTGTTTATGGATTTGATGAATCGCATATTTCGGCCATACTTGGAAAATTTTGTTGTGGTATTTATAGGTGACATCTTAATTTATTCGAAAGATGAGACAGTGCATGCCAAACCCATGAAGATAGTTTTGCAAACTTTGAGAAATAAACAGTTATACCAAATTTAGTAAAAGTGAATTTTGGCTTCGGGAAGTTGGATTTTTGGGTCACATTGTTTCAGGTGATGGTATACGGGTTGATCCTAGTAAAATTTTGGCCATTGTTGATTGGAAACCACCAAAAAATGTAATCGAGGTTAGAAATTTACTGGGGCTAGCTGGGTATTATCGGCGGTTTGTAAATGGATTTTCTATAATTGCTGCTCCTATGACTAGACTACTCCGAAAAGATGTTAAATTTGAGTGGACGGAAGAATGTCAACAGAGTTTTGAAGAATTGAAAAAGTTATTAACTGAAGCACCAGTGTTGGTACAACCCGAATCAGGTAAAGAATTTGTGGTGTATAGTGATGCTTCTCGAAATGGCTTAGGATGTGTACTTATGCAAGAAGGAAAATTGGTGGCTTATGCTTCGAGGCAGTTAAAATCTCACGAGAGGAATTATCTGACTCATGATTTGGAATTGGCTGCTATAGTGTTTGCTTTGAAGATTTGGCGACATTATCTGTATGGTGAAAACTGCCGAGTATATATCGACCACAAAAGTCTTAAGTACTTGATGTCACAAAAAGATTTGAATTTGAGAGAGCGAAGATGGTTGGAGTTATTGAAAGATTACGAGCTTGTTATTGACTACCATCTGGGAAAAGCGAATGTGGTTGCTGATACTTTAAGCAGAAAGTTGCTATTTACTTTGAAAGCTATGAATACTCAGTTAAAGATATCAGATGGTGGTTCGATTCTAGCAGAGTTAAGAGCAAGACCGATGTTTTTACAAGAGATTTGTGAAGCTCAGAAAAGCGATGAAGAATTGCAAGCCAAAAGAAAACAATGTGAGGTTGATACGAGGTCAGATTTTAGAATTGGTTCTGATGGTTGTTTGATGTTTAAAAACCGGATTTGTGTACCGAAAAATGGTGAGTTGATTCAAAAGATTTTGCATGAAGTACATAATGGTTGTTAGGCGGTTCACCCGGGCAGTACGAAAATGTATAATGACTTAAAGAAAACGTATTGGTGGAGTGGAATGAAAAGAGATATCTCTGAGTTTGTATCAAAGTGCTTAATTTGTCAACAAGTGAAACCTGAACACCAAGTACCTTCGGGACTACTCTAGCCTATCATGATTCCTAAATGGAAATAGGATCGGATTACTATGGATTTTGTATCAGGGTTGCCGTTAACTCCAGGGAAGAAAAATTCCATCTGGGTAATAGTTGATAGACTGACTAAATCGGATCATTTTATTCCGGTATTTACGAATTATTCTCTTAATAAGTTGGCTGAATTGTATATCAGTGAGATTGTTAGACTTCAAGGAATATCTTTGTCAATCATTTCGGATAGAGATCCGAGATTTATTTCATAGTTTTGGAAAAAGTTACAAGAGGCATTAGGTACGAAGTTAAATTTCAGTACTGCCTTTCATCCATAAACTAATGGACAATCAGAGAGAGTGATTCAGATTCTTGAAGACATGCTCAGATGTTGTGTATTGGAATTTCAAGGTAGTTGGGAAAGGTACTTACCGTTGGTAGAATTTGCTTATAATAATAGTTATCAGACGAGTTTGAAGATGACACCTAATGAACCATTGTATGGTCGTAAATTTTGAACGCCATTGTATTGGACTGAACTCAATGATAATCATATTTATGGAGTTGATCTAATAAAAGAAACCGAAGAAAAAGTGAAAGTAATTCGAGATTGTTTGAAAGCTGCTTCGGATAGATAGAAATCTTATGCGGATTTGAAATGAAAGGAAATCGAATTTCAAGTTGGTGATAAGGTATTTTTAAAAGTGTCTCCATGGAAGAAAGTTCTTAGATTTGGACGGAAGGGCAAGTTAAGTCCGCATTTTATTGGACCGTATGAAATAATTGAAAAAGTTGGACCAGTAGCTTATCGGTTAGCATTGCCATCTGAATTATAGAAGATGCATGACGTGTTCCACGTATCTATGCTACGTCAGTATCGTTCGGATCCTTCACATATAATTTCACCGATAGAACTTGAGCTACGACCGGATATGACTTACGAAGAAGAACCGATTAAGATTTTAGCTTGAGAGGTCAAAAAACTAAGAACTAAAAATGTCGCTCTTGTAAAAGTATTATGGCAAAAGCATGGGGTAGAAGAGACTACATGGGAACCTGAGGAAACTATGAGAAATCAATACCCACACCTGTTTACTGGTAAGATTTTCAAGGACGAAAATCTTTAAAAGGGGGAGAGTTGTAATATCCCGAATTAGGGCCTAATCGGAATACTGATTTTGTGACCACAAATCCAAGATAGAAATAATTAATTTATAATTATTTTATAATTATTTTGAGGTTTATGATATGATTGAAAGATTGTATGAAAATTTCGTGACGAAATTCTATGCATAAAGCGCTTAGGTTGAAATTAGGGACTAAATCGAATAATTTACAAAACTTGCATTTGATAAGTTTTTCGTATGAAATTGCTTTAGAATATTAATGAGGAGGTCTTAAATAGAAATTTGAACAATTTCTAAAATTTTGGACAAAAATGGGCTTGTACATGAAAATTTTCAAAGAAAAGTATTAAGGGTATTTTGGTCATTTGGTAATTAAAATTAATTAAAAGGGAAATTAAGGCCAAAATGTGTTCATCTTCATCAAGCCTTGGCTGAATCTTACCTCTCTCCATAGCTAGGGTTTCTTCAACTTCCAAGCTTCATAGTAAGTGATTTCAAGCCCCGTTTTTAATGATTTTTATGTTTTTGGAATCTCGGTAGCTCGATTTAGCTTATGCTAGCAATAATTCAACCTAGGGTTCATATTTGGAAAAATACCCATAGGTGAAATTTGTGTATTTTGCTGTTTTATGATAGAATATGAGGTTTTAAATTATGTTAGACAACTTGTACTACTCGGTTTTAAGTGAATTTGATGTTGCTATAAAAGGAAAAAATGATCAGCATGTCATAAAAAATAAGAAAATAGGATGAGGTTTAATTTACGAGCCTTGGGGAAAAAGTATAAATATGTGAAAGTTTAGGGGCAAAATGGTAATTTTGCCAAAGTTCGTACTAGGGGCTGTTTTGATGAATGTATATTAAATAAAATTAATTTAGTATTATAGATCAAGAGAAACAAGATTCAAGTCGTGATCGAGGAAAAAACAAAGTTTACGAGGAATATGCTCGACTGTTAAAATTTTGTATCGAGTAAGTTCATGTGTAAATAAAGTAACATAATTTTTATTTTAAGTGATTTAATGTTATTTATATGATATGATATTTATTACCATGAAATATTATGCTTTGTGAATTATTGTTTGATAATATGCGAATTATATGAACAACTTGATAAGTATGAGATGCTAGCAAATATCGGTTTCTATATTTCGAAGAAGGCGATCAAAATGTGTAATTGAGAAGAATCCCGTTTGAACCATAGGAATAGATTTGGCTACAAGTGACATGTCACTAGGATGGTTGAGTTTCAAACTCGTTGAGTTGAGTCCAAGTTCGTGAGATGTAACTAGGTATCCGAACTTATTGAGTTGAGTCCGAGTTCGTTTATGGGTGGGTTACATGGTAGTTTGACTACATAGATTTCAGAAGCTATTGAGCTTGTTTAGCTATGAGTATAGCACTTACATGCACACTATCCGCGTATCCGAAATTATATTCCAATGTGTTCAATGGGAGAATCATAAGAGAGTAGAGAGAGTACTTAAAACGAAAGTGATTCGATGAGGAATGTGTTGAAGAAGTGAAAATGAACAGGTATGAGTTTAATCCTTGGTTGAGAATTTGGTAAGACAAAATTGTGGTAAGATAGTAAGTATTCTTATGACATGAGTGTCTTAATGATGTTTATGTTGGATTGCATGATCATGTTACTTGTTATTTGCATGTGAACTTACTAAGCATTTATGCTTACTCCCTCCTTTTCATTCATTGTAGTTTTGACAAGCCGGCTTGAGAATCAGAATAGGTCGAAGGCTCGTTCACATTATTCGAAGACCTAAATTGGTCAAATGACTTGTATATTTTGAATGTGGCATGCATAGCACTATACTCAGTTTGTGTAAATGATCATATGATATGGTTATGGTTTGGTAAGAAAAGGGTTTATAGATGATTAGCTATTGGAATGGCTAATCATGTTTACATATAATAACATGTATGCTTTATGTCTTAACTAAACTATGAAAATCCTTGGAAAGGTAGAATTGGCCACAAAACAAAATCTGACAGCCGCAGTGATGTGAATTTGAAAAATCACTAAAAACATGAGAAATGGAATTAAATGATGAATAAGTTATGAAATCGAATCTTGATGAGAGTATTTTCATATGGAAGGAACAAAACAGGTAAATGAGTTGTATTTTATGAGATATTTAAGTTTTGGTGGAATAGGGTCATAGTGGTCTCTAAATCCCCTGTTATGAATTTAAAAATTTACCATAAATTGCACAAAAATAATTAGGAGTTTTACCTTACATTTATGAAATCCTTATTGAGTCTAGGTTTATGAGAAAAAAACGGAATAATCATTGAAACTCTGTGCAGGGAGATATCTGATTCATAATACACAGGGGTCAGAGTGGTCGAACCCTGAAATAGGGGAGACTTTAACTAATAAACTATACTAATTGGCCCGACCAAAAATTCTAGAAAAAATTAGTAGATAGATATGTGAGCCTAGTTTCAGGAAAAATTTACGGATCTTAATTTTGAGTTTCGGAACTCGAGATATGAATTTTTAAGCGACTATGACGTAGTTAACCAGCTTGTCTAGAAATTTTAGAAATAAATTGTTTGAGCTGTTTAATTAATGAATTAAGTTCGTTAACACCTCGTGCTGGACTCTAGCATCGGTCTTGGGTACGGGAGCGTTACACACACAGCCAGAAACACGGGCATTCTGTAGGCCGTGCACATACCACAAGATGAAACACGATCATGCGATACGACAGTGTGAAAACAGGGCAAAAATTTCTTCCCCAACACGAGATGCGATAAGTTGCCATGGCCGTGGGCGAAATTGCCAAAATAACATGGGCGTGTGACATGCTCGTGTTTTGAAACCGTGGGCAAACCTGTCAATTTAACATAGGCGTGTGCCTTCATACACGAGCGTAGGAGAAGCGAATGAAGATCGACACGATCGTGCAACATGGTCGAGTACACTGATGGGCCCAATTTCAAAAACTACGAGATGCACAGGCTGAAACGAAGGCACACGGGCATGCCCCACGGCCGTGTGCCCCAATTTCTCTATAAACACCTATTATCTATCTTAGCTTTATCTTTATATTTTGAAATTACTTTTTATTTCCTATTTATACTATTTTATCTTGAGTTTTTACAATATTCAATTTCAGCTATTTCATTACGAGTAATTATGCTTCCTTATATTTTCTGATTCTATCACAGTTATAAAGAGCTCCAAAGCTCATCGTCGCATAGGAACTAAAAAATCCACCGGGAAAGGTTCTCCACGACGGCCATGTCCTGTTGAACCACGACCATGGCCAACTTGAGATATAATATTCTTTTGGTGCAGCATTTGTGGAACCCAACCTCTACCACCACCGGAGTATCCTCCTTCACCCTCATCATTGCTTTGGCCAATTATTCTCCATAACCCTAATTCAAGGAGTTCATTCATCATTCAGGAAGTTTCACTTCTCTCCCTATTTTATGATTATCAATCTATCTTTTTCAATATATCTATCTTTGTACATTGAGGGCAATATACATCTTAAGTGTGGGGGGGTCTTTCATATTGTCATTAGAAATCCCTAAATTGTGCCTTATTCTCATGTGATCTTCTCATGCCATGATTAGAATGAATTTTGATTAATTTATAATTTTTATTGATATGTCTTGAATTAAAACTTAGGCATTCATGCATTGATTGTTTAAACTTTAAGATATTAAAGAATCAAGCAGGATAAGTTTACTTTTGAATTTAAAATTTTATAGGTTGTTTCTCCCAAGTTTAGGTATTATCTTGAATTGAAATTTACAGGTTTAAACATCAAAAAACCATAATTTTTGTGAGATTTTGAGCCTTTAAAGCACCTACTATTTCTTTCATGCTCACTTTTATTGTTGCTTTGCGTGCGTCAGTATTGAATTGTTATTCTAGAACTTCCTTGACTATGCATGTCAAGACCACACCATTTGATTTGCTATGTCAAAATGATAAAGGCACTTAGGTTTAACCCACTCACTCCACAAAAGCCTACCTTCATAATTAACCCTTAGTAAACCCCTTTGAACCTAACAAGCCATTAATTGATTTACCCTCAATATTAACCCATAAACCATTATTGTTGAAATCCCCTAATTTGATCCCTATTTTTGTCGAGATTTGATTTGAACTAATTGCTTAGCTATGCTTTGGTCTTCTATGTATTTGACTTGCTCTTAGAAAAAACATTCATACTTACATATTAGTAGTAATTCAGTATTGTTGAGCCGCAGTATCTAAATTCCATCTTCTGAGAAGAAGCTCACTTGTAGTCAATTGATGTTTAATTATTTTTCTAGTTAGGCAATTTTCCAATTCAATCTCAATTCTAACCCTTTCTTTCAGCTTGTGACCACACCCCCTAACCAAAGCCACGTTACAACCCATTAAAGACCTTTTGATTGATTTTCATTTCAATATATAGTGGTGGAGATTTGATTTTCAAGCAAGCCTATGGTAATGACTTTTCATTACTGACTATTGAGTGCTTCATGTATTGTCCTTAAACACCTCAAGTGATTTGAGTGAATCTTTAGTGAGGATGTGAAACTCTGTGATATTTTGAGTCGAAGGTAATTACTTAGATGAGGGGAGACACCTATGATTTCATGATAAAATACTCAACTTGGAATGTTTTGGAACTTTGATGTTCTTTCAGTCAAATTCTCAATGTATAATTACTTATGGATTATTTTGAGATATTATTAATAGGAATTATAAGTTAAGAAGAATTTCTTTTGATTATGAGTTGAGGGTTTTGCTTGAGGACAAGCAAATGCTTAAGTGTGGGGGTATTTGATAAACCGTAATTTATACATACTTTTACCCCATGCCTAACGCACCTATGGATGGTTTCTCCTTAGATTTGGTGAATCCGATGCTCCAAATCATTTAATTTCATGTTTTATACTTAGTAGAGCATAGGAGAGTAAAAAGAACGAAAAACGGGCCAAAAATGGAGAAAATGGACCGACATGGGAAAAAAACACGGCCTGGACTTCCTCACACGGGCTTGTCACATGGCCGTGTCAATTTGGAAGGACCGAAGCACGACTTACACAGGTGGATCACACGCCCGTGCCTATTTAACAGCCTTGACCATGGCCTTCAGTAATCACACACGGGCGTGTCTCTACCGAACCCAAGTTTTGTCCAATTCGGAAAAGGCCAATTTTGAGGGCTCTTAGGCATTCCAAAGCCTATTTAAACACTTGAGGAGGCACTTAGGAAAGGGGACGTAGAGGAAGAAGCAAGGAATTACTCAAGGAAAGCCGATTGCTCCATCTCAAAAGTCGGATTAATCATCAAGACTGGAGATCTCCCTTCAAATTCCTTCAGGAGTTTTGGGTTTTCTTATGTTTTGTTATCTTTATGCTTTTGAGATGTTTTCTTTCATAAGTATGAACTAAACCCCTAAATACCTAAGGGGAATGAAACCTAAAACAGATCTTGTTATGATTATCTGAATTGTATGATAAATATTTGACTTGTTCTTAATTACGTGTTCTTAATTCTTGTTTTGATATTCCAGGATATTGATTCAAGTTAAGCTCTTATTCAGAGGAGGAATAGACCCTGTCTAAGAGTAAATTTGTCATAATTAAGCGGAGTTGATTGCACACCTAGAGATAGGGTGACAAGATTTTGCCGGATTAGGGTGAAACCTAATAAGTGAATCTATAGATCGAGTTAATGCAATTCTAGGGTGTTAATTAGAAAGAGATTTCAATTATTCAACCTAGGGTTAGGTGTTATTAGTCTAGAGAGAGATAATAATATAACTTAGGCATTTCTATGGATCAAGTCAAATGAATAAATCGTCTGATCCAGAGTCAAATAACAAGTGAAGTCTAGGTGGATTTGTCCTTAGGTATTGTCTCAGTCAATCGAATTTTCCCAAAAATATTTTCCCAAGTTTTTCTTTCTGTGCATTCTTAGTTAGTAATTAGTTTAGACAACCAAACCTCTTAAATTTTGGGCTAGATAATAAAAACGAAGGAAATACTAGTACTCGTAGTTCCTTTGGGTTCGATAATCCGATCTTGCTGAACTATACTACTATTCGATAGGTACACTTGCCTTAATCGTGATAATAAGTTAGTTTCAAGAACATTTCATTTATAAATCTTTAAAACCTGTTACGAATATCACGCATCAAATTCGCCTACAACGACAGTTATCAGAAAAGTCTGAAAATGGGGCCTTATGAGGCTTTGTATGGGTGAAGGTGTTGAACGCCCTTATATTAGACTGAGCACAGAGAGAGTCAGATTCATGGGGTCGATTTAATCAAAGAGACTGAAGAGAAAGTTAAAGTGATTCATGACTACTTGAAGGTCGCCTCGGATAGAAAGAAATCCTACGCGGATTTGAAACGAAAGGAAATTGAGTTTCAAGTTGGGAATAAGGTGTTTTTGAAAGTATCTCTATGGAGGAAAGTCCTCAAATTTGGTAGAAGAGGCAAGTTGAGTCCTCGTTTCATAGGACCTTATGAGGTTATCGAAAGAGTAGGACCAGTTGCCTATCGATTGGCTTTACCATCAGAATTGGAAAAGATTCACGACGTATTTCATGTGTCCATGATACGTCGATGTAGATCAGACCCTTCACACTTGATTGCGCCGATAGAGATTGAGATTCATCCGAACATGACTTACGGTGAAGAGTCAGTCAAGATATTGGCTCGGGAAGTCAAATAGTTAAGAAATAAGAGTATTGCACTCGTGAAAGTTTTGTGGCATAGAAATGGAGTCGAAGAAGCCACATGGTAACCCGAGGAGACTATGAGAGATCAGTACTCGAACTTATTCGCTGGTAAGATTTTTGGGGATGAAAATCCTTAAAGGGAGGAGAAATGTAACAGGCTGATTTAGGGCCTAGTCAAAATAGTGGTCTCGAGACCAAAAATTTGTAGTCGAATAAATTATTTTATAATCTCTTAGATGTTATAGCATGTTTTTAGGAGTGCATGAAAAATTTGGTGAGTTAATTATGACGTTTGTGAGCCCGAATGTTAAAAAGGACTAAATCGCATAAAATGCAAAAGTCCTATTTTGATTTATAAAAGTGCCAAATAGGTAGAGAACCTAAATTAGGGGTCTTTAAAGGGCAATTAGGCCCTTTAGGGAGGCATGGCCGGCCATAGAAGACAAGGGTGGTCAAATTTTCTAAATTTGGTAGGTTAGGTGGCTTATTTTGACTAAAATAAGAGAAATCAAAAGAAAGATCATATCATCCTTTATTTTTTCATCTTCTTTCTCCACCAAAAATCAGCCATTGAAGTAGGTTTGAAAGATGAAAACTTTTAGCAACTTTAAGCCTTCACAAATCAAGAAACACCGAATCTGAACCTAGACCGGGGAAAAGCCAAGCAAAGCGACTAAATCGACTAGTCGCCACATTTTGTAATCTGAGGTAAGTTGTATGTAAATAATACAACTGTATTGATAATATATGCGTTTGAATTGCATTGAAATTATTATAGCATGAATTACTTGATTATGGAAATAAGAGAATATGAGAGAATAGAGATAGTAGAATTCTCGAATAAACCTTAGGAAATAAATCGGATATTCATGCCATGACGTTTCAGCCACATTATGAAAGCCAGTGTAAGACCATGTCTAGATATTGCATCGGCATTGAGACGGGTGCTAGTGTAAGACATCTCAAGGACATGCATCGGCCTCGAGACGTAAGCCAGTGTCAGACATGTTTGGGACATGCATCGGCCTCAAGAGGTGTCAGTGTAAGACCATGTTTAGGACATGGCATCGGCACAGATATGCTAAAGCTTTTGTAAACCCATGTATGGGACATGGCATCGACACCTGCACCAATGTTTGACGCTAAATGAGTATCTGATAATGTCCTAAATGGTTCAATGGTGAAAGTATGATTACAAGTTAACAAGGAAAGTATAACCGTGTTGTGAGTGGTATAGGTACCTATATGATATGTATGAAATGTGAGCTCAATATATGCTACATGAGGTGTATTGAATATTGATGAGTAAGTTTTGCTTATGCCACTTGTGTATTATGATGCTTATTGATGGATGATAAAGTTATGTTGTATATTTATTTATGTGCAACTTAATAAGCTTTATGCTTACTCCCTCTCCTTTTTCATTTTCTTATAGTGCCACCTATCTAGCTTAAGGACCAAAGGAAGTCAGAAATATCGATCACACTATCAATCGAAGTTTTTGGTATAGTTTGATTTATGTTTTTGAATATGGCATGTATAGGGCTTAGACTTTACTAATTTTTGTGTCATTGAGAACTGGCCAAATGTGTTGGCTTGGGATGGAAACCCTTCATTTTGTATTAAGCCTTGAATGCTGTCTATTATTCATTTTGATTTAGATGCAAAGTTGTTATTTTCATGGATGAGTAAAATGTACAAATGGAATGTTATTTATTGTGGCTGATTTGGTTGTATGAGATAGCTTTATAATGGTTATGGTTTCCATTGAGCAAATTGTGTAAATAAGGGTGGCTAAAAGGCTTTGTAACTAGCCTTATATTGTCTACACTGGTAGACACACGAGCGTGTGTCTAGGCTGTGTGTGACACACGGTCTACCTTATGGGTGTATGGTCTGGCTTTCAAGTCAGTATGCATGATAGTAAACACAAGGGCAGAGACACGACTGTGTGTCTCAACCGTGTAGCGAACGCGGCCTAGCACACGGGCGTGTGCCTTGGCCTTGTGACATTTTGGGGATGCTGACATCAGAAATAGAATGTCCATGTTTTTGGACACGGGCTAGGACACGGGCGTGTGCCAGGCCGTGTGAAAACTCTTTTAGGTATGCATTTAAAATTAATGGCTACACGAGCGTGTTGCCCTTCTACACGGGCATGTGCCCTGTTCCAGAGCCAGATTTTCTATAGATGGTTTAAGAACCCAGGTTGATCCCAAATAGTTTTCAATAGTTGATTTGGGGTTCGTAGGCCCATAATAAGAAGTTTAAAGTAGAAATTGAAAAGTTCTTAAGTGGACCAAGTCTTGACGACTTGGGGAACGTTTATGTACATGAGATCGAATTGGGTAATGCCAAGTATTACACTCCAGGGTGGGTTATGAGTTTGGGGTGTTACAATTAATTATAAAAAATAATAAAAACAAAATGAAAGTAAAAAAATTAAAGAAATGAAAAATAAAAACAAAACTATTAACTCAAACATCTCGGAGGTCAACGGATAGCTTGTCACAATCCACGTGAGATCCCCAATAGTGCTTTAAGTGTTGTCCATTAACTTTGAATGCGACCCTCATTTTTAGGTATTTGATATTAACAGCTCCATGTGGGTATACTTAAGCTACTTCAAATGGACCTGACCAGCGAGATGTTAATTTACCAAGGAACAATTTAAGCCTAGATTTTAACAACAACACCTATTACTCTAGTTCAAATTGCCTTGGCATAATTTTGTTATCATGCCAGTGCTTGGTCTTCTCCTTGTATAGTTTATCATTTTCGTATGCATGTGCCCTGAATTCTTCCATTTCATTCAGCTCTAACAACCTTTTATGGCCAACAGCGACCCAATCCATGTTCAGCTTTTTAATAGCTCAAAATGCTTTGTGCTCAAGCTTAATAGGTAGATGACATGGCTTACCATAAACAAGTTTAAAAGGTGACATCCCCAATGGTGTTTAAATACAGTACAATAGGCCCACAAAGCTTCATCCAGTCTGGAGGACTAATCCTTACAAGTTGGGTTCACCACTTTTTCTAGAATTTTCTTAAATTCTCTGCTAGAAACCTTAGCTTGTCCATTTGTTTGGGGATGGTATGCCATGGAAACCTTATATTTCACCCCATACCGATGCAAGTCATTAGCCACTAGCCTACAGTCAAATTGAGATCCTTCATCACTAATAATGGCTCTAGGCTTACCGAATCTTGTGAAAATATTCTTGTGCAAGAACTTCATTATTGACTTTGCATCATTAGTAGGAAGCGCAACAACTTCGACCCACTTAGAGACATGGTCCACTGCCAACAATATGTACAGGTTGCCCACTGATGATGGAAATTGACCCATAAATTCTATTCCCCATACATCAAACAACTCAATCTTCAGAATGTCTTGCAGGGGCATTTCGTGTCTCCTACATAGATTTCCTATCCTCTAACAACAGTCACACGAATAATAAAATTCACGAGCATCTTTGAACAGACTCGACCAATAAAATCTTGACTGAAGTACTTTGGCAGCAGTTCTCATTCCTCCAAAGTATCCTTCGTAAGGAGCTAAATGAAAATGCTACAGAATGCTATGTATTTCTTTATCAAGGACACACCTCCTACTTATCTGATTAACATAATGCTTAAATAGGAAGGGTTCATCCCAATAATAGTGTTTGGCATCATAAACGAATTTCTATCTTCTTTGGTTGTTGAGGACAAGTGGCATCACACCACTTACTAAAAAGTTCACTATATTAGCATACCAATGTAATGCCATGGTAACTAACAACTACTCATCTAGAAAGTCTTTATTAATAAGTTTGTCATTGCCATCTTCATTTCCAGATTCTAACCTTGACAAGTGATTAGCCACTTATTTTTCAGTCCCTTTTCGATCTTTAATTTCCAAGTCAAACTCCTGCAACAAGAGTATCAACCTAACCAATCTTGGCTTGGCATCTTTCTTGCTCACCAAATACTTAATAGCAAAGTGATCTGTGTAGACTGTGACATTGGTACCAACTAGATAAGAGTGGCATTTATTGAATGCGGACACCAGAGCCAATAACTCATTTTCTATGGTGGTATAGTTCAGCTACGCATCTGTCAGGGTTCTACTCGCATAATATATTGCACGTAGTATTTTATCTTTCCTTTACCCCAACACTGCTCCCACAGCATAATCACTGGTATCACATATGAGTTCAAAAGGTAGTGTCCACTCTAGCGCTATTACAATTGGTGCTGCTACCAACCGTTTCTTCAATTCCTTGAAAGCAACCAAGCAATGTTCATCAAAATTGAAAGGTCTACTTTTCTCCAACAAGGTGCACAAGGGCTTAGATATCTTCGAGAAATCCTTAATGAATCTTCTGTAAAATCCTGCATGACCTAAAGAACTTCTAATACCCTTAACACTAGTGAGAGGTGGCAATTCTTCTATTACTTCAATTTTTGCTTTGTCCACTTCAATCCCTCGCTGCGATATCCTACGCCTCAGAACAATTCCTTCACGAACCATGAAGTGACATTTTTCCCAGTTCAAAACAAGATTCATTACTTCATAATGACACAAAACCAATTCCATATTTTTTAAACAATCCTTAAAATCATTTCCAAACAAAGAGAAATCGTCCATGAAGACTTCAAAAAAAATTTCCACCATGTCCAAGAATAAGACCATCATACAACGTTAAAAGGTTGAAAACATAACCCGAATGGCATTCGTCAAAATGCAAAATTTCTATAAGGACACGTGAAGGTGGTCTTCTCTTGGTCATTAGGAGCTATGGAAATTTGATTATACCCTGAATAACCATCCAAAAAGCAATAGAAAGCCTCCCAAGCTAATCTATCTAACATCTGATTAATAAATGGTAAAGGAAAATGGTCATTCCTAGTTTCCTTGTTAAGCTTGCGATAGTCCATGCATACTCTTCAGCTCGTGACAAAACGAGTCAAAATAAGCTCATCATTATCATTACTCACTATTGTGACACCTCTTTTCTTGGGTACACATTGTACAGGACTCATCATGAGCTATTTGAAATTGGATAAATAATGTTAGCATCAAGCCACTTGATAATCTCTTTCTTGACAACTTATTTCATGATCGAATTTATTCTTCACTATTGTTCAATAGAATTGCTATGGCAATCCTCCAACAAAATTTTATGCATGCAGAGAGGAGGGCTAATTCCCTTTATATCACCAAAGGTCCATTTTAATGCCTTCTTAGATTGCTGGAAGACTTCAACAACTTGACATCTTGCTCGGGTGTCAACTCAGTAGAAATTACTACTGTCAAAGTGTTGTTGTCTCCCAAATATGCATATTTTAAATGTTATGGCAAAGGTTTCAAGTCCAGTGTGGGAGTTTCCTCTATAGAAGGTTTAGGAGGATTAAAAGTGCAACTTGATAAATCCAAGGATTCAAACTTCTTCCCTGGTGTAGCCACAAACTGTTTGGCTTCCATAAGTTCACCAATGTCCTCAAAAATTACTATGACACTCCACTTAAGTGAGTCTTTGTCACTATTAGAATTGTTGTGGAAAATATTTGTAAACTCTTCCTCTACTATAGTTTCTATCAACCCAATGGCGTGGCATTATTCTTTCTCAACAACACATTTCAAGGCATCAAATACATTGAAAGTAATCTACTAATCATTTACATTCATCATTAGTTTGCCTTTCTATACATCAATTAAAGTTCTTCCAGTAGCAAGAAAAGGTCTTCTAAGAATTATTGACATATCCTGGTTAGGGTTACATTCTAAAATAAGGAAATCTACAGGAAAAATAAATTGATCTACTCTTGCTAGCACATCTTCAATTTTACCTTCCGGATGTGCGTCGGATCCTTCAGGCAGTTGCAATATAACCGTAGTAGGTCTTGCTTTCCCAATTCCTGGATCCCTAAAAATAGACATAGGCATTAGATTTACACTCGCTCCTAAATCAGATAATGCCTTACGAACATAATGATTTCCAGTTGAACATGGGATAGTGAAACTCCCTAGGTCCTTCAACTTTGGAGGTAATTTATTCATCAACATTAATGTGCACCCTTTAGTGAGAGCAACAGTCTCAAAGTCTCCTAATCTACGCTTCTTTGACAATATAGCTTTCATAAACTTCACATAACTAGGCATCTGCTCCAAAGTTTCTACTAGCAATATGTTAATGTAGAGTTGCTTAAAAACACCCAAAAATCTTTTCAACTGGACATCCTATTTAGCATTATGGAATCATTAAGGAAAAGGTAGAAGTGGTCATCCTTGAGGTTACTGATATTGTTTTGCTATGGCATTTTTGTAGGCAACATGATCTGATTCTACTACGACATTCTTCTATTTACCCTTTTTAGGTGCAATATGATTTTCAGTTGATTTTGAATTCTTTCCATGGTTGAGTTCGGAGTTGTCCTCTTCTATAGTGGTGTCTTGAACAATATCGTCCAACTGTGTCTCACTTCTAAGAGTAATGGCTTTGCACTATTCCTTCCTTTTTGTTCTTGAATTCTCGTTATTCTTTAGCAAGGCTCTATGTGGCCTCGATTTTAAAGCAAGCGCTATCTGCCCCAATTGATTGTCAAGAGCTCTGAGGGACGCTGCCTGGCTCTGAATTAGAACATCATTCTTGGCCATGTATTCTTTCAATAGGGCTTCAATAGAGGTAAAAGATGATGCTTGACCCTATTGAACATTTTTCCTCAATATAGGATGATTATAACCAAGCAATGCACTATTAGCATTTTATCTTGCAACATTGTTTAAATTCCCCACACCATGATTATTCCAACTAAAGTTCAGATGCTGTTTCCACCCTCGATTGTAGCTGTTGGAATAGGGGTTATTATTCCGGTTAAAATTACCCATGTAGTATACAGATGCTGGGTTTGATAGGCATCCATCAAACACATGATCTTCATCGCAATAAACATATGATAGTTTAGCCGATTTTAATAGTTTCGCCGATTTTATCTTCTGAACTGTAGTGGGCCTCTTCAATGTTTTGATCATAGTAGCTAAAGAAAATATTTGGGCTATCAACAAAGTGATTACATCCAACTCCATGGTACCAAAACTTTCTCACCCATCTCAACTCTTGTAGTAGCATTTTGATAATCATAGTTGGCATATTTTTCCAAAATCGCATATTGTTCATTATAAGATTTATCCAACAAGGTACCATTGGCGGCAGCATCAACTACCATCCTTGTATGTGCATTCAACCCATTATAAAATATTTTTATCTGTGTCCAATGTTAGAATCTATGCATCGAACATTTCTGGAGTAATTCTTTAAATCGTTCCCAAGCTTTATATAGCATTTCATCCTCCAATTTTCAAAAAGATGTGATGTCATTTCTAAGCTTGGGATTCATATTTGGTGGATTATACCGTAGAAAAACCTCTGGGAAAGATCATTCCATGATGCCACTGTTCCTGATGGCAAAGCATTCAGCCATTCCCTTGTACGGTCTCTTAAAGAATATGGAAACAATTTAAGCCGCAAGGCATCGTTAGGAACACCCTGTTGTCTAAATCAACTTGTATTGTTGAGCTTGTATGTTTGGTCTTACTATTCCTGGATTCAAATTATCTAAAATTGGAACAACATGTTCCCAAATTGGTCTATCTCGATCATCTATCACATGATGAAAAAGAGGATTAACATCCTGACCAATAGGATCATTATTGAAACCAGGATCATTTCCTTCCCTATCCATATTACGAAACTCCCTTTTTCTCCTTTGCAAAGTTCTTTCAATCTTTAGGCCAAAAGGATACTCTTCGTTAGCAGGAATTCCTTTTCTCATAATCTGACAACAAACCTATGGAAATTAAATACAACTAAGTTAAATAAGACTAAGAAAACAAAATAAAATTTCAAAACTAAATTTCACCAATCGCCAATCCTCGACAACGGTGCCAAAAACTTGTCACATGTAAATACGATATGCAAATTGTGCAAGCATACATGTCGAGCAAGTAATAAAGTGATGAGTGGGATCATTTTCATAGGGGCCAGAATAGTATAATTTGGTTGAGTTATCAAAGTAAGGTATAATTAATTTTATGACAAATAGAATGATAAGAATGTTGTGGTGATTTGAAGGAATAATGACGTGTGCAATATGTTTAATTGATAAATACTGGAAAATGTAATGGAAAAGATACTATGGCAAAGGATAGAGGGTCTACGATCTTGATTTAGAAGGTCAGGATTACTCAAAATCTACCCTTATTGGCAGTAATGCCTCGACAAAACCATACTCAATCTACCGCTTAGAAGAGTTCAAAAATGGTCTATTTCTTTCGAGAACAAGACCTAAAGTTACCTTGCCTTAAGTGATATATGTCTATAGGCCTTTAGCACAGTACTAGAAACACAAAAATTTACAGACTTTTTCATACCCTTTTTAACTTAAATTCATGCAAATTCGGTTAAATTCTTGTCGAAAAATAATTAATTTTTATAAAATAATTAAAGTACACGTAAAATATGAACATGTTGAAATTTATTTAATTTCATAATTATTTTTTTATGAATTTTGGTTATTTTCGATAGATTTGCGCAAAGGACGAAAAATGGCTCGACAAACACTGCCAGAAGCACAAAACTGAGAAGCAATTTGAAGTATCGAGGCAAATTAATTTCTAGCCTAAGACGGTCTAATTATGTATATTAATTCATAATATAAATAAATTTAATTTATACCTAATTTAATTTGGGCTAAATAAATTATTATTAATTAATTATGGAAAAAGTGGTCCAGTTGAACCGAACCGATTGAACTGAACCGGCCAAGGATTGGGCAGCCCAAAACCGTCCATATGCTGACCGAAATCAGATAATTAGCTGATTAATTATCTTGCAAAGAAGCCCTTGAATACTTGTCAAAGTTGCATTCAAGCCCCTCCACAATTGGTGGCTTTATGGATTTGCCCCAAGCCACATTTAGCAAAGTTGAAGCCATCAACTTTGCCACATAGATTGCCGGCCAAGGGGTGGCTCTTTGGCTGCCATTTTTAGAAAATTTTAGCTGCCACATTCAGCTATAAAAACTCCCCCTTGGCTGATCATTCAAGGCACACCTCAATTCATTCACATCTCTTCTCTCCTCTCTCACTTTCTCCTCTAATTTTTCCATTTCAAGTCCCTTGCTCTTATGTCGATTTCTCCCCTTGGGAAAGGTTTATTCTTCAGCCATTTTATAGCAACATTTAAGTGTTCATAGCAGCCTTGATCAGCGAGGACAACAAAGAACAAAGACGAAGCAACCTAGTCAAGCCACGAAAAAACACCGGATTTGATTCTTATTCCCTATCTTTTTAATTTTTGTTGCTGTTATGATGAACATATGTATGAATATTTATGTTGTTGGAATGGTTAATTTAATCAATTTAGCTTGAATTTAATTCGTGTTGGTTTGATTGCATTTCATCTACTTAAATTATTAAAATTATGTTTATGCTATTATAGACCTCGGTAAAATGCTTGATTAAGTAAAATCATGTAACACCCCGAATTTGGGCCTAAAAGTATTGGGCCTTGAGTGTGGGTCCGTAAGGAGGTTGTATATAGGTATTTAATTGTGCAATGAAATGACACAAATAAATGTCTACTTTGGCGGTTAATGGCCCTGAGAAGTGTAGGAGAAATCTTGGGTTCAAACTTGGGCTTTAGCAAAAATTTTGGTATTAAGTGAATAAAACCCAGGATGCTTGGATGATGCCCTTTTAAATTATTGTGTTAAATAAATGACACAAAAAGCCTAGTGGTCTATTTGTAAATGGCGTGTGGAGTGTACATGGGGTCTGAGGTTCAAGTCTTGGCTCTTACAATTCATTTTGGTTTTTCTCTTAAGTGAATCTGGATGCTGGCACATATGTCTTAAAGTTAATTGTGGACGTTTTTAACACAGAAAGAGCCTGTGGTGGAGTGGCAAGGTGGCGTGTTGTGTAATTGTGAGGTCTAAGGTTCAAGTCTTGGGATGCACAGTGGAGTATTTATTTTTCTATTTGAGTTGTGTAGGAGGTGGAGTTGGACTGAAAGAATGAGGAATTTTCCTATTGATTGAAAGTAATCCCACATCGGGAAGTTAACATGAGAATTGGTGAGAAGCTGGCTTTAAATAGAGTGAACCAGATGAGTTGGTGAGGAAGACTAAATGCAGGATGTGCCAAGGTTGGTGATCGTGGACTTCGGCGTGTTCTCATAAACAGATGTGTATTTCACACTACTCTAGCTGTAGAACGGCAAATGCTGGAATGCCGAAATGCCAGTCACACGGCGATGGCAGCCACACCAGTGTGCGAGCGCATGTGTGGGAGCTTTGACGTGATGGTTGAGGAAATCATGAGAGCTCTCGTGGGCTTAGGTTGCTTTGGGCCGGGAAGGGCCATGTGGGCCCAATGGTCCCATGGGCCCAAGTGGATAAATTGTATATTGTGTAGTAAGTAGGGGTGTGCAAAATTTGGGTAAAACCAAAAAAATTCGATTAATAGACCGAATTCGATTAATCAGTCGGTTAACCGAATTTTTTCAGTCGGGGGTGGATTAATAATTTTTTAAATTTTTGGTTAATGGTTAATTCGGTTCGAAACCGGTCGGTTAACCAAAAAAATAACAAATAAAATCATAATATATAAATAACTTATTATTTACCCAAACCCAATCCAACATAAAAACCCAATCTAATATATTTAAACCCAACTACCCAACTACCCAACCTAATTTCCCAACCCAATAATTTTTATTACAAATAATAATAAATAAAAATAAAAATCTAAAAGTAAAAGCTAATAAAACAAAAACATAGATAGACACTCACTAGTCACAACTATTGTCGACAGAAAGCAAAAGCCCCCAACCTTTCAAAGTTTCAAATCCCTAATTGCAAAATTAAAATCTCTCAAAACTTTCAAAATCTCCCAAAACAGTAAAACCTTCAAAACCTTGAGCTAGGGCTGGCCGCTAGTGAGTGGTGACTGGTGTTGTCGTCGAAGCAGTCAAGCCGCCATTACCTGTACTCGACTCCAGGTAAGAAAACTCTTTGTTTTCTTGATTTTTTGAGATTTTTTATGATCTTATTTAATATTTTTATAATGATATTTAATCATATTTGTATTTAAAATTTAAAATCAAGTATCAATATTGAATATACAGTTTATTAAGTATAAACCTAAAAAATAATTTTTTATTGTTGTATGAAATGATGAGTATGTTGTATGCCAAACTGAAGAGCTTGGGGCTATTGAGCAAAAACCTCAAAGATTCCTTTAATTTTTATTACTAAGTATCAAGTGTCATGGCTGAAACGAAAGCCTATTGACAAAAACCTCTTTCAGCCCTTGGGGCTACATTTTTCGGTTTGTCATTATTTATAGCACTCATATTTTCTGTTTATAAACTCAAAAATCCGAATGCATTTCATTTAATAAGAAATTCGATATCCCTTAATCAAAATTTCGAATTTAAGTATCATATATATATAAATCAATAAATTTTGTTCCCAATTTAAGAAACTTGAGTATTACCACAAATCTTATTATATATAACACATAATCAAAACAGTTTCCTTATTTAATACTTATAGTCAAAGTTCATGGAAAAAACTATGGGTACTGTACTACTGTTTCCTTATTTACAATCTTCTAATTAAATTTATTTAGTTTAAGATTCATTGACTTATTGTTGTAATTTTTGCTTATTTTTATTTTTTGTCGAAGAGTAAATTATCCTATTAACTGTAATTTATTTATTTTAAGATTAATTGATTCATTGAGATCTGTATGTATGTGTTGTAAAAAAATTTTATGTGGCTGTTAATATATGTGCCTGCATTATCCTATTAACTATTTTTTTTAACAAATTGGTTTCTTGTTTGCAAGAAGTTATTAGACATGGATAAAAGCAGAATTTATTTCTCTAAAACTCAACATCAAATGTTTAATATTATAAATGTATTTTAATTTATTATATAATTTTTTTCTTGCAGAATGTCCACCGAACCAATATCTATTGAGGGTAGTATTAGACCTCCTACTTCGATAGATTCTGAAAATTCGGGAATTGGAGCTTCAAGCCAAGCAAAGGGGACTACTGGGAAAAGAAAAGGCACTCCTCAAAGGTCAGAAGTTTGGTCTCACTTCACTAATATTATTAATAGTGAGGGTGCTAGTAAGGCTAAATGTAGTTATTGTCAAAAGGAATTTTGTTGCGATATGAAAAAAAATGGTACAGGGTCATTGAAATATCATATTGGTTCATGTAAGAAAAATCCTAGCAATGTTGTTGACACTAGTCAAGGACAATTAGTTTTACCTAGAAAGGGAGTTGAAGGGGGGGAGGGCATCTTTCAACTTGGAGATTTGATCAAGAAGCATGTAGGAAAGGATTAGTACAAATGATTGTGATTGATGAATTACCTTTCAAGTTTGTTGAAAGTGAAGGCTTTAAGAAATTTATGTTTGTGGCATGTCCTAGGTTTCATATTCCTTCACGAACTACTATGACTAGGGATGTTTATCAATTGTATTTAGATGAAAGAGTCAAGATAAAACAACTTTTGAAAAGTTCTTGTTCTAGAGTTTGCTTAACTACTGACACATGGACTTCTTTTCAAAGAGTTAATTATTTGTGTATCACTGCTCACTTTATTGATAACGATTGGAAATTGAATAAAAAGATTTTAAACTTTTGTCCAATTTCTAGTCATAAGGGTGAGTCCATTGGGATGGTGATTGAGAAATGCTTGTTGAATTGGGGGATTGATAAGTTGTTTACTGTTACTGTTGATAATGCAAGTTCAAATGATGTTTCTATTGGCTATTTGAGAAAGAAATTTAACCCTCGAGGGGGTTTAGTTAAAAATGGTACATATCTTCATATGAGATGCATGGCACACATTGTGAATTTGATTCTTGTTGAAGGCTTAAAGGAAATGAATAAATCTGTTGAACGTGTTAGGGGGCTATTAGATATGTGAGACAATCTCCAGCTAGATTACAAAAATTTAAGGAGTGTGTTGTGGTGGAAAAGATAGAGTGCAAGAAGATGTTGTGTCTTGATGTTTGTACTAGGTAGAACTCAACCTACTTAATGTTAGACACTGCACAGAACTTTGAGAGAGCTTTTGAGAGATTTGAGGAGCAAGATACAAACTTTAGGGCTAAACTTGAAAGAGGGGAGGGTTGGCCTAGTGTGGATGATTGGGATAATGTTAGAAACTTGAGGGATTTCTTAGAACACTTTTATGAAGTCACTTTGCGTATATTTGGCACTTCATATGTCATGTCCAATAATTTTTTTGATGAGCTTTCTGAAATTGATATTCTTTTACGAGATGCTCAGTTAAATAGTAATGTTGATTTCAATGTTATGGCCATCAAGATGAAAGAGAAGTATGATAAGTATTGGGGTGATATTGATAAGATGAGTTTGCTTATGTTTGTTGCTTATGTTTTGAATCCTAGAAAAAAACTGAAGTATCTTGAATTTGCACTTAGTGAAATGTCTAGTTCTGAAAAAGCTTGTGAAATGATGCAAAAATTGAAGGAATCTTTGTATGAATTATTTGATGAGGATAAGCCTCCACTTCATAGTACTTGTAGCCAATCGAGCGTGCCAACACATGTTTCTCGGGGTAAACCACAACAAAAAATGAAAAGGCAAATGAAAGCTTTGTATAAAAAGCGTGAGTTGGAAATTTGTGGTGAGGACAAAATGTCTAAGTTGGATAAATATTTAGCTGAGGCTAATGAGGAATTTGTTGAATATTTTGATATTTTATTGTGGTGGAAAGTGAACAGCCCTAGATTTCCCACTCTTTCAAAAATGGCCAAAGATGTGTTAGTTATACTAGTTTCTACGGTTGCTTCGGAGTCTGCATTTAGCACCGGGGGACGTGTGCTTGATCAATATAGGAATTCTTTAACTCCTAAAATTGTGTGTACTCAAGATTAGATTCGAAAATCATTATCACAAGAAGACATAAAAAAGATTGAAGAACAAATCCAAGAGCTTGACAAGATTGAAAATGGTATATTTATTGTTTTATTTTAATAGTTTCAATTTTTTTACCATATCACTCCTACTTATTTAATTGATTCAATGTTTAGACTTTTCTTGGAATTCATCAGAGCCTACCCTAAATTCATGAGCTTTCGTGAGTTGAAGGGTATGCTTCCTTTCTTATTCTTGTTAACTTATAATCTATTTGTTTGTTTATATTATTTGATTTTTTTAAATGCATATATTTCTATTATATGCTATTTTTTTTTGTAGGTTTAATGAAAATGGAGATATTTGGAGAGAAGAAACGGATACAAATGGAGAATATTAAAGACTTACATTTCAATTATGTGTTAATTTCAAGACTTATGTAATGTTTTTAATTATGTAGTGATTCAAAGACTTATGTAATTTTTTTATTATGTAGTGATTCAAAGACTTATGTAATGTTTTTAATTCGGTTAATTCGGTTAATTAAGTTAATTCGGTTAATTCGATTAATTCGGTTAATTCAGTTAATTTTTAACCAAAAATAAAAAACATATAATTTTCGGTTAATTCGGTTAACCGACCAAATTAACCGAAAAAATTTCGGTTCGGTTATTTTTTTCAAAAAAAAATTGGTTCGGTTAACGGTTAAAAATTTTAAAAGGTCGGTTAATTCGATTAATGGTATTTCGGGTCGGTTAACCGACTGAACACTCCTAGTAGTAAGTATGGGATTAGACTATGTGAATCTCATATCTGTAGGATAGAATTACTGAAATGGCCCTGTAGGGAAGAATTACTGAAATACCTTTTGTTTACAAAATTACCAAAATACCCTCGATTAGCAAAATTACCAAAATACCCTTGGTTTGTAAAATTACCAAAATACCTTTGGTTTGTAAAATTACCAAAATACCCCTAATTTGTGAAATTATCAAAATACCCTTGACTTGTAAAATTACCGAAATACCCTCAATTTGTAAAGTTACCAAAATACCCCTAATTTGGAAAATTACCAAAATACCCTTGATTTGGAAATTTACAAAAATATCCCTGATTTACAAAATAACAGAAATACCCATGACTTTCAAAAATTATAGAAATACCATTGGTTTGCAAAATTATTGAAATACCCTTGGTTTGTAGATTTACCAAAACACCCTTGTAGGGTGAAATGACTAAAATACCCTTAAAATGTAAAAAGACCGTAATGCCCCTGTAAGGTAAAATAACCATAAAGTTCCTGTAGGGTAAAGTGACGATAATACCCTTGTATGGTAAAATGACGATTATGCCCTTATGTCTCATATGACTGATGTGCTTTGGATTTACATATATGATTGCACTGAGTATGACTTTTCATACACATAATATTTATGGCACGACATACTGCATGGGGTAAGGATTTTGATATGGAGGAAGTTCTGTAGGGTGAGTATGTCACATTCACTGTTACTGGTGGCTATGCCACAATTACTGATACAGGTGGCTTTGCCACATTTACTGTTTCTGGCATCTATGCTACATCATTATTTCTGGTAGCTTTGCTGCGGTATTGGTGTGATGGCTGGGTGGGTCGATTTATATCCCCACATGGTGTGTTGGTTGGTACGGGCGGTGTGCTGGTTGGATTTGGGTGGGATTCATAATTGCATTACATCGTACTGTATTGTTACTGCATTGGGCTTAGGCCCACACTGCTACTGTATAGGGCTTAGGCCCAGACTGTACTGATACTGAATAGGGCTTTGGCCTAGACTGTACTGATACTATATTATTCACTATTTGTTTGTTATTGGGATTACACACTGAGTTTTTGTAAACTCACCCCGTTTCTAACTGTGCAGGTAATCCCTAAGCTTAGATGGTTTGGAGCTGCGAGGGACTCGGAGATGGCCAAAGTACTGCTTATGTTTCTTTTATTTGCAATTAGATTTCGTTTTAGGTTTTAATTTATGTAATAAAGCCGTTGGTGGGTTCTAATTTTTAATTTTGATTTTGATTTCTTATACTCAACTACTAGTCTAGGAAAACACGAGTTTTGAAAATAGCACGACTTTCTAAAGAACACGAGCTTTCAACAACAAAGTCTTTAAAATGCTTTCGCGATTTAAATTGAAGTAATATACCAAAGGCAAACAAATTGGTAAACGTTTTGATCGAGAACTTTTGTTAAATAATAATAAAAGGATCTAGATTCAGTAACGAATTCTTACCGGAAAGATCAAGTTTTGAAAAACACTTTGATGTGACACGCCAGATTCGGCCATAACGTCTAGGCTGGGTTTGGGGTGTTACAAATCATGCCTAAGTTATTCTTGCATTACAATTGTGAGGTAGCTAATGAATTAATTATTTAAACGGATTGAAATTGTAATTAATTGACACAATACTTAATCAGTGCATGTTTATTCTTCTAAGGTAGCTGAAGGTTAAGTTAGCAACGTATTTGGCGATACACTTGCCTTGCATAACTTGCAGGATTATTGTAATTAAATTGTTTCAAGGTAACAATACCTTGTTACCTCACGTAGTCTTTTATATGCTCTTTAGATTTTATTAATTATTTGAATTGACATAGGGATATGCAAGAGATTAGTTCAATTTAATGAGTATGTATGTGCCATAACATGTTTGCTTATTAAAATATGTTTAATCATTTGAATTAACATAGGGATATGTTAAGAGATGAATGGATTTGTGTAGGTGAATATGTTCATAAGTTAGAAAATTACCGAGTTGCCATGAATTTATTCTTAACAACATAAGCATGAGCTTAATAATTGTAAGTTAAAGAAATGTAATTAAATCAAAACAATTATGTCATCTTGATTAAATCATATTTTGAAATCGTGCATTTGAGATTTGTTTCTTTAGTTATTTAGTTTAAAATCTTATTTTTCTTAATCACCCTTTTTAAAATGAAATATTTTTCTTCACCAAAGTGTTTTAAATTGTGTTCATAAATAATCCTTTTCACACTCCCTGTGGGTATGATAACTCGACATTTACTTGTCACTTTGTTACTTGTTGCGATTGTGTACACTTGCACATATCCGTCGTTCCAAGTTTTTGGCGCCATTGCCGGGGACTGTTTTAAAAAGTCATTATTTGTGAATTTGTTAGTTTTACATTTTGGTTTATTTTTCCCGTTTAATTTTTAATTTAATTAATTTTTCTGTGATTATTTCAGGTGTTTATGAGTAATGACCGAATTATTGACCTACTCCCTATAGACCCTGAGATTGAATGAACTTTTCAATAGTAAACAAGACAAGCAAATTAGAGAAGAACCGAAGATATGGACTTCAAAAATTTGATCCAAGGAAATGGAGCAAAACCTGCTCAAAATCCTATCCTTATTGCTAATGATAGGGATAGAGCTTTAAGACAGTATGTCGTGCCAGTATTTAATGATCTTAATCTGGGTATTAGGAGACTTGAAATTGAGGCACAATAGCTGAGATGCTTTAGACAGTGGGCCAATTTAGTGGAATGTCTACCGAAGATCCTCACCTACACTTAAGACTATTTATGAAGGTGGGCAATTCTTTCAAATTAGCCAGAGTACCTAAAGATGTATTACGATTGAAGTTGTTCCCATATTCACTGAGGGACAGAGCTCGAGCCTGGTTGAACTCATTACCACCGAACTCAATTTTCACTTAGCAAGAGTTAGCAGAAAGATTCCTTATAAAGTATTTCCCGCCTAGCAAGAATGCTAAGTTGAGGAACAAGATCACTACCTTCCAACAAATGGATAATGAGTCCTTGTATGAGGCATGGGAAAGATACAAAGAGTTATTACGAAAGTGCCCTCATCATAGAATCTCGTATTGCATCCAACTTGAGACATTTTATAATGGTCTCAATGCTCACACAAGGATGGTAGTGGATGCTTCTGCTAATGGTGCTCTCTTTTCTAGGTCTTATAATGAGGATTATGAAATCATTGAAAGGATTGCCAGCAACAATTACCAATGGCCAACTAATCGAGTAACATCAGGAAGACGAGTTGCTGGAATACATGAAGTAGAGGCTCTTACTTCACTCGCATCTCAGGTATCATCAATATCCTCAATGTTAAAAAACCTTACTAGTAATGGGTCTAACAGTTTTGCAGCACAGCCACCAACCCAATTTGAAAGTATAGCCTGTGTTTACTGTGGGGAAGGACATTTGTTCAAAGAATGTCCATCAAAACCAGAATCCATGTACTACATAGGTAACCAAAACCAAAATCGAGGAAGACAATCTAATTTTTATAGCCCATTGTGGCGAAATCACCCCAATCTTTCCTAGAGTAACCAATGGGCTGGAACCATTAACATTTATGCCCAACCTAGACCAACCCAGCTACCTAGTTTTTCCCCAACAAGTTTAGAAACCAACCTAAGCTGAACCATCCAATAGCTTAGAAAATCTGTTGAAGGCATACATGGTCAAGAATGATGCCTTAATCCAAAGCCAAGCAGCTCTATTGAAAAACCTAGAAAACGAAATGGGCTAGCTTGCAACTGAACTCAAGAACCGACCACCAGGTGCTTTATCTAGTAATACGGAGAATCCAAGGAATTCGGGGAAGGAGAATTACAAAGCATTGACATTGAGGCGTGAAAAGACAGTAGAGCCCAACACCATCGAAGCTAAAAAGGAGCAAGCTGATGTTCAAGATTCAGAGGAAATTCAACCGAGTGTTGAAATTCCAGTTTCACAAGAACAAGAATCTGTAAAACCCGTCAATGTAATTTCAGAACCAACTAATTCTGATCAACTAACAACTCCGTTAGATGCAAAATTGCCACAAAGGATGAATCAACCAATTTCAGTAAAGAAACCACCACCACCCCACCCTCAAAGACTTTAGAAGAAGAAGTAGAAAATTTAATTCAAGAAGTTCCTAGACGTACTCAAGCAACTTCATATCAACATTTCGTTGGTTGAAACACTTGAGAAAATGCCGAACTACGTCAAATTCATGAAGGATATCCTGTCCAAAAAACAAAGACTTGGAGAATTTGAGATGGTAGCTCTGATGAAGGAATGTAGTGCATATCTTCAAGACAAATTACCCTCAAAGTTGAAGGATCCTGGATGTTTTACCATATCTTGCAACATTAGAGCAACAAATTGTGGTAAGGCATTATGTGACTTAGGTGCGAGTATTAACTTAATGCATATGTCAAAATTTAGGGAGTTGGGGATAAGTAAAGTTAGACCAGCTACGATTACACTTCAATTAGTAGATCAATCTTTAGCACATCCAGAAGGAAAAATCGAGGATGTATTGGTACGTGTAGATAAATTTGTCTTCTCTGCTGATTTTGTTATCCTAGAATTTGAAGCAGACAAAGAAGTGTCAATTATCTTAGGAAGATCATTCTTAGCAACCGGAAGGACCCTTATTGATATACAGAAGGGCGAGCTTACTATGCGTGTTCAGGATGATCAGGTAACATTTAACGTTTTTAAGTCTATGAGATTTTCAGACACAATTTATAATTGTTCTGCAGTGTCCGATTTAGAGGATTTAATAGTGAAGAAGGAGCTAAACTATGTTGAGGATCCATTGAAACAAATTTTGACATCAGATCCTCTGAATAATGAAGAGGAGGACGAATACTTAGCATTGTTACAAGCTAATCAAAAGGGATTTAATCCGCAATCCTATTTTGAATCTTTGGAATTAGAGAAAAGGGATTATGCCCAACCAAAAGTGTCAATCGAGGAGCCACCTAAATTAGAACTCAAGGTACTCCCTTCACATTTGAAATATGTTTATTTAGGTAACGCTTCTGCTCTGCCTGTGATTGTTTCAGGAGAATTAACTAGTGAGCAAAAAGAGAAACTCATCTTTGTATTGAAACAATTTAAGAAGGCTATTGGATGGACCATAGTCGATATTCATAAAATTAGTCCATTTGTATGCACGCACAAGATTATCCTTGAAGATGGCGAAAAAGGGACGATTGATGGAAACGAAGATTGAACCCCATCATGAAGGACATAGTAAAGAAATAAATCATCAAGTGGTTAGATGCAGGTATAATTTGCCCGATCTCAGACAGTTCATAGGTAAGTCTGGTCCAGTGCATGCCAAATAAAGAAGGTATCACGGTCGTTGAAAATGAGAATAACGAGTTGATACTGACTAGAACGGCTACGGGATAGAAAATTTTCATCAACTACCAGAAGCTGAACAAGGTAACTAGGAAAGATCACTTTCCTTTACCGTTTTTGGACCAGATGCTGGATAGACTCGCGGGCCGAGACTACTATTATTTTCTCAATGGATACTCGGGGTATAATAAGATTACAGTAGCACCAGAAGATCAACACAAGATAACATTCACCTGCCCGTACGGTACATTTTCTTTTAGATGCATGCCATTTAGTTTATGTAATGCACCTGCTACATTTCAAAGATGTATGATGTCTATTTTTACTGATATGGTTGAGAAGTATTTGGAAGTTTTTTGGATGATTTTCCAGTATTTGGAGACACTTATGACGATTGCTTAGCCAATCTACTAAAGGTACTCAGGAAATGCGAAGAAACAAACCTAGTACTCAATTGGGAAAAGTGTCACTTTATGGTACGAGAAAGGATTGTTCTAGGGCATCAAATAACAAGACATGGAATAGAGGTTGATAAAGCAAAGGTAGATGTTATTGAGAAACTCCCACCTCCAACATCTGTAAAGGGTGTTAGGAGCTTTTTGGGTCACGCCGGTTTCTATCGAAGATTTATCAAGACTTCTCCAAAATTTCTAAACCCTTATATAAATTATTGGAAAAGGACTCGACGTTCAAGTTTGATGAAGAATGCTTAAAGCCTTTCAAAGATTTGAAAAGTCAGTTAGTTACAGCAACCATAATCATCACACTGGACTGGGATTTTCCATTCGAATTGATGTGTGATGCAAGTTACTTCGCGATAGGAGCTGTCATGGGCCAGCGAAGGAACAAAGTTTTTCATCCCATCTACTACGCAAGTCGAACTCTGACAGGAGCTCAACTGAATTATATGGTAACAGAAAAAGAGTTATTTGCTATTGTGTTTGCTTTTGACAAGTTCCGATCTTATCTTGTAGGTACCAAAGTGACTGTCTATACGGACCACTCAGCAATTAAGTACTTACTTTCTAAGAAAGATGCTAAGTCGAGGTTGATCCGATGGGTTCTTCTACTTTACGAGTTCAATTTAAAAATTCAAGATCGAAAGGGAGTGGAAAATCAAGTATCAAATCACTTGTCCATATTAGAGCCGTAAGAAGGGAACTCTCCTCTTATACCAATTCAAGAGACGTTTCCGGATGAACACATACTGAAGGTAAATCATGTCCATAATACCCTTTGGTTTGTTGATATTGCTAACTATTTAGCTTGTGGTTTGATGCCGATTGATAAGATATATCATCAAAGGAAAAAGTTTCTTCACGATGTGAAGTACTATTTCTGGGAAGAACCATACTTGTTTAAAAAGTGCGCAGATCAAATGATCAGGAGATGCGTGGAAAAAGATAAAGTACAAAAGATTCTATATCATTGTCACTCAGCTCCAAGTGGGGGACACTTTAGAGGTACTCATATTGCAGCCAAAGTATTGCAAGCTGGATTCTTTTTGCCAACACTATTCAAGATGCATATGCTTACGTAAAGAGTTGTGATCAATGTCAAAGGGTTGGAAATGTCACCAATAGAAATGAGATGCCTCGAACAAATATCATTGAGGTAGAATTGTTTGATGTATAGGGTATTGACGTTCTTGGTCCTTTTCC
The DNA here is from genome assembly GCF_007990345.1 of Gossypium hirsutum. Taxonomy (NCBI): domain Eukaryota; kingdom Viridiplantae; phylum Streptophyta; class Magnoliopsida; order Malvales; family Malvaceae; genus Gossypium; species Gossypium hirsutum. The sequence continues at coordinate 31,007,596 of NC_053424.1, forward strand.
ACCGTCTTTTGGTCACAAGTACATATTAGTAGTAGTAGACTCTGTGTCTAAGTGGGTCGAGGCTGAAGCTTATCCAACAAATAATGCTAAGGTTGTAATTAAGTTTTTGCAGAAACACGTGTTCACAAGGTTTGGAACCCCAAGAGCTATTACAAGCGATGAAGGGTCCCATTTTGTGAACAAGTGGTTGAAATGGTTATTGGATAAACATGAAGTGAAACATAAGGTCGCTACAGCTTACCATCGGTAGACAAATGGGCAAGCTGAACTGGCAGAGAAAGAGATCAAAGGCATAATTGAGAAGGTAGTTTGCCCGGACCGACGAGATAGGTCCAAAAGATTGGATGATGCTTTATGAGCTTACAGAACAACATACAAGACACCTTTAGGGATGTCACCCTACAGGTTGGTCTTTAGGAAAGCCTGTCATCTACCCCTGGAGTTAGAGCACAAAGCTTACTGGGCTCTACGACAACTCAACTTGGACTCGAAGCTTGCTAAAGAGAAATGGATGCTCCAACTCAATGAGCTAGAGGAATTCTGAATGTTCTCGTATGAAAATGCCAAATTACTTAAGGAGAGACTTAAGAAATGACATGACAAGCACATTCGAGTTCAAGAATTCGAAGCAGGTTAGCAAGTCTTGTTATTTAATTCCAGATTAAGGTTCTTTCTAGGTAAATTAAAATCACGTTGGTCCGGTCCATTTACGATTCATCAAGTCTATCCATACGGAGTTGTTGAACTCCAAGGTAAGGGAGGTAATTTCAAGTTAATTCTCAACATCTGAAACATTACTGGGGAGATAAGATTGAACAGAATCAAATTTTGTTCATTTTATCAGATGTTTAAATTTTCTTATTTTGCTTTTTAATAAATGATTTAGGGTATATTTTTGGAATTAGTATGCTTAAATAAATTCTGTCTAGGAGATTCGAACTTAAGCGGGACCGCTTGTGACTCCCCAATCATTCTTGGGAATTGATTTTAACATAATTTTCCGAGAAACTATTCTCTAAATAAAATTAAATTTTTGATTTTTTTCAAATAAGAGGGTCAATTTTTATCCAAGTTTTAAATTGCAACTCAATATCAAATTTTCATTAAGTCTAGGGACTTAATTGAAGTATTTTTAAATTTTGGTTGCTCTTTTTGTAAATAATAAAAATTAGATGCCTCTTTTTGTAAATATTTTCAAAAGGCTTCTAGAAAAAAAATTTAGTTAGAAAATGATAATTATTAATATATAATTATATCCATTATAATATATATTAATTATTATCAACTTTATCTGGAGTTAGGATTAGTTGTAATTTAATCATATTTTATTTGATAAGTTTTTTTTAAGATGATAATCTTTAATATATAATTATATCTATTATAATTTATATATTAATTTTTATCAATTTAGCATAAAATTAGGATTAGTTTATCTTATTTTTAAATAAAATAATAGCATTAATAAATTAATATGCATATATTTAATTATTAATTGTTGTTAACCTGGATTAGAATTAGAACTTAGAGTTTTTACCTATTAAATTTCTCTAAGAATTCTATTTTTAAGTCCTATTCTCTTCATTATAAATACCACTTTTTCATCATTCATCACTCAAAATCCTAAAGCACCAAAAATCTTCAAGTGCCAAAACCTCCTAGCTGAAAAGCAACCATTTGGCCAGTAGCCCTAGCTCCATCGTATGCCGCAGGCCCAGCTCGCGCGCAATCGCGCACACTTGCCCTGAACGTGTGCTGCATTGCACGCTTCGTGCTGTTGCCCACACCAGGCCCTCATCCTGCACATTGCAACCTGCGACCAGGTCCCGCGCACACTCACGCTAGGTCTGTTCGACTAGGATCTGCATGCTGCTCGTATATCCAGCCTAGCATGCGCGCATTGCTGCTTACTCCCAACACCTACTGCGCACTACTACCTCACACACCCGAACGACACCACCCTCTCACCCATCCTTAGCCAAATCCTGCAACCTACTTCCATTTTACCTCTTTTGCTTTCTAACTATTTATTTTTTAGGAGTTCTACAAAAAAAAAGGTGGTAAGACCGAATTTTCTCTTAAATTTTTAATTTGATTTAATTATTTAATTTTTCAATTTATTGAATAATTAATCATTTTTATTTAATTAATTTTTTGAGAAAATAAATTTTTTCCATCTTTTTTTCACGTTAATCATGCCTCGCAAGAGAATTCGTACCTACACCCAAATTGATGAAACACAAAACAAGTTCCATTATAAAGAAGCCAAAGCAAGATATGAGAGTATCTTCAAAAATCAACAGATACATCTAGAGAAAGGCTTTACATTGAAAGAGAACAACTACAAAGATTTTATGGCACGTATTCATCAAGTTGCTGAAACCCTCAATTGGAAATTGTTTTGTGAGAAGAGACCTAGTGTGGATGAGGAACTAGTTCGCGAGTTCTATGCGAATTTAACCTCAAGCGAGTTGATGGAAGTTCCAGTTCGCAGAATCAAGGCACCAATAACTTCAAATGCTATTAATGAGTTCTTTGAATTACTTGATTTAAAAAACAATGATTATTCTTCCTTGATGAGCAATATCAAGCCTGAAAATTTGCAAGATATTCTTGAGGAACTTACAGTTCCAGCTTCTAAGTGGATTGTGTCAAAGCAAGGAATCCACACTTGTCGAAGAGAATATCTGACACCACTCACAAAGGTATGGATCTATTTCATCCATTACAGCCTTATGCCTAGCTCACATAGGACTACAATTTCATTAGAATGAATGGTCTTATTATACTCGATCTTAACTGGAAAGACCATTTTATGTAGGAAAAATCATCCTGAGAGAGATGGGGAAATGTGCCGTTAGACATTCTGGCCCAGCCTACTTTCCCTTTACGATAATAATTCTGTGCTTGAAAGCTAAAATTCTTGCAAACGTAAAGAAGACAGGTTATAGCTAGGGCACAATCACAGATTGGAACCTTTACCGAATAGCTGGAGATTCTATTCTTCAACATTGAATTGAAGAAAGTGAGGATCCTGAAGAAGAGAAAGAAGATCCCACAGAGATCGAACTAATCCAATCGGCTAAAGTCCCTTATAAGGTGGAACCACTGGATCCAGAAGTTGAACCTGATGATGAAACCTCAATGATCAGAGCTCAGCCGCCTAGCCCAGATCTTCGAGATGAGATGTCAAAGTTGATGGACATAATGTAGCATATGGAATGGCAGCAACAAGCTTACTGGAGATACTCAAAAATAAGGGATAACTCGATGAGAAGTGCTCTTAAAAAAATTTACAATGACCCATTTAGTTTTGGGCCTGAATTTCCAGATTTTATATTTGAACCATGGAGCCCATTATCGAAGAAGGAGCAAAGTGATTCATGCAAAGGCAATAATGATGGAGCAAAAGATGAGTCAAATTCAGAAGGGTCTGCAAATAAATAAAAGGGGGGATCTTGACCTTATTTTATATTTGTTCTTAGGTCATGATAAATCGTAATTTAGACATATTTTTACCCCATGTTTAATGCAATTTATGGATGATTTTCCATTAGAATTGGTGAATTCGATGCTTCTAATGCTTTATTTTCATGTTTTATACTTAGGAGAGCATATGAGAGCAAAAGGAACGAAAAACGAGCCAAAAACGGAGAAAATAGGCCAAAGTATGAAATCAACATGGCTTGAACCTCCTCACACGGGCAGACCACACGACCGTGTCAATTTGGCAGGCTCGAGCACGGCTTGAAGTAATCGCACAGGGGCATGTCCCTGCCGAGCCCAAGTTCAGTCCAATTTGGAAAAGGCTAATTTTGAGGGTTTCTAGGCATTCTAAAGCCTATAAATACACCCTAGAAGAGGAAAGTAAGGGGCACACAGGGAGGAAGGAAGGAATTACTCAAAGGAAGTCAATTGATCCATCTTAGAAGCCGGATTCATCATCAAGACTGAAGATCTCTCCTCAATTTCCCCTTCAGGAGTTTTGGGTTTTTTTTATTCTTTGTACTCTTTATTATTCTGAGATGTTTTCTTATTTAGTTATGAACTAAATCCCTTAAATACCTAAGGGGAATGAAACCTAAAATGAATCTTGTTATTATTTTTTTAATTGTATGATAAATATTTAACTTGTTCTTAATTATGTGTTCTTAATTCTTGTTTTGATATCCCAGGATACTGATTCAAGATAAGTTCTTATTTAGAAGAGGAATAGACCCTGTCTAAGAGTACATTTGTCATAATTAAGCAGAGTTGTTTGCGCGCCTAGACATAGGGTGACAAGATTTTGCTAGATTAGGGTGAAACCTAATAAGGAGATCCATAGATCGAGTTAAGGCAACCCTAGGGTGTTAATTAGAGAAAGGTCTCAATTATTCAATCTAGGGATTAGATGTTATTAGTCTTGAATAGGGATAATAACATAACTTAGGGATCTCTACGGAACAAGTTAAATGAATAAATCATTCGATTCAGAGCCAGAATAACAAGTACATACTAGGTGGATTTTTCCTTAGGTATTGTCTTAATTCAACCTATTTTCCCAAAAGCAATTCCCCAATTCCATTCTCTGTGAATTTTTATTTTAGATAATTAGTTAGTTAAAACAAAAAACCTCTTTATTCTTAGGCTAGATAATAAAAAGACAGTCATTACTAGTACTTTTAGTTCCTTTGGGTTCGATAATCCGATCTTGCTAAAACTATACTACTGTTCGATACGTACACTTGCCTACATCGCGATAATAGTTAGTTTCAAGAATGATTAATTATAAATATTTAAAACTTATCACGAAATCAAGCGATCAAGTTTTTGGCACCGTTGCCGGGGAACTAAGATATTAGGAACGCTCAATTTTTATTACTTTAGCCATTTATTTTTCTTGCAATTTAATTTTATTTTTTGTTATGTATTAATTTACTTTATCTTTCTCTTGGCAGGTTTTTATAGTTTACGACGAGAAAAAACCCATCAAGACCACTACTTTTTGACGAAGAAATCGATCGCACAGTTCGCAGAAACCAAAGAAAAATAAGGCGAAGCTTAAGATACAGAGAGTACGAGCAAGAGGACGATACTCAACCCCCAACCAAAGAGATGGCTGAAAACCAAGACAATCAACTACCTCTTATAATTGTGGTTAATCAAAATCCTTCTCCATGCACTATGTATGATTATGCTAAACCTTCTTTAAGAGGAACTGAATCGAGCATAGTTAGACCTGTTGTAGTTGCAAATACTTTTGAACTAAAACCTAACACTATTCAAATGATACAGAAATTTGTTCAGTTTGATGGTTAGTAGGATGAGGATCCTAACACTCACTTAGCAAACTTTTTGGAACTATGCGATACATTTAAAATTAATGGTGTTTCTGATGATGCCATTCGTCTTCGGTTATTCCCTTTTTTGATTGAGGAACAAAGCTAAACAGTGGTTGAACTCATTACCACGAGGTTCAATCACTACTTGGGAACAAATGACAGAAAAATTTCTATTAAAATATTTCCCACCGGCTAAAACAGCCAAATTACGTGATGATATCTCTTTGTTTGTGCAGATGGACTTAGAAACTCTTTACGATGCATGGGAGAGATACAAGGACCTACTGAGAAGGTGCCCTCACCATGGGTTACCATTTTGGCTTCAGGTTCAAACATTCCATAATGGCCTGAATCCTTTGACTCGGCAAATGGTTGACGCAACTACTGGTGAAACCATCAATAATAAAACACCTAACGATGCTTATGAGTTTATAGAGGAGATGTCACTAAATAACTATCAGTGGCAAGTCATGAGGACAAAACCAACGAAAATAGCCGGTGTTTATAACGTCGATTCGGTCACTATGCTCTCTAATCAGGTAGAACTCTTGAATAAGAAAATTGATGGTTTTCTTAGTTCTTCACAGGTTCACCCAGTAATGCAGTGCGAAGCAAGTGGAGGTGGATCACATTCGGAATACCAACCTTATGGCCACAACATGGATAATGAGCAGTTAAATTACATGGGTAATAATTCTCGATCTCAAAACAATCCATATAGTAACACTTACAATGCAGGTTGGAGGAACCACCCAAATTTCTCATGGGGAGGCCAAGGAAATCAGAGACCACCTCCAGGCTACCAACAACCACCCTACCAATAGGAAAAGAAGCCGAACCTTGAATACATGCTCTAAAAGTTTATATCGGTGTCAAAAACTCGTTTCCAGAACACCGAGACAGCACTCAAAAATCAACAAGCATCGATCCAAGGGCTCAAAACTCAGATAGGCCATCTTTCCAAACTAATCTCCGAATGACTACAAGGTAGCTTGTCAAGTAATACTGAACCCAACCCAAGGAAATAGCTCAACGCGATTAATGTTCAAAATGAAGAAGGATTCGTTGAACTTGAGCCAGAACTGAGGCAAGAAACTGTGGTAAGCAGAGGTCAAGGTGAGGTAGGTTATAATAAAAACAAATTAGTGAATGTCGAATATAAACCTTGTGTGCCATACCCCAACGCGACAAAGAAAGACCGCTCAGATGAACAATTTGGTAAATTCCTTAAACTCTTAAAAAAATTACACATTAACTTACCATTTATTGAAACCCTATCGCAGATGCCAAACACAATGAAATTTTTAAAGGAGCTTTTAGCGAATAAGCGGAAGTTGGACAAGGCGTCGCATGTCGAGCTAAATGCAGTTTGCTTAGCTATTCTGCAAAATAAGCTACCAAACAAATTAAAAGATCCAGGGAGTTTTACAATTCCTTGCTTAATTGGTAGTTTAGATGTTAATAATGCATTAGTTGATTTAGGGGCTAGTATCAACGTCAAGCCATACAAAATGTTCAAACAATTAGGTCTTGGGAAACCCAAACAGACTAGGATGAGCATTCAATTAGCAGATAAAACTATAAGATTTCCTAGGGGTATTATTGAAGATGTGCTAGTTAAAGTTGATAAATTTATATTTCCCGTGGACTTCATTGTTCTAGACATAGAAGAGGATAGCAACACTCCTTTAATTCTAGGAAGGCCCTTTTTAGCAACTGCTAAAATAATCATTGATGTTGGCACAGTTGAACTCACACTCTGTGTGGGAGACGAAACAATCACCCTTCAAGCTCGCAATTCTGGCAACACATCAGAAATTGAAGGTGATCATTTACCCCATTCTTCTAAAACTAACAATTGGTACAACCTACTTTGCAGGAAATGAGTCTGAAGGAAGCACATGAGTCATTCTCAAGCATTAGTAGAGGACCTAATCGTAAGGAACGAAGGCTGCAAATAGAGGAGCTAGATGAATGGTGAACACATAAATCGAGAACACACGATAAACCAAAACTACGCTAGAACGAGCTCGATACCTCTCCAAATCAACTTAAGGTTGGAGATAAAGTCTTACTAGATACCGCAGATCCTCACATTGTCACTACCACACTGAATGAAGAAATCCCTCTTACGGTAATCAGCATTTTCCCATTCGGTACAGTCGAGGTGAGTCATCCCAAGTTCGGCACTTTTAAGGTAAACAACACCCGTCTAAAACCTTATTTTGATGAGATTAATAGCAGGAATGAGGAGTATAAACTCCTCAAACCACCATGATCATTCAACGGAGAGGTAAGTCAAGCTTAGACTATAAATAAGTGCTTCTCGGGAGGCAACCCAAGCGCTAACTGTATTAACTTCTTTTAAATTTAGTCTTCAACACCTAACTTACTAACGGAGCTCTTGAATATAGGTTTTCCACAGAGACACGACCAACAACACGGGATTGCTTAGGACTGTGTGAACACAGGGCAACAATTCTCCCAAACACGAGCTACGATAAAATGCCACGGCCATGCTACATGGCCATGGTCAAGCCTGCCAAAACAACATTGGTGTACGACACGTCCGTGTGGAAGAACCGTAGGTGAACTTGTAAAAATAGCACGGGCGCACGACACGCCTGTGTAGCACCCGTGGTCGAACCTGTTAGATTGACACGGGCGTGGGAGAAGCGAACAACACGAAACACGGCTGTGCGACACAACCGTGTGCACCCATACACCCAAAGAACATGGGCATGTACTAATTGCCAGACGCGCCCAAATTCAAAATTCACGAATCACACGGGGCTGAAATTGGGGAACACGGGCGTGTTACCTGGCCGTGTGCCCCAAAATCTATAAATACCCTACACTATTCATTGTCTTCCCCACTCAAAAACCCTAACCCTAGCCACTGCAAATCCACACGGCCTCCCCGCCATGCCCGTGCGCCACTCCCAACTTTGTTCTCGACACTTAGTCTCTTTCCTTTAGCGTTTGTTTACTCCTTTCTCTTTTATTTCACAATTTATAATGCTATTTATCATAGTAATCTATATTTTTCATGTTATTTTCATCTTTCTATCACACAAATTTCATTTATAGAACAAGTTATCATCTTTTTCATGTTCAAATACTTACTCATTACATGATTTCTTTACTCCATTTAATTAGTTAGAAGTGAATATTCATGGTTAGGATAGTTGAAATAATCATGCATTTTGTGTTGACATTTCTATTCTTTCATATCGTATGTTGCATTCCATTCTTTGCCATTTTTACTTATATCACCATGCTAATGCCACAAAAATAGGTCATTGAACTTATTGTTTTAGTTAAACTTAGTAGTTGTGGCTGAACATATTTATGCATTTTTATTTCAAATTTAGTCACATTTTTCTCCTTGTTTACTCATCAACATGAATTAATGTTTCCACTAGCAGGTATACAATGTCATCTTCACGTGGTAAAAAGGCCACTGTCCCTACTTCAAAGAAAAGGAAGGGAGCGTCATCTTCCTCTGGTCCTACCGTGGAAGTTCGTCACCCTTTCCTGAGGTTCCCCATCTGGCCCTAAGAAGAACTATTCCAAATACTCTGGGCCCGACCTTTAATTGCGGGCCATTGCATCAACTGGGCTATAGTAGAACAAGTTCAGTTGGCTAAAATGATTCGGGCCCTCTTAACCACTGACCCTTGGGAGCTGTTCTTTTGGATCATCAAGCTAACATACCTCGAGATCACGATGGAACTATGCTCAACATTCCATCTTCAGACCGTAATGATGAACTACGATGATCTCGGCATGGTCCAATTTCGCCTAGGCGGATTAGTCAGCCAGCTCAGCATCCCAGAATTCGGTACGGTGTTGGGTTTATATACGGAGGAATTCAAGGAGGAGAATGACTTACATGCTCTCAACTGCCACATCCATCATTATCCTTTATAGTGCTGGGATGCACTAGTACCAGGTGGGGCCACCTATAATCCTAGCCTCTCCAAAGCATGGGCTCTCCCTCCATCTCTGAGATACCTACACGCCATTTTGGCTCACACGATTACAGGATGGCAAGAGAGCACTAGCATCGTCAACACTCACGATGCCTACTTTTTATGGTGTATGTTGCACAGGTACGTCATCAACCTTGCCTATTTCATCGCCTTAGTGATTCAACACCAGACGGAGTGGCATCGGAAGGGGGTTATCTCTATTGGCCCCTAAGTTACTCAGTTGGCTGACACTTCGGGCTCCTCAGCACCACAGCCCAAGAATCATCCTTAACCCTCATTGGCTAGATGTCTCCACAAGGCATCTCGAGCATGCTTAGCATGAGGATGATCGAAAAGCGCCGAGGAACCTACCCTCCTCAATATCGTCTCGCCCAATCTACCGAAGAGGAGGCCTACAAGGATATTCCTGATGATGTCCCTCCACAGCACGAGGACCAATCGACTCAGCCACCACCACCCTCTTGTCTAGTTCATACGCGGCTTCATATGCTGACATCTTTGAGCGTCTCACTCGATTTGAGCAGTAGTGTTTTCAACGATTTGACAACATTGATGCTACTTTATAGCAGATTTGTCAGCACCTCCATATCTCATCGCCAGCCCCACCTCGCGAACCATCCAGCGATGAAGATGTTTAAAAACATTTAGCTATTATTTTATGTTTTTAATTTTTATTAAAACTACTTTTTATTTTTATTTGATTTTAGAATTTTATTTTTAATTATCAATTTCAGTTATTTCTTTATGAGTAATTATTCTTCCTAATATCCTCTAAAAAGTTCCTAATTTTATCACAGTTATGTAGAGCTCTTAAGCTCATCATCGCATAGGAACTACAAACTCCACCAGGAAAGGCTCTCCACGACTGCCATGTCTTGATCGACCACGACCATAGCTACCACTAGATATAATATTCTTTTGGTGCAGGACTTATGGACTAATGAACCTCTACCACCGCCGAAGTATCCTCCTCCACTCTCGCATTGATTACTCTCCAAAACTCCAGTTTGAGGAATTCATCATACAAAAAGTTTCACTTCTCTCCCTATCATATTTTTATATTCTAATATCTATCTTTGTACATTGAGGGCAATATACATCTTAAGTGTGGGGGGTATTTATTTCATTATCAGAAAAATCCCTGAATGACTGCCTTGTTCTCTTGAAAAGCTCTCATATCATATTTAGGATAAATTTTGATTGATTTATGATTTTGATTGATATAAGTTGAATTAAAACATAGGAATTTATGCATTGATTGTTTAAACTTTAAGACATTAGAGAATGAAGCATGATAAGTTGATTTTTAAGAATTTAAAATCTTAGGTTGTTTCCCCAAAGTTTAGGTATTACTTTGAGTTGGAATTCACAAGTTTTAAACATCAAAAAGCCATAATTCTTGTGAGATTTTTTAGCCTTTTGAGCATCTGTTAATTCTTTCATGCTCACTTTTATTATTTCTTTGAGTGCGTCAGTATCAAACTGTTATTCTAGAACTTGCTTGATTATGCATGTCAAGACCACACCATTTGATTTGATATGTCAAAGTGATTAAGGCACTTAGGATTAACCAACTCATGCCATGAAAAGCCTACCTCCACGATTAACCCTTAGTAAACCACGTTGAGCTAACAAGCCATTTCTTATATTACCCTTAATATTAACCCTTAACCCATTATTATTGAAATCCCCTAAATTAATTTAATCCCTATTTTTGTCGAGATTTGAGTTGAATAAATTGCTTAGCTATGTCTTGTTCTTAATAGTTAGTCTATGTTATTTAACTCGTTCTTAAAAAAAAACATGTATACATATTAGTAGTGATCTTTTGTTTGTAAGCTTCAGTATTTAAATTCCATAGTCAGAGAATGAGTTATGTTGTACGTAAGTGATGATTAAATATTTTTCTAGTTAAGTAATTTTTCAACTCATTCTCGATTCTAACCCTTTCTTTTAGCTTGTGACTACACCCCCTATCCAAGCCTGACTACAACCATCTAAAGACCTTTTGATTGATATATCATCTCAATTTATAGTGGTGGAGATTTGATTTTCATGCAAGCCTATGGTAATGACTTTTCATTATTGACTATTGAGTGCTTCATTTATTGTCCTTAAACACCTCGAGTGATTTGAGTGAATCTTTAGTGAGGATGTAAAACTCTGTGACATTTTGAATACAAGGTAATTACCTAGACGAGGGGAGACGCCTATGTTTTCAAAATAAAATGCTCAACTTGGAGTGTTTGAAGCTTTGATGTTCTTTAAGTTGAATTCTCAATGTATGATTACATGTGGATTATTTTAGATATAATCGATAGAAATTATAAGTTGAGAAGAATTTATTTTGATTATGAGTTGAGAATTTTGCTTGAGGACAAGCAAATACTTAAGTGTGGGGGTATTTGATAAACCGTAATTTATACATATTTTTACCCCATGTTCAACGTATTTTATGGATGATTTCCCATTAGAATTGGTGAATTCGATGCTCCTAATGCTTTAATTTCATGTTTTATACTTAGGAGAGCATATGAGAGCGAAAGGAACGAGAAACGGGCCAAAATAGAGAAAATGGGCCAAAGTATGAAATCAACACGGCCTGGACCTCCTCACACGGGTAGACCACACGTCCGTGTCAATTTAGTAGGCTCGAGCACGGCCTAAAGTAATCGCACACGGGCATGTAACACGGGCGTGTCCCTACCAAGCCCAAATTGAGTCCAATTCGAAAAACGGCTAATTTTTAGCGTTTCTAGGCATTCTAAAGCCTACAAATACACCTTAGAGGAGGAAAGTAAGGGGCACACAAGGAGGAAGGAAGGAATTACTCAAAGGAAGCCGATTGATCCATCTCAGAAGCCGGGTTCATCATCAAGACTGAAGACCTCTCCTCAATTTCCCCTTCAGCAGTTTTCGATTTTCTTTATGTTTTGTATTCTTTATTATTCTGAGAAGTTTTCTTATTTAGTTATGAACTAAATCCCTTAAATACCTAAGGGGAATGAAACCTAAGACGAATCTTGTTATTATTTTCTGAATTGTATGATAAATATTTAACTTGTTCTTATTTATGTGTTCTTAATTATTGTTTTGATATCCTAGGATACTGATTCAAGATAAGCTCTTATTCAGAGGAGGAATAGACCCTGTCTAAGAGTACATTTTTCATAATTAAGTGGAGTTGTTTGCGCGCCTAGACATAGGGTGAGAAGATTTTGCCGGATTAGGTGAAACCTACTAAGGGAATTCATAGATCGAGTTAATGCAACCCTAGGGTGTTGATTAGAGAAAGGTCTCAATTATTCAATCTAGGGATTAGACGTTAGTTGTCTTGAATAGGGATAATAACATAACTTAAGGATCTCTACGGAACAAGTTAAATGAATAAATCGTCCGATTCGGAGCCAGAATAACAAGTACAGTTTAGGTGGATTTTTCTTTAGGTATTGTCTTAATTCAATCAATTTTCCCCAAAGCAATTCCCCAATTCTATTCTCTGTGATTTCTTAGTCTAAATAATTAGTTAGTTAAAACAAAACCTCTTTATTCTTAGGCTAGATAATAAAAAGATAGTCATTACTAGTACTTTTAGTTCCTTTGGGTTCGACAGTTCGGTCTTGCTAAAACTATACTACTGTTCGATAGGTACACTTGCCTACATCGCGATAATAGTTAGTTTCAAGAATGATTAATTATAAATATTTAAAACCTATAACGAAATCACGCGATCAAGTCATTTTAGGATTAGGTTTTATTAGAAATTTTTACTTTTACAGAATAAGAAAGGAAAATAATAAATAAAATTTGAATAAGCCGCAAAGTATAAAGTGTGGCAATAGGTATATACATGTCTAGGATTGGATTTAGAGAGAGCTTGGTACTTAAGCAGTCAATTTGACTCACCTCCTCTTTTCTAGAATCCTACTTGGTGTATAGTATCTATTCACTTTATACAATGAGGACATTGTTCATCTTAAGTGGGGGGACCGAAAAATTGAATTTGAATTATTTCCACTCAGAATAAAATTTTTCTTTTAATTATGATTAGGGTATATTTTGTTCAATAATTTGAAATTTTGTTAAGTATGCTAAACTTCAGTATAAATAAAGTTCTATTATTTCAATAAATTATTATGTTAGCTTAATAATGATATGAATATATTTCTAATAAAGCATGCAAATCGTACCATAAATTTTTAATGCCTTACCAAAGTTAGGTGTGCATGAAAGTTTAAATCTTTAGAATTGACTTAGTAGTTTCTCGAGGTGAAATCCTAGGAAGCATGGAACATTGAAAATGATTTAGGCAACTTTTGTTGGACCGTTTGAGCCTTTGAAGCCAACCATGATGAAATTTTTATCCTTTGAAACCCGACTTTGAGACTATATGGCATGATTTTATTTGAACCCTTGCAAATTTGGCCATCACTTCTCTCTTAACTATCTTAAAATTGTCCCAAACACTAGACTCAGTACTATTCGAAGTATTCTTTAAAAATAAGTTTGAGGGAGTTGAAAAGAAAACAAGAAGTATTGAATGCTCTAAAATTGTACTACATTCAGCAAAATGCTCGATCTAAAAAAAGAAAAATAAAGAAGAACATGAGTTCTTAAAATAAGATGTACAAAAGAGCATGTGAAAGCAAAGAAAGTTAATGTATTGAAGGTAATTACTTCGAAGGCCCGATGCAAGTTGAGTCTAAGGTTTAAAAGCCCAAATTTATCTATCTTTTACCTACCCTTAAGCCCAGCCACGTTACAACCCTGTTAAAGACCTATTGATTCAAAAGTTCCAATGCTACCTACATTAGTGGAGAGAATTTGCTACGTACAACATATGAAGACATAAGTTAAACTTAATGATTGTAGCTTAATCTTGAATAAAGGGAATAAAATCACATTGGTAAGGTTTAACATGACTTTCTTAGGAAGCGTTTAGTCTAATTCTTGCTATCATAATAGTTGTTGAGATTAATTTGAACGATATGTATACTTAAGTAGCATAACTATTAAATTTCTTGTCTTTGAGCACAAGTATATTAAAGTCATAATTTTAGGAAAAATGTTGTTCTGAAGGAATTTTTCAAAGGTGTTTCCGAGAAATTCGTTTCAAAATTTTTGCATTACTCGGGACGAGCAATGAATTAAGTTTGGGAGTGTGGAAACACAAAAATTTGCACATTTTTTCATACCCTTTTTAACTTAAATTCTTGTCGAAAAATAATTAATTTTTATAAAATAATTAAAGTGTACGTAAAAAATGAACATGCTGAAATTTATTTAATTTCATAATTATTTTTGATGAATTTTAGTTATTTTCGACAGATTTGCGCAAAGGGCGAAAAATGGCTCGACTGACACTGTTAGAAGCACAAAATCGAGAAGCAATTTAAAGTATCGAGGAAAATTAATTTCCAGCCTAAAACGGTCCAATTATGTATATTAATTCATAATATAATTAATTTTAATTTATACTCAGTTTAATTTGGGCTAAATAAATTATTATTAATTAATTATGGAAAAAGTGGTTCAGTTGAACTGAACCAATTGAACTAAACCGGCCAAGGATTGGGCAGCCCAAAACCGTCCATATGCTGACCAAAATTAGCTTATTAGCTGATTAATTAAGCTTGTGAAGAATCCGTTGAATACTTGTTAAAGTTGCATTCAAGCCCCTCCACAATTGGTGGCTTTATGGATTTGCCGCAAGCCATATTTAGCAAAGTTGAAGCCATCAACTTTGCCACATAGATGGCCGGCCAAGGGGTGGCTCTTTGGCTGCTATTTTTATAAAAAAATTTCTGCCACATTCAGCTATAAAAACCCCCCTTGGCTGATAATTCAAGGCACACCTCAATTCATTCACATCTTTTCTCTCCTCTCTCACTTTCTCCTCTAATTTTTCCATTTCAAGTCCTTTGCTCTTGTGCCGATTTCTCCCCTTGGGAAAGGGTTATTCTTCAGCCATTTTGGAGCAACATTTAAGTGTTCATAGTAGCCTTGATCGGTGAGGACAACAAAGAACAAGACGGAGCAACCTAGTCAAGCCACAGAAAAACACTAGATTTGATTCTTGTTCCCTATCTCTTTAATTTTTATTGTTATTATGATGAACATATCTATGAATATTTATATTGTTAGAATGGTTAATTTAATCAATTTAGCTTGAATTTAATTCACATTGGTTTGATTGCATTTCATCTACTTAAATTATTAAAATTGTGTTTATGCTGTTATAGGCCTCTGTAAAATGCTTGATTAAGAAAAATCATGCCTAAGTTATTCTTGCATTACAATTGTAAGGTAGTTAATGAATTAATTATTTAAATAGATTGAAATTGTAATTAATTGACACAACACTAAATCAGTGCATGTTTATTCTTCTAAGGTAGCTGAAGGTTAAATTTAGCAACGTATCTGGCGATACACTTGCCTTGTATAACTTGTAAGATTATCATGATTAAACTATTTCAAGGTAAGAATACCTTGTTACCTCACGTAGTCTATAAGCTCTTTAGATTTTATTAATCGTTGACTTGACATAGGGATGTGCAAGAGATTAGTTCAATTTAATGAGTACGTATGTTCCATAACATGTTTGCTTATTAAAATATGTTTAATCGTTTGAATTAACATAGGGATATGTTAAGAGATGAATGTATTTGTGTAGGTGAATTTGTTTATAAGTTAGCAAATTACCAAGTTACCATGAATTTATTCGTAACAACATAAGCATGAGCTTAATAATTCTAAGTTAAAGAAATGTAATTAAATCAACACAATTATGTCCTCTTGATTAAAGCATATTTTGAAATCGTGCATTTGAGATTCATTTCTTTAGTTATTTAGTTTGAAATCATATTTTTCTTAATCACCCTTTTTAAAAAAAATATTTTTCTTCACCAAAGTGTTTTAAATTGCATTCATAAATAATCCTTTTCACAGTCTCTATCGGTACGACAGCTTGATATTTACTTGTCACTTTATTACTTGTTGCAATTGTGTACACTTACACATATCCATCGTTCCAGGTACTCTATACTATTTTATTTTCTTTCCGTGTGAACGCTACTCTATGTCTAGAGGCTGCTACAAGTATTCGGTCGAACATTTGCTCATATCATTCAATTTTGAACTCATTAACCTAACCTTGTTAGAATCAGATTAATTTAATGAACATCTTGTACATTCATTTACATCTAGAGTTTGCAAACATGTAATTTTATAAAAAAAAAACCATTGAATGAAACATTATATTAAAGCAGATCTATGCTTCAGTCATTAAAGAAAATAAGAGTTTCATCAAGTAATCTCAACCCTATGATGTTTAGCTCATGGGGTGGAAATTAAAATTCAAATCTAAAATAACATTCAACATTATTTTCATAAAATTAATTCACGAAGAGTAATCAAGAAATAACAGAAGAACTTCGGGAAGATAGCTTCCGCTTACTCAACCCACACTCCAGCAATGCAGTGTCTTGTGGTGGCTAAGAGGGATTGCCTTCATCTTTTGCTTTTCATCTCTATTCAACCACTACCCTCTATTCCCCCCCTCCACGCTACCTTCAGGGTTTCTTCTTTTGGATTTTATAATGGTTTTCCCTAGGGTAAATCAAATAGTTCATGATTTTCTTTTCTTTTTGTCGAGTAGATATATTTAGTACAAGTTCAACTGTGCCTAAAACCGGTATGCTTTGAGCGCTGACTAGATACTTCTTGGCATTTCCAAGGCATTTTTGTTGAAAAACTATCCAACTGTTTGCCTCGGCAAACCTTTACTCCATTACTTCTTGTTCCTGAACCTGCACCTGCCAATACACCACCACACACAACCCTTCCAAAAGCAATTAAAAAAAAAACTAACATTTAAGTACAGTCCAAGCTCCTAATAATAATGTTAAAACAAGAAAAATAGTAATGAAATGTCCTAAAATTCAACTAAATGTACTTAAGTATAGGCAATTAGCTAGATCTAAAGGCATGAAATATAACACTTTTCAAGAGTTATAAACAAACCTATAAGTTTTAATGGCAAATGTGAAGAGTACAAAGTGTGCAAGTTATTAAGATCCATTTATGTTCTTAAGCAACCCTCTAAATAGTGGTATATAAGATACCATCAAACTATCATTTCGTATCATTTTTCTTTGGCTGAAGTAGACCACCATGTGTTTGTCAAAAGAGAAAATGGTAAGTTTCAAATCTTATCACTTTATATGGATGACATACTATTGGCTGGAAATGACAAGGAGTACATAGCAATGGTAAAAAGTTGGTTGTCCTTCATTTTTAAAATAAAAGACATATGAGAAGTGACTTACATTCTTAGGGTAAAGATTACTTGAGATATCTTTTAAAAAGCTAGTAGCTCTTCCAAAGTAGTCATACATTAAGAATATCCTCGGGTGATTTAAAATGCAAGACTACAATCAAATTGATACTCTTATTGTAAAAGGCAAAAGCTTGAGAAAATGTCTTAAATGGAGAAATTCCCTTACTCCAATGTAGTTAGAAGCTTTTTATATGCAACAATGTGTACAAGGCCTAATATTTGTTATGTTGTTGGATTAGTAAGCATATATCAATTTAATCCAAAACAACCCTATTGGAAGGTAGCAAAAAGTATACTAATGTATATGAAAGGCATTACAAATTATTCTTTGTATTATCAAGAATGTGACTTCAACCTAATAAAATATAAAAAACACTAATTGGTAAGGAGATTTGGATGAAAGAAAGTCAACATCTAGATATGTTTTCTTATTAAACAATGGTGCAATCTCCTAGAGTAGCATGAAACAAACTTATATTACATTATCCATAATGGAAGCTGAGTTTATTGCAATTTTATTTGCAATGCAAGAGGTTGTTTGGCTTAAATGACTCTTGACTCATTTGGGATTCAGTAAAAATGCATCAAGAGTGGTAGTAAATTGTAATAGTCAAGCTACAATTGATTCACTAAAGATCTCAAATACTATTCAAGAACTAAACACATAGATATGAAGTACAATTTCGTACAAGACATGGTTGCACATAAAGAATTCAAAATATAATATATATATACATATAAATCTACACAAAAGTTTGTTGTAGACCCATTTACGAAAATAATTGCTAGAGTTATATTTAGTGAGCATCCTAGATCTCTAAGGTTGCGTAAAAATTTGATATACTAGTTGCATTGAGTATCATGTACAATTTTCCAAGCATAATGCCTACTAAGTTTAATACTTTATTTCATGAATGCATACACATGTGCTTATGCATGTTAAATACATATATAAGATTAAAAGTATGTTGTAACACCCCTTACTCGAGTCTGAGGCCGGGACTGAGTACGAGGCATTACTAAACTTAAACACATCCATTCCAACATTTACAAATCATAAAAACTTGATCAAACTTAAAACATTTCAAACCTTGTCTAGCATTCTTTATTACAGGCCTACGAGGCCCAAAACAAGCTTTAAGGACGATTCGGAACCAAACCGGGTCCTTTAAAGAACTCTAGAAAATGACTCTTGAAATAGGGGTACACACTCGTGTGGAAGGGGCGACATGCCCGTATGGCCTTCTTAACATGGCCGTATTGAAGGACCGTGCAGGTCACACGGCCTAAAAACATCGGAACACATCTGTGTCCCTAATCCATGTGGAATTAATTCCTAACTCAAACCTACAGGGGTTTTCACATGGCATAGCACACACCTGTGTCCATGGCCCGTGTCCCTCACACAGCCATGACACGCCCGTGTCTCAGCTATATCCAAAAACCTTGACACTCTATTTCTGATGTCAGCAACCATTTAAGGGAACACGGCCAAAGCACATGCCCGTGTGCTAGGCTGTGTGGTGAATTTAAATTCCACCTTTAAGGTGCAGACTTCGCACGGGCTGGGCACACGTCCATGCCCAGAGGCTGTGTCCTCGATACGGCTAAGACACATGGTCGTGTCTCTACCTGTATGTTTACTACCATGCATACTGACTTGAAATTTTAAGGTGTAGGGGACACATGGCCGAACAACACGCCCATGGGGCTGATCGTGTGTCACACACGTCCGTGTGTCTACCCGTGTGGACAAAACAAGGCTATCTACCAAGCCTTTTTGCCAACCTTACTTGCACCAACCTATACAACAACAAATATCTCCAATTCGCACAGCAATATAAGACTAAATCAACTACAACGTGACATTCAAATGCAAACCTTATAACACTGTAACAACTGAACATGCACTTGATCATTCATAAATTTGCTCATCCAGGGAAGCATCATCATTTGCAATTATCAATAATGAATATTAACCATTAACCATGGCCTTATACAAAAGGAAGGTTTTCGTCCCATGCCAACACAATTGGCTAACTTAACAATATGACACATAACAAAAAGACTCAATCCCTATACATGCCCTACTCAAGTTAATAAAACTAACTATACCAAAAGCTCAGAATGATAGTGTGAGTGATGCCTCTGACGTTCTTTGATCTACGGGCTGATTTGGTGACACTACAAGAAAATGGAAAGGAAAAGGGTGAGCACAAAGCTTAGTAACTTGCCTGTAAATATCCAAATAACAACTATGTTACCACATGTGATCATACTCCCAATAAATCATAACTGGCATAAAGAGTAATTGTTCATAACAAATCGTACTCATGTTCATTCCTCGCTATTCATACAACAAGAATAGAGTTCACATATCATCAATTTCATTTAAGTACATGTACCACTAACAACATGGTCATAAGCGCTATCATTTTGACATAAACCATAAATTTCTCGTTGAACCATTTGGAATACCACAGGATAATCACCACGTCTCAAACATAGGGTACGACGTCGACGCCATGTTCCAAACATGGTCTTACACTGGCTCTCACATCTAAGTCGATGCCATGTTCCAAACAGGTCTTACACTAACTTACATACATTGAGGCTAATGCCATGCCTTAGACAGGTCTTATACTGGCTCTCACTTATCTATGTCGATTCCATATCCCAGACAGGTCTTACACTAACACACCTCAAGCTGATGCCATGTCCTAGATAGGTCTTCCACTAGCTTACATATCTTGAGACCGATGCCATGTCCCAGATAGGTCTTACACTAGCTCTCACTTATCTTTGTCGATGCCATGTCCCAGACAGGTCCTACACTGACACATACATCACCCAAATGTCATGGCTTGGATATCTAAATTGTTCTTAAAGTTTAACCGGGAGTCTCTTCTACATCAATTCTCATCATGCACATTCACAGCAATAGCCCACAATTTATGCCATATTAATTATACAATACATAAATACAAATAAATTACATTATTTACGTACAACTTACGTCGATATACAAAATGTAGGCGACTAATTGTATTTAATCCGCTTGCTTGGCTTTTCCCCAGTCTATGTCCGGATTGCATATTTCTTGATATATAATAATAAAATTTCACTCATTTAATCATCACATTAATAAAAACATTCTACAATACACAATTCAGCAAAATGACTGTTTTGCCCTTAACTTTACAAAAATTATAATTTTTCCCTTAGGCTCGTAAATCAATTTTTATCGAGTTTCCTCATTAACCAAGCCTAGCCGAACTCTTTTTATACCTATAGAAACACAATTTCAAACATTTCACACAATTACCACCTATTTTACAAGCTTTACAAAATAGCCCATTTAGGTGTTTTCATGAAACCCTTTTACAAAAGTTGTTTATTTAACAACCAAGATTCATTTTCTTCCATAAAATTTTAGCTAGCCACATAATTGCTTTAATGGCAAAACCCTAGACTCTCAACCATTTTGCAAAATAGTCCCTCATTAGATAGGTTATGCTACAAGGGTCTCAAAATTACAAAAATTATCAAGAAAAGTTGTCAAAATCACTTACATATGAGCGAACTTGATGGCTGAAATTTTTAAGCTTTCAAAAACCCCTTTCTTGCTGAAAATTTTGGTGGAGAAGAGAAGAAGAGAAAAAGATGATAGCTAGCCTTTAAGTTTATTATTTATTTATAAATTAAGTCTCCTACCCTTTGACTATCCCATGAATTAAGGCTCCATGTCCAGCCACTAACATTTTATTGGTTTATTTACTCAATAAGGACCTCTACTTTAATGCTCCATAGCTATTTGACACCTTTAGTTAGTAGAACAAAACTTTCTCACTTTATACGATTTAGTCCTTTTTTGGTAATTGAGCTCCCAATCGCTAAAATTAATTCACCAAAAGTTTCGTGCACTCATATAATCACACCAAAATAATAATAATAAATATTTCTCCTACTCCAGAATTGTGGTCCCGAAACCACTATTCCACTAGGCCCAAACTCGAGCTGTTACAATTCTCCCCCTTAAGGATTTTTGTCCCCAAAAATCTTACCAGCAAAAAGATTTGGGTATTGGTCTCTCATAGTCTCCTCGGGCTCCCATGTGGCTTCTTCGACTCCATGTCTATGCCACAAATCTTTCACAAGTGCTACACTCTTTTTCTTTAATTGCTTAACTTCCCGAGCCAAAATCTTAACCGGCTTTTTGCCCTAAGTCATATTTAAACGAATCTCAACCTCTGCTGACGAAAGAACGTGCGAAGGATCCGAACGATAACGACGCTGTAACACCCCTCACCCGTATCCAACGTTGGGACAGGGTTGGAGGCGTTAACAAACTTAAACATTCACAACAACACATAACATATTACCA
This sequence comes from Gossypium hirsutum, assembly GCF_007990345.1. Taxonomy (NCBI): domain Eukaryota; kingdom Viridiplantae; phylum Streptophyta; class Magnoliopsida; order Malvales; family Malvaceae; genus Gossypium; species Gossypium hirsutum. The sequence goes on from NC_053424.1 coordinate 31,029,634, forward strand.
ACCATGCATGGCAAACAAGCATATGCACATCACCAATATCAGACATAACATGAATAGCTAGATTTATAAGTTAGAATCATTTACTCACTAAAGACCAATATATTTGGCCAAATCATAATAACACATGTTATAAAAACTAGGTCCCTATACATGCCACTCACTTGATAATTCTACCATATGTGTTTACACTGTCAAGGTGTTGGCTCATAGTGTGATGCTGCCTCCGACGATCTCCAACCCCGAGTTAACCTGACAACACTAAAAGAAATAGAAAGGAGGGGGTAAGCTCTACACTTAGTAAGCTCGCATGAAAATAATAAGCAATTTACTAACATGCTTTCCATAGTAAAACTAACTCAATTGTACATTTACACATGTTCTGGTTAAGCTAATTTCTTGAGTCACAGTCACTAAATCATTTATATTTGAAGTTAAGGAACGGAAAATTAAGATCCGTAAATTTTTCCAGAAACTAGACTCCTATATCTGTAACACCCCTTACCCGTATCCGTCGTCGGAACAGGGTACGAGGTATTAACAAATTATAGTATATACTATTAAATAAAACCCAACAAAAATATGGTGTGCAATTTGATCATGGATCATTATAACATATGCCATTAACAATACAAACCAATTTCAAAGGCTTCGTACAAAATGATTAGTTTGATACTATAAGTAGTAATTTAAACCTAGACAATTATGACACGTAACAAAATAACTAAGTCTGATATACATGCCCTATTTCAAAATGTTGAGTTCAGATACCAAGAGTATTGATAGTGTGGGCGGATCTTCTACGATCTCTAACTCCTGTGCTAGCTGGATGACACTATAAGACAAAGGAGAGAAAAGAAAGTAAGCTTATAGCTTAGTACGTAAGTATATAAATAACAAATAAGGAATCTAATATGTTTACAACATAACTCAATTATATCATATTTTTAATTTTACAGTTTACTCCAATTTGATCAAGCTGTCCCTCCTGCGTCATGATCACTAAATAAATCATAACTCGAGTTATGAAACTCGAAATTCAAATCCGTAAAATTTCCCTGAATCTAGACTCATAAAACTTCTTACTAATTGTTTTCTAGAATTTTTAGTTCAGCAAATTAGTACAGTTTATTAGTTAAAGTTTCCCCCTGTTACACAGCTCAACTGATCTGACTTCTATTCACTACGAATTGAATTTCTCTCAGTACACAATTCAAATAACCATAAAACCTGTTTCATTTAAAACTAGACTCAATAATAAATTTAGGCATATAAACTATATTTCTTAATTTGTTTTTTAAAAGGTTTAATGATTTTTCAAAATTGGAACAGGGGATCACATAGTTTTCCTGAGCAAGTCACACACAATTGTAAATATCTCAAAATATAGAATTCCTTTGCTTGCTCTGTTTCTTTTATATGAAAATAGACTCATTAAGATTTAATTTCACATCTCATTCAACCTCTAATTAAATTCCTTCTATATTTGATGAATTTTTAAAATCACGTCACTGCTACTGTCCAAAATAGTTTTAATGCTAATTTCACTCTTTCACACATTCTTTATACTAACCTCATTTTAACTTACATATATATACCACAAATCATTTTCACCACATTTCATACATCACAAGTGTAGGTCCATGACTACAATGTCACCACAAAACCATCCTGTTGAACAATTCGGATTAATCCTCGATACTTGATGGTTTCAGCACACAGCCCCACCATCATATTTCATTTAATTCGGCTCTCTTGTACACATGGTGAACACTTAGTACCACGCATGCGACCTAGCCGATTTGTCTTGTAGCTCTCTTGTCTACATGGTGTCCTTCACTTGGAATCACGCATGCGACCTAGCTACATTTATGCGACCTAGCTACATTTATCTCTCACGTAGCTCTCTTGTCTACATGGGATACATCCCGTATCACACATGTGACCTAGCTACTACATAGTATCTCGTAGCTTTCTTGTACACATGATGTGCACTCGGCACCATACATGTGACCTAGCTACGCTCCCTCTATTTTATTCGATCTTTTCGAATGTTCAACCATGATCTCTCTCTCTATTACTTATTTCCATTATTCCAATAGTCGATTTATACTTCAACATCAGCTAGTATATATATAGAATAGGCTGAAATATAAGAATGTAAATGAAATTAATGTATTATTTACATACAAACTTACCTCGGTGCAAAATATGGGAATTTTGCAATTTAGTCCAAAACTTTCTCCTTCCCTCGTTCGAGGTCGATTCCACGCCTTTCTTGATCTATAACAACATATTTAGCTCATTTAACACTCGAACTATTTATTTTAATCCAAAAATCACATTATACAAAAATTACATTTTTGCCCCCTAACTTTTACAAAATTATGATTTTGCCCCAAGGCTCGGAAATTTAATTTCAGCCCTTATTCTTATGTTTAATGACCTACTGATCATTTTTCTCTTCTATGGAAACATCAAATTCTCACTCTAACACATAGTTATGAATAATAGGTATTTTTATCGATTATGCCGTTTTGTTCGTTTTCGTTAAAAATCGCTTAGAAAAGATCGTTCTCCTAACTTCAAACATTCATATTATACCATCAAACAACAAAATACATGCCTATCATTCATGGGTAAATTTTTAAACATAAACCCTAACTCAAAATAATGGTAGAAATAAGTAAATCGAGCTACGAGGATTTCAAAAATGTGAAGAACATTAAAAACGGGGCTTAAAATCACTTACTATGAAGCTCAAAAGTTGAAGAAACCCTAGCTATGGAGGAGAGCAATTTTCGGCAGCAACTAATGAAGATGATAACCAATTTTGTGTTATTTTTCCCATTTTATTTCATTTAATATACAAATGACCAAAATGCCCTTACTACTAAACTTTCAAAAAATTTCCCTCCATGTCCAACTTTTGTCCATAACTTAAGAATGGGTCAAATTGCTATTTAAGACCTCCTAGTTAATATCCCAAAGCAATTTCATACTAAAAACTTCTAAAACACGAGTTTTACAATTTATTCGATTTAGTCCCTAATCTCAACTTAAGCGCGCAATGCACAGAATTTCATCATGAAATTTTCACGAAATCATGAAATCATATCATAAACCCCAAAATAATTATAAAACAATTATTTCTATCTCGGATTTGTGGTCACAAAACCACTATTCCAATTAGGCCCTAATTTGGGTTGTCACAATATCTTTCCACCATAAAATTTTCAGAATTTTTGGTCCAGCCAATAAGTATAGTTTATTATTCAAATTCTCCCCTGTTTCACTACAATTTATTTATCTCATAGTACAAGACTCAGATAATGTTCCCGTCTCTTTCTCCTGAAAGTAAACTCATTGAGGATTCTAAAAATATAAATTATAACCCATAGTTATTTTTCTACAATTTTTAACAATTTTTCCAAGTCAGAACAGGGGACCTCAAATTCATTCTAACACTGTCTCACAAAAATTATAATATCACATAATATATAACTCTTTTGCTCCCCCTATTTCTTTTATATGAAAATATACTAATTAAGATTTAATTGCATAATATACTTATTAAGATTTAATTCCATAATTTATTTGAAATTTAATTCAACTTACATAATTTTTGGTGAATTTTCAAATTCACACAACTGTTGCTGTCCAACACTGTTTTACTACTAAAATTCACTCTTACATAATTTCACTTAATCCATTTTCTCTTATCGAAGTTCACTCAAATATCGAGTATATTTCTCAAAATTTACTTAAACATATACCTGCACTTATTCATCATATAATCATGTTCACATATATTTTTACTTAATCAATTTTCCTGTTGAACTCTTCGGAATAATAACTGATACTCAGTTGCCTGCACAGATTTTCACACTTGTAGCCAAAGCTCTCTAGTACGCATAGTAGCCTGCACTTAGTACTACACATGCGACCAATTATCCGGTACACGTAGTAGTCTGCACTTAGTACTACACACGTGACCTAACCATCTGATACACGTAGTAGCCTGCACTTAGTACTACACATGCGACCAATAATCCGGTACACGTAGTATCCTGCACTTAGTACTGCACACATGACCTCACAATATATCATTCGTATCATTTCTATTCTGAAGGCTCAACTGGGAAATTCCTCACTTTCCAACATGTTACAATTTATTCATAGTCCTTTTTCAATTTGCAATTTACAACAAATAATCATTCTATAGGCAGCTAAATTTCATATGATAACAAAATATAATAAAATAAAAATAATTGATAAATTATTTACATACAAACTTACCTCGGATCCAGAAATGGCAATTTACCATTCTAGTCCATAACCTTGTATTTTCCCAATTTAAGCCCAAATCTCGATTTCCTTGATCTATAATATCACATTTAGCCTAATAATTAGTCACACTATTCATATGGGTCTTAAAATCATATTTTTAAAAATTTTCATTTTGACCCCTAAACTTTTGGATTTTTCACTTTTGCCCCAAGGCTTGGAAATTAAACTCCTTCCTATTTTCTTATGTTTTATGACATGCTGATCATTTTTCCCTTCTATGGAAACATCAAATTCTCACTCTAACATGTACTTATGAACATTAGGTATTTTTACCGATTATGTCGTTTTACTCGTTTTCAGTTAAAATCGCTTAGCAAAAGTTGTTTAACACAATTTCAAGCTTCATAGTCTATCATTAAACATCAAAATACATGCATATCATTCATGGGTAAATTTTTAAACATAAATCCTAGCTCAAAATAATGGTAGAAATGAGCAGATCATGTTATTGAGATTTCAAAAATACATAAAACATTAAAAACGGAGCTCGAAATCACTTACTATTAAGCTTGGAAGCTTGGTCAAACCCTAACCATGGCTGCTCTTGGTACATTCTGCTGTAACAAGAAGAAAGGGACACACTTGGGGTTTAAAATTTGTCTTTTAATTCATTTTACCCTTAAATGACCAAAATGCCCTTTTTACTATTCTTTCAAATTTTACCCAAACAAGGCCATTTTTGTCCAAAAAGCTATACAATGGTTTAATTATCATTTAAGGACCTCCCATTTAAAATTTCATGACAATTAGACACCTCTAACATGTAAAACTCAACTTTTTCACTTTTTACAATTTAGTCCTTTTTACTAAATTGAGGGCTCAAACATCGAAATTTTTGAACTAAATTTTCACGAAATCATTTTGTGAAATCGTAGACCATAAAAATATAATAAAAATGAAATTTTCCTCATCAAATTTGTGGTCCCGAAACTACTGTTCCGACTAAGCCCAAAATCAGGATGTTACAGACGCAACATCGACACATGAAAAACATTGTGGATCTTTTCTAACCTGAATGGCAAGGCAAGTCGATATGCTACTGGTCCAATTTTCTCCGTCACCTCATAAGGTCCAATAAACCGCGGACTTAATTTTCCTTTCTTACCGAATCGGAGAACTTTCTTCCACAGGGACACTTTTAGAAATACCTTATCACCGACTTAAAATTCAACTTCTTTTAGTTTTAAATCAGCATAAGATTTCTGTCTATCCGAAGTCTCTTTAAGGCAATCTCTAATAACCTTTAATTTTTCTTCGGTTTCTCTAACTAAGCCGACCCTATGAACCTGACCCTCTCTAAGTTCAATCTAATATAAGGGCTTTCGACACTTACGTCCATACAAAGCCTCAAAAGGCACCATTTTCAGACTTGACTGATAACTATTGTTGTTGGCAAACTTTACCAGCGGTAAATACTTTTCCCAACTACCTTGGAATTCAAGAACACAACACCGCAACATGTCATCATGAATCTAAATTACTCACTCTGACTGGCTGTCAGTTTGCGAATACAAAACCATGCTAAAATTTAATTTCGTCCCTAATGCCTCCTGTAACTTCTTCTAGAACCGTGAGGTAAATCTCAGATCTCTACCCGAGATAATCGACAAAGGCACTCCATGAAGTCTTACAATTTCAGAAACATACAACTCGGCTAGTTTATCAAGCGAGTAGTCGGTACGCTCCGAGATAAAATGTGCTGACTTTGTGAGACTATCAACAACAACCCAAACAATCCTTTTTCTTTGGCGTCAAAGGCAACCCCGACACGAAATCCATGGTTATCGGGTCCCATTTCCACTCGAGAACCATTACGGGTTGAAGCAAACCTGAAGGTACTTGGTGTTCAGCCTTCACTTGCTGACAAACTAGACACTTAGAAATGAACTCTGAAATGTCTCTTTTCATTCCCGACCACCAATACATTTTCTTCAGGTCATTATACATTTTAACACTACCTGGATAGATAGATAAGCAACCACTATGTGCCTCATGCAAAATCCATAAAATAAGCTCGTCGTCTTTAGGTACATGATAAACGCCAAATTATACATATCTACGCCCCAAATACTTAGTTTATTTATGGATGTTTATTACTAGATTTGTGGATTTTGGTGCTCTTAATCCGGTTATTTCATGTTTTGTACTCAGGAGAGCACCAAGAGTAGAAAGGAGCCAAAAACGAGCTACGAAGCGACAAAAACGGACCAAATTAAGAAGATGACATGGCCTAAGCCTTGCCACACGGGCATCTCACACTCCCGTGACCTTCATGGGTGTCGACCAAGGTTTTCACGATTCACACGGCCTGGCCATTCAGCCTACACGGCCCTGTGCAATTCAATGGATCGAACACGGCCTGGTAATCACTTCACACGGTTGTGGCACACGGGCGTGTCCCTTTTTCAAAGAGTTGTATTTTACATGGAAAAGGGTACTTAGGGAGGAAGAAAGCCAATCCAAAGCCTATATAAACACCCTAAGTGTGACCTAGAAAGAGGCCACTTTTTTCAGAACTTTTCTGGAATACAGGACCACTGGCCGGGAATTACTTGAAGGAAGCCAGACGATCCATCTCAAAATCGGGAGCTACTCCAAGACTGAAGATCTCTCTCAGAATTCCTTTAGGGGTTTTAGAGTTTTCTTTATGTTTTGTTATTTTCATACTTTTGAGATGTACTCTAATTTTATTATGAACTAAACCCCTTAGATACCTAAGGGGGATAAAACCTATGATGGATCTTGTTATTATTATCTGAACTGTATGGTAAATACTTGATTTGTTCTTAATTATGTGTTCTTAATGCTTGAGTTAATATTCCGGGTATTAATTCATGATTTGATATGCTTATGCAAAGGAGGAATAGACCTTGCCTAAGAATAGATTTGGCAGAATTAAGCGGAGTTAATCGAATGCCTAGAAATAGGGTTACGAGATTTTGCCAGATTAGGGTGAAACCTAATAAGGGGATCCATAGATCGAGTTAATGCAACCCTAGAATGTTAATTAGAGAAAAGTCTTGATTATTCAATCTAGAAATTAGACATTATTAGTCTTGAATAGGGATAATAACTTAACTTAGGGATCTCTAATGAACAAGTCAAGTGAATAAATCGTCCGGTTCAAAGTTAGATAACAAGTGAAATCTAGGTGGATTCCTCCTTGGGTGTCGTCTTTATCAATTGCTTTTCTTCACGTCTTTTTCCAAATTTTCTCTTTGCTTTAATTAAATCAGTTAATTAAAACAGACCCTTTTATTCTTAGGCTAGAAAATAAAAAGTTAGTTATTGCTAGTACTTTTGGTTCCCTTGGGTACGATATCCCGGTCTTGCCGTTACTATACTATTGTTCGATAGGTGCGCTTGCCTTTTCATCGTGATAATAGTTAGTCTAGGTTTGATCTTCAATATAAATATTTATTACTTGGTACGAATCACGCGATCAAGTTTTTGGCGCCGTTGCTGGAGAACTGAAATATTAGGAACACTAAATTTTTATTACTTTAGCTATTTATTTTTCTTGTAATTTTATTTTATTTTATTATTTATTAATTTACTTTTTCTATCTCTTGGCAAGTTTTTATAGTTTATGACTAGAAGAAACCCATCAGGACAACTACTTTTTGACAAAGAAATCGATCGTACAATTCGCAAAAATCAAAGAGAAATAAGACGTAGTTTACGAAAAACAGAGAACGAGCGAGAAGACGATACTCAAACCCCAACCGACGAGATGGCTAAAAACCCAGGCGATCAACTACCTCCTGCAATTGCAGCTAATCAAAATCCTGCTCCATGTACTATGTATGATTATGCTTAACCTTCTTTAACAGGAACTGAGTCTAGTATAGTTAGACCTGCTATTGCTGTGAATAATTTCGAACTAAAACCTAACACAATTCAGATGATACAGTAATTTGTTCAGTTTGATGGTTTGCAGGATGAGGATCCCACCACGCACTTGGAGAATTTTCTTGAATTTTGCGATACATTCAAAATCAATGGCGTTTCTAATGATTCCATTCATCTTTTGTTATTTCCCTTTTCACTGAGAAACAAAGCTAAACAGTGTTTGAACTCATTACCGTGAGGGTCTATCACTACTTGGGAACAAATGACCAAGAAATTTTTATTAAAATATTTTCCGCCGACTAAAACAGCTAAATTACGTAATGGTATCTCTTCTTTTGTGCAGATGAATTTAGAAACACTTTACGATGCATGGGAGAGATACAAGGACTTACTAAGAAGGTGCCCTCACCATGGGTTACCGCTTTGGCTTCAAGTACAAACATTCCACAATGGTTTGAATCCCTCGACTCGACAAATGGTTGACGCAACTGCTAGCGGAACCATCAACAATAAAACACCGGAAGATGCATATGAATTTATAGATGAGATGTCACTAAATAACTACCAGTGGCAAGTTATGAGGACAAAGCCCACGAAAACAGCCAGTGTCTATAACATCGATTCAGTCACCATGCTCTCAAATCAGGTAGAACTTCTCAATAAAAAGATTGATAGTTTTCTTGGTTCTACGCAGGTACATCTAGTAATGAGGTGTGACTCAAGTGGAGGAGGTGTGCATACAGAATATGAATCCTTCAATCCCACAACCGAAGAGGAACAAGTCCACTATATAGGTAATAATAACTTTTGTGACACCCCTAATTTGACCCTAGTCGGAAAGTGGTTTCGGGACCACGAAACCGAGTCATAAAAATAATTAACAGTCATATTCGATGCTTATTATATGTGAATATGAATGTGTGGAAGTTTCATACTTTAATTTTATCATTTGTATGCGAAATTATTAAATAGGACTTGTATGAGAAAATTTAGAAATGTGCTAGGCAAATGCTAAAGTGGCCTATTAATATATGTTGGAAAGTGCTTGTACTTGCATGTCAAATTAGCCAAACTATAGGTAGTGGCCGGCCATGCTACAAATTATATAATCAAATATGAATTTTCTACTAACTTTAATTAGCTAGATGCCATATTATCATGGGTAAATGCAATAAAATAAAGAAAGAATAATTAAAGGAAGGAAATGGGTGAAAGGAACAAAGTCTTCATCCATGTTTCTTCCTAGCCGATTCTAAAGGAAGCAAAGAACAACCATTCGGTGATCTTGAACTCAAGAATAAGGTGAGTAGTTCATGCTAATTCTTGAAATTTTAGTATATTTTGAGTTAGTTCTTAAGTTCCTTGCTTAACCCATGACAAAATTTTGAGTTGGGTAATGTCTTAAGCTTTCGGCCATAGTAGAAATTAAGGGGCTAGATTTTTTTTTTTGTGGTTATTTGAAGTTTAACTAGTTAATACTTAAGTGTTGGTATTTGTATATGAAATAGATGAATGTGAAATGGTTGAGTTACTTGAACAATTCGGCTTTGTAATTGATTTTTTTAGTATAGACCTTGAGTAATGCTAGACATAGATTTTGGTTTTGATAGTGCTTATATGAGTTTAATCAATTCAATTTTGATAATATAATGATAGCTTAAGATAAACAACATTCGGCTATGAATTTTTGTGTTGAATCGAAAATGGATGCTAGTTGAGCTATGAACAATTACTTAATAACGAAGAGAATATAAGCTTAATGCTAAAGTAGCATTCAACCTCGGAGTAAGTTAAATTAGTAGGAAAATAAATTTTGAGATGGAAAATTTTGTGCTTGACTAAAGAAAAGAAATCGTTGAAGAGTGTTTGTGAACATGGTAAGTGAATTCGGTTAGTGAGCAAATGAAATAAAAAATTTTTGGAATTTGATTTTTGTTTTGGGTATGTATGACCAAGTATATTCGGCTACAATAATAATATAATTACATGATGTTATATTATGATTATTGAGCTTATGTATGTGGGTGCATGTATATCTAGTAATATAATGACATTTGGCTTTGATAGTCGATTGATAAGTTATTACTTTAATTACAAGAGCATTTGGTGAAAGTAACATTTGTGTATGAACATATATTAGTTATGAAATCGGTAGGTTTAAGACTAATTGTGGTAATGATAATATATTAAAATGAGATGGATATTTCATTACTGAATGTGAATAATAAGTAAACACTATTGATCAGAATATTAAACATCTCTATCTATACTTATTTAGCTCAAGAGCAAGTGGGGTCAAAGTTTGATAAAGGAAAGGAAAAAGTGATCGAATAGCCGCCGAAATCGTTCGACAACATCCTAGGTAAGTTTTAAGTGATTAAACGTTGAGTAAATTCAATTATAATAGGACATGATGAGTTGATTTAATAAGATATGATGTGGCCATGATATGTTCTAAGCTCAAATGGTAAGTTCTTAAGTGTTTGAGCTTGGGAATTTAAGGGTAATTTGAAATAGTCTGCTTAGGATAGCAGCAGTAACGTGACTTTAGAAAATCACCATAAATTTGTGGATTTGTATTAGAGGCTGAATGAGACATGAAATTAAAGCTTAATGAGTCTAGTTTCTTATAAAAGAAAGCAAAGGAATTTCCGATAATGAGATACTTAAAGTTGTGTGAGACAGCGCAGAATGACACTGTAATCCTCTGTTCTGTTTTAGAAAATCATTATAAATTGTAAAAAAATGGTTATAAGATAAAATTTATATGCTTAGACTCCTTAATGAGTCTAGTTTCAAATGAAATCAAATACAACACATTTTGAATTCTGTAAAATGAGAAATTTGATTCGTAGTGAAGAGTGGTCAGATTAGTCAAATAGTGAATTAGGGGAAACTTTAAGAAAAATCTGGTATTGATTGGCCAAACCTAAAATTCTGGAAATTTTATGGATGGAAGATATACGAGTCTATATTCAGGAAAAATTAACAGAAAGTGATTTGGAGTTTTGTAGCTCCAGTTATAAATAATTTAGTGACTATTGCTCAGGAAAAATAGCTTGTGCTGAATTTGAGATTGTGTTGTAAACCTTGATAAACTTGTTTTAGTTGCTCATAAGCTATTGATTAAACCCATACGTGAATTCTAAATTGTGATATTGGAAAATGATAGATGTAGATTCAGCCAAGACAGTGTGTATACGTGAAAGTATATGTGGTATGTGAAGTATATTTGGATAATTGTGATGTGAATACATGAAAATCTATATTTTGATTTAGGATTCTATGTGATGGATGTGAACATGCATATATGAGATAAGGCCTAATGGCTGATGTGATGAATGTGAAAGTGTATATATGTGATAAGGCCTAATAGCCGATGTGATGAATGTGAAAGTGTATATATGTGATAAGGCCTAATGGCCGATGTGATGAATGTGAAAGTGTATATATGTGATAAGGCCTAATGGCCGATGTGATGAATGTGAAAGTGTATATATGTGATAAGGCCTAATGGCCGATGTGATGAATGTGAAAGTGTATATATGTGGTAAGGCCTAATAGCCGATGTGATGAATGTGAAAGTGTATATATGTGATAAGGCCTAATGGCCAACGTGATGGATGTGAAAGTGTATATATGTGATAAGTCCCGAAGGGCATTTGTGTCAGTACTATATCCGGGTTTTAATGGATGTGAAAGTGTATAAATGTGATAAGTCCCGAAGGGCATTTGTGTCAGTACTATATCCGAGTTAAAACCCCGCAGGCTTTATGTGAGAACATTATCATTGATTAATGTCCGTAAGCTTCGTGCTCGTACTATATCCGAGCTCTAAAGACCCGATGACTACGTGTGGGGATTTTGTCCGTGTAAGACCCGATAACTTCGTGTGGAGATTATGTCCGGGTAAGACTTCGTAATAAGAATTGCTTATAAATATATTCAATGCGAAAGGTTAAACAGGTATGTACTCCAAGTTTATATGTGAGCTTGATTTGCACTAAATCATAAGGTAGTTATGTGATGCATACGAGAGCAATCTATGAGACTATTCCTATGATTATGTGACATCGGATCAGTGTGAGAGGTTATGTGAAATCATACGATATATCTATGTCACATGAGCTCACTTTTATGTGAAAGTTTATCTGACTATTGTATATGATGAGATGTGCATATTCGGTAAAGGGATGGTATGCCCGAAGGAAGAGTGAAATAAAAATACGAACAACTATGTTATAATTTGATTGTTATCTGTTGACACTGCTTAAAACTTACTAGGCATTGTAATGCTTACTCCGTTTACTTTGTTTCCTCTGTTTTATAGATCTCATTGCGAAGCTACAGGCTCGGGGATCGTCAGCAACTAGTCACACTATCACTATCCACTGCTTGTTACTGTTATGTTTAGAACTATTTTATGGCATGTATAGAATAGACTAGTGGCGGAAGAATATTTTTGGTTAATGTATATAAGCCATGCGAAAATGGCATCTTTTGAATGTTTACTTAGTGAAGTTTAAATTTTATCTCTGGCTGTGCTTAGTACTTATTTAAATGAATGATCTTTATTTCAAGAAAAAGTTTAAAATTTTACTGTTCTGACATGAGTTACAAGTCCGGTAATGCCCCTTACCTATTCTGGCGACGGTTACGGGATAGGGGTGTTACAACTTTAGATCTCAAAATAACCCATATAGTAATACTTATAATGCAGGTTGGAGGAACTACCCAAATTTTTCTTGAGGAGGTCAAGGAAATCCAAAGCCACAAAATCCTCAGGGTTTTCAACAGCCACCTTATCAATAGGAGAAAAAACTAAACCTTGAAGAGATGCTTTCTAAATTCATCTCGATGTCAGAAACCCATTTCCAAAATACCGAGACAGCACTTAAGAATCAACAAGCATCGATCCAAGGACTCAAAACTCAGATAGGCCAACTGTCCAAACTAATCTCCGAACGACCACAAGATAGCCTACCAAGTAATACTGAACCTAATCCGAATGAACACCTCAATGCAATTAGCACTCAAGATAAGGAAGGATTCATTGCACCTGAGCCAGAAATACAGCAAGACAACACGATGAACAAAGGACGAGAAGAGGTAAAAAATAATGATCCCAAACAGGTAAATACAAATCATGAACCTCGTGTGCCATATCCTAAAGCGATGATAAAAGACAGAACAGAAGAACAAATCGGTAAGTTTGTCAAACTCTTTTTAAAGAAATTACATATTAACTTACCCTTTATTGAAGTTCTTTCGCAGATGCCCAACTCAGCAAAATTCTTAAAGGAACTTCTGAGCAATAAAAGGAAATTAGACGTTACATCACATTTGGAACTCAATGCAGTTTGCTCAGCTATTCTAAAGAATAAGCTACCTAACAAATTAAAAGATCCAGGGAGTTTTACAATTCCTTGTTTAATTGGTAGTCTATCTATGAATAATGCTTTAGCTGATCTAGGAGCAAGTATAAATGTTATGCCGTACAAAATGTTTAAAAGACTAGGTGTCGGTAAACCCAAACAGACTAGGATGAGCATACAATTAGCTGACAAAACAGTTAGATTTCCTAAGGGTATTATTGAAGACGTTCTCAATAAATTTATTTACCTAGTAAACTTCATTGTCTTAGATATGGATGAGGATAACGAGATACCTTTAATTTTAGGACGACCATTTTTAGCAACTGCCAGAATCATTATTAATGTAGGCACAAGAGAGCTAACACTTCGTGCAGGTGATGACGCAGTAACACTCCAAGCACACGACTCAGTCAAAACCTCTAAGACTCTCAAGATAATGCTACAAAAACTGTCGATGATAAAACTAATATTCAATCGTCCTTGCAGGAACTTCCTCGAACAAAGACAATAGAGACAGTCCGCTACTATCATGAAGAGAACAAATACGTCCATGAAGAACGAAGACTACGGATAGAGGAGGTAGATGAATGGTAAGAACACAAACCGAGAACACATGATAAACCAAAACTACAGAAAAACAAGCCCGATACCTCTCCTAATCAACTTAAGGTTGGCGATACAGTCTTACTAGATGCCGTTGATCCTCACATTGTCACTACCACACCAAATGAGGAAATCCCTTTTACGGTACTTAGTATTTTTCCATTCGGTACAGTGGAGGTGAGTCATCCCAAGTTCGGCACTTTTAAGGTAAACAACACCCGATTAAAACCTTATTTTAAAATTGACAACAGGAATGAGGAGTATGAATTCCTCGAACCACCATGATCATTCAACGGAGAGGTAAGTCGAGCTTAGAATATAATAAGCACTTCTCGGGAGGCAACCCGAGCACTAACAAATTTTGATTTCTTTATTTTTATTTTTATTTTCTCACACATCGAAGCAATTAACTTAATCTTTGAATTGAAAAGTTTTTCAGCACACACGGCCAAGCACACGGGCGTGCCTAAAGTCGTGGCCAAACAGGGGAAGAGACACGGCCGTGCGATACGGCCGTGTTGAAGTAGGACATGATTTCCCCAAAACACGGGGTGTGATAAATCTCCATGGCCGTGCGACATGGCGGTGGGTGAACTTGATAGGAACACACGGGCGTGGGGATGAAAACCCACGGGCGTGCCAGGGATGAGGCTCGATTCTGTTACACCGTGTACAACAATACACAGGTGTGCTATCATAACACATAGGCGTGGGAGATGCGAACAAAGCTAGGCATGGCTGTGCGCCATGGCCGTGTGCCACACATGCCCAAGACACACGGGCGTGGGACAGTAGCTGGGCACGACCTAAATTGAAAAATTTGAAAAACACGGGCTTACCTTCAAAGTACACGGGCGTGGCCCTAGGCCGTGTGACCCTCTCCTATATAAACAAACCACTGTTCATCTTCTTTCCCCTTTCAAAATCCTAGCCGAAAACTCCTCTTCCCCACTCCCTAATTCTTATTCTAGCCACCATTCCTAAGATTCTCATTTCCCTAACCCTAAAACCACCCTGAAATCCATTCCCATTGCATTAATCCCCACTTTCCCCTCTCTATACCCTCTATTTTTCCTCCACACGGGTATATCCCCGCGCCACACGCCCGTGCTCAACATCAACACGCCCGTGCACTGCCTTACAACAGCCTTTAGTTCACTTTCTCAACTTTAGTTTTCCAATTTGTATTACTATATTAGTATTCTACATGCTTTACATAGATATTGTAATATTTTGCTTTAGACAAGTAAAGAATTTTCCTTAGAACTTTCTATATTTGAATTATTTAAGCCACTAAATAGCATATACTAGTTTTGGGCCTCTTGCTTAACTGCTGATATATCTTGGATTCTATCAATGCTCATATATTTTTTAGGTACATTATGTCATCATCGAGAGGAAAGAAAATCACGGTCCCATCATCAAAGAGATGTAGGGGACCAGGTTCTTGCTTGGTGCGTGCTACAGCCGAAGTTCGGCACCCGTTCCTTGACTTTCCACAAGCTTCGCAGGAGGAGCTATTTCAAATACTACGTGCACAACCCATCACCACAGGTTGCTGCATCAACTGGGCTACCGTAGAGCAAGTCCAGCTCGCTAATGCCATCCATGTCCTCCTGTCCACAGATCCATGAGACAGTTTTCGCTATTACCGAGCCCACTTATTTAGAGCTAACTTTAGAATTATGCTCTATTTTTCATTTACAGGTGGTGATGACGAACAATGACGACCCAGGCACCATTCACTTCTGATTAGGCGGTCTAGTTCATGCGATGAGTGTCCCAGAGTTTGGAGTTGCTCTGGGACTTTACACCGACGAATTTATGGAGGAAGAGGACATGAATGCACTACCACACAATATCCATATCTCCCCCTCCTTGTGCTGGAAGGCTTTGGCACCACTCTCTCCCACCTACGACCCCAGCCGCTCGAAGGCCTCAGCTCTCCCCCCTTCCCTACGATATCTCCATGCCATATTGGCATACACCTTGACCGGGAGGAGAGAGAGCACCGGTGTCGTCAACACCCACGACGCCAACTATTTATGGTGCATGGCGAATGCACACGTAACTGACTTAGCATACTTCATTGCTTTCGCCATTCGCCATCAGACCGAGCAGCATAGGAAGGGAGTGACCTCCATTGGCCCCTATGTGACACACCTTGCCAGACACTTTGGCCTCCTCAACACCGCGACCTAGTCACAAGTGCTTACCCTGATAGGTCAGATGTCCCCACAGGGCATCACGACTATGATACACATGAGGATGATCGAGCGCCGACGTGGAATCGATCCTCCTCAGTACCGTCTCTCTCATGCCATTAACGAGGAGGATCTTGAGGACATCCCTGATGATGTTTCCCCATAGCATGAGGAGCCTTCTACCGCGCCACCTAGGGAACGACCAGCTCATGCGGCTGCTTCATTGGCACACCTTTCCGACCGACTCGCCCATTTCGAGCAGTATTGTACTACACAGTTCGAAATGATCCACGAGCGAGGTCGACGACGGGACCGACAGATAGACGATATGCAGGCCATGATGCAGCAGTTGTGCTATGCCAACACTTCCACATCGCCACTCTAGCACCACCACCTGAGGGCCCCACCGACGAGGATCATTGACTCCTATTTTTTTATTTATTCTTATTTCTATTTTATTTTATTTTTCTTTTTCTTTTGATTTTTATTTTCATTTCATTTTTATTATTTTATTTTATTTTGAAAGACATATATCTATTTTAGTAAATTTTACTTCTTCCATTTTCTGGTATTTCTAACAAGTAATCCTACTACGCTCTATTCCACACCAATTCTTAATAAGCTCTTCATTATTCTACAGACTTCCAAGCAAAGCTGCGAGGAATATTTTACGAAATGAGGAAACAAATGGGAAACAATACCTCACGAGTGCCATGTTTAACGTCCCAATTTCTTCATCTAGCCAAGAACAATTGCAGCTACCACTTTCACCGACCACTCCATCCTCAGAATCAAGCTCCACATCCATGTAATAGGGAGTTTCACCTCCTTTCCTCTTATGATTTTCTTTATTTTGAATAATCTATCTTTGTACATTGAGGGCAATGTACATCTTAAGTGTGGGGAGGTGAAGATGAAACCTAACTTTTTGAATTATTCTCAAATTCCTGAATTTGGTCTTGTGCTTTAGTGATTTTCTCATAATCTTGATCGAATAAATTCTGATTGATCCATAATTCTTGTTGATATGTCATGAATCAGACCATGGGAATTATGCATGATTATTTGATTATAGGACATTAGAGAATCGAGCATGATATGTTGATATTTTGAGAACTAAAATTTTTTAGATTATTTTCCTAAATTGAGGTATTATCTTGAATTCTTAAGTCTACGGCAATGACATCAAAAACCCAAATTTTTGGTGAGATTTTTGAGCCTTTTGAGGATATAGCTTTCTTTCTTGCTCACTTCTTTTGTGGTTTGAGTGTGTCAACATTGAATTGTTATTCTAGAACTTGCTTCGATTATACATATCGATATCACACGTATGATTTGATATACTGAGATGATAAAGGCATTTAGGATTTAACCCATTTAATCCATAAAAAGCCTTCCCACATAATTAAACCCTTAGTGAAACCCTTTGAGCCTAATAACCCTTTTTCATTGATTAACCCTCATCATTAACCCATTAACCCATTATTGTTGAAATCCTCCTACTGAATTTGACCCTTTTTATCGAGATTGAATTTAATATTGTTACCTCGCTATGTTCACCATTTTTTGTTACTGAATCATGAAGTATGATTTCTATACTGTATCAACTTGATTTGTTCTTAAAAAAACTCAGTATATTATTGTAATTCTCAGCAAGCTAAAGTTGTCATGAACTCATGTAAAATAGTTCTAGATATTTGTTTGTGGTTCAGTAATTAAGTTTTTGATAGTGGGGTAATATATTGAAATTATCTTGATTCTAACCCTTTTCTCTTCAGCTTGTATCCATACCTGTAACCTAAACCCCATTACAACCATGCAAAGACCTTTTGATTAGTATATCATATCATTTACAAGTGGTGGAGATTTGATTTTCATGCAAGCCTATGGTAATAACTTTTAATGTTAGACAATTGAGTGCTTAATCTTGATCCTTAAACACTTTAAGTGATTTGAGTGAATCTTTGGTGAGGATGTCATCTCTTGTATATTTAGGACTAAATTTAATTACTTGAAGGAAGGAGATTACCTATAATTTTGTTGTCAAATTATTCGGTTTAGATTGTTTGAGGCTTTTAATGCCCCTATAGTTGAATTCTCACTGTATGATTTTCTGTGGAATAACTTGTAACATTATCAGTAATGATTATGTGATTGAGAGGGATGAATTCTAGCAGTAAATGAGAATTTTGCTTGAGGACAAGCAAATGCTTAAGTGTGGGGGTATTTGATAAATGCCAAATTATACATATCTACACCCCAAATACTTAGCATATTTATGGATGTTTATTACTAGATTTGTGGATTTTGGTGCTCTTAATCCAGTTATTTCATGTTTTGTACTCAGGAGAGCACCAAGAGTCGAAAAGAGCCAAAAAAGAGCTGAAAAGGGATAAAAACGGACCAAATCAAGAAGATGACACGGACCTAAGCCTTGCCACACAGGCATCTCACACGCCCGTGGCCTTCAGGGGTGTTGACCAAGGTTTTCACGATTCACACAGCCTGGCCATTGAGCCCAGATGGCTGTGTGCAATTCAATGGATCGAACATGGCCTGGTAATCATGTCACACGGTCGTGGCACACGGGCATGTCCCTTTCTCAAAGAGTTGTATTTTACACAGAAAAGGGTACTTAGGGAGGAAGAAAGCCAATCCAAAGCCTATATAAACACCCTAAGTGTGACCTAGAAAGAGGCCGCTTTTTCCAGAACTTTTCTGGAATACAGAACCACACGTCGGGAATTGCTTGAAGGAAGCTAGACGATCCATCTCAAAAGCTGAAGCTACTCCAAGACTGAAGATCTCTCTCAGAATTCCTTCAGGGGTTTTAGAGTTTTCTTTATGTTTTGTTATTTTCATACTTTTGAGATGTACTCTTATTTTATTATGAACTAAACCCCTTAGATACCTAAGGGGGATAAAACCTATGATGGATCTTGTTATTATTATCTGAACTGTAATAAATGCTTGATTTGTTCTTAATTATGTGCTCTTAATGCTAGAGTTAATATTTCAGATATTAATTCATGATTTGATGTGCTTATGCAGAGGAGGAATAGACCCTGCCTAAGAATAGATTTGACATAATTAAGCGGAGTTGATTGAACGCCTAGAAATAGGGTTACGAGATTTTGTCAGATTAGGGAGAAACCTAATAAGGGGATCCATAGATCGAGTTAATGCAACCCTAGAATGTTAATTAGAGAAAAGTATCGGTTATTCAATCTAGGGATTAGATGTTATTAGTCTTGAATAGGGATAATAACTTAACTTAGGGATCTCTACGGAACAAGTCAAGTGACTAAATCGTCCAGTTCAGAGTCAGATAATAAGTGAAATCTAGGTGGATTCCTCCTTGGGTGTCATCTTTATCAATTGCTTTTCTTCAAGTATTTTTCCAAATTTTCTCTTTGCTTTAATTAAATTAGTTAATTAGTTTAAATAATTAGTTAATTAAAACAAACCCTTTTATTCTTAGGCTAGATAATAAAATGATAGTTATTACTAGTACTTTTGGTTCCCTTGGGTACGATATCTCGGTCTTGCTGTTACTATACTATTGTTTGATAGGTGCGCTTGCCTTTTCGTCGTGATAATAGTTAGTATAGGATTGATCTTCATTATAAATATTTATTACTTGTTACGAATCACGCGATCAGTACACATACCCTATCTCAGAACATCAAACAGCCGTACGTACCAATTCGAAAGTCTGATTCATTGTTCATCTTGCCCTAAGTCATTTTGGCTTGTAAATCCTTATCACCCTTCTGAGCTTCACAAATCTCTTGTAGGAACGTCGGTCTAGCTCTTAATTCTGCCAAAACTGAACCATCAACAACCACAGACAACTGAGCATTCATGGCCCTCCAGGCGAATAATGACTTTCTACTCAGAGCATCGATGACTACATTCACCTTTCTCGGGTGGTAGTCAATTATCAACTCATAGTCTTGTATCGACTCTAACCATCACATTTTTCATAAGTTTAACTCTTTCTGAGTCATCAAATACTTGATACTTTTATCGTCGGTGAACGCTCAACATTTTTCACCATAGAAATGGTGTCTCCATATTTTCAATGCGAACACGATGGTGGTCAACTCTAAATCGTGCGTCGGGTAGTTTTTCTCGTGTGGCTTCAACTGTCTCGAGGCATAGGCTACAACCTTACCTTCTTGCATGAGCATGCACCCCAATCCATTCAAGGAGGCGTCACTATATATCACAAATTCCTTTCTCGGTTTCGATTGTACTAAAACTAGGGCTTCGGTCAACAAAACTTTTAATGTCTCAAAACTCTGTTGGCACTTATCTGTCCATTCGAACTTGACCTCCCTCTATAACAACCTCGTCATCAGAGTAGCTATCATAGAGAATCCTTTAATGAATCGTCGGTAGTACCCCGCTAAGCCTAGGAAGCTTTTAATCTCCGATACGTTCCTCGATGGTTTTCATTCAACAATATCTGAGATCTTACTCGGATCAACTTTAATCCCATTACCCGATACGATGTGTCCTAGGAATCTGACCTTTCAGAGCCAAAACTCACTTTTACTGAACTTGGAATACAACTGCTTATCTCTTAAGGTCTGCAAAATAGTTCTCAAATGCTCCGCATGCTCTCCTTCACCACAAGAATAAATTAATATATCACTGATAAAGACCACAACGAACTTATCTAAATACGATTGGAAAATGTGGTTCATTAAGTCGATAAACACGGTGGGAGCATTTGTTAAGCCAAAAGGCATGATGAGGAACTCAAAATGCCTATATTTTGTCCGAAACGTAGTTTTCGACACATCTTGCTCCTTAACTCTTAGCTGGTAATAACCGAATCTCAAGTCTATCTTAGAGAACACCATGGCTCCCTTTAACTGATCAAACAAATCGTCAATCCTTGGCAAGGGATACTTGTTCTTCACCGTCTCCTTGTTGAGCTATCTATAGTCTATACACAACCTCATCGACATGTCTTTCTTTTTCACAAAAAGTACAGGAGCACCCCATAGAGAATAGCTCAGTCTCGTAAAACCCTTATCCGTCAACTCATGCAGCTGCACTTTAAACTCCATTTAACTCCATCGGAGCCATCCTATATGGAGCAATCGAGATAGGTGCTGCACCAGGGACTAACTCGATACCAAACTCAACTTCCCTAGTTGGGGGCAATCCGGGCAATTCTTCCGAAAACACATCCGGGTACTCACATACCATTGGTACTGACACGATCTTCACTTTAGATACTTGAGTATTTAACACAAAAGCGAGATAAGTTTCGCACCCTTTTCTCAAATATCTTTCCGCAGTCAAGGACGATATTATTACAGGAAAGCTATCCGCTTCACCTGATTCAACCCGAAGAACATACCCACTTTCACACTTCAAATCAATAAATTTTTGTCCACAATCCACTACAACACCATAAGAAGTCAACCAGCCCATACCAAGGATTACATTGAATTCATCAAATGGCAATAACATAAGGTTAGCTGGAAAATAACGACCTCTAATTGTCAAGGGATAGTTTATGTATACTTGGTCTACTAACACATGTTTGCCTAACGGGTTAGACACTTTTACCACAATTTCAGTGGACTCGACTAGCAAGTTCATACTGGGTATCAATTTCATACAAATAAAGGAATGGGTAGACCCCAAATCAATCAAAGCAACAACATGTATATCATGGATAGAAAAGGTACTTGTAATCACATCGGGAGATGCAGCCTCTTCACGGGCGCGAATGGCGTAATTCCTTGTAGACGCTCTGCCCTCGGATCTCATAGTAGCATCTCTAGGTGCACCTCTACTGCTAGCCCCACTTTCTGGGTCCTTATGTGGTCTACCCCTCGAATGAGCGTTACTCGATCTCACACCTTGATCCTTATCTCTCTCGACCATCTCAGGATAGCTACGAATAAAATGGTCCAGCGACCCACATTTGAAACAGACTCTTTCATTACCTCAACACTCACTGAAATGATATTTACTATATTGTGAACATTCTGGTCTATTTGGTCGAGCACTACCAACACTCGCGATAGAAGTGATTTGAGCTTTAGGCACTGCATGCTGCTTGTTCTTGTTTTTGCTCTAGAATTCTATTGATGCATTTGATCGAGCAGGAAACTCTCTCGATCTCTTGGATGAGGTCTGGTGTGATTTCCCTATCTATTTTTTCTTTGAGTCACGAGACTCAATGTCAGCTCTTCTCTTCTCTTTGGCCTATTCTTCGGCCTTGCAAGCTCTCTCAACAAGTACCACAAACTCCCTCAACTCTAAGATGCCAACTAATAGAAGGATGTCTACGTTCAGACCATTTTCAAACCTCTTGCACATGGTTGCCTCTGTAGATACTCCCACGCATATTTGCTAAGCTTTACAAACTCGCACTCATACTCCGTCACTGTCATACGACCTTGCTTCAGTTTAAGGAATTCTTTCCTCTTTTGATCAATAAACCTTTGGCTAATATACTTTTTTACGTAACTCTTCCTAGAAGAATTCCCAAGTTACTCTCTCTCGGTACCACTGACACGAGAGTATTCACCATTCGTAGACTCATAAGAGTGACACTACACACTTCACGCACTCCTCCAGCGTGCACGATAGCTCATTAACTACTCTGATGGTATTTTCTAACCAGAAATCTGCTCTCTCTAGTTCACCATCAACACTAGCTCGAAATTCCTTAACCCCATGCTTTCGGATTCTATCTACTAGAGGTTTCTCTCTTCTAACCATTTCTACTCCACGAGGAGCTATAGGGGAAGGCTGTGGGATCGGAGAAGGTGGGGGAGGTGGAGTTTTCGGATTCACACGAACAAACTCCAAGTACCAAGAAACCATCATACGGAGGTAGGCTTCGCTAGCCCCTTCACCTTGACTCATTGTCACGGGCTCACTTTTAACTGGCGCAATCCCTTCAGCGAGAGTCGGTGCATTACTTTCCCCATCATCCGCCATAGCTCCATCGGGATTCATTTACTATATAAAAACATGATTTTTATTCGTCAAGAGTCGTCACACTATCGATATACAACAATAGCTTTATAGCTAGACTCGTACTCACGCTAGGTTAGTCCTAGAATTAACTAAACCATAACTCTGATACCACTAAATGTAACACCCCTTACTCGAGTCTGAGGTTGGGACTAAGTACAAGTCATTACTAAACTTAAACACATGCATTCCAGCATTTACTAATCATAAAAACTTGATCAAACTTAAAACTTTTCAAACCTTGTCTAGTATTCCTTATTACGAGCCTATGAGGCCCAAAACAAGCTTTAAGTACGATTTGGAACCAAACCAGGTCCTTTAAAGAACTTTGGAAAATAACTCTTGAAGCAGGGGTACACGCCCGTGTGGCCTTGTTGAAATGGCCGTGTTGAAGGCCTGTGCAGTTCACACACGGCCTCAACACATCGAGACACGTCTATGTCCCTAACCCGTGTGGAATTAATTCCTAATTCGAACCTACAGCGGTTTTCACACGGCCTGGAACACGCTCGTGTCACTCACACGACCATCACACGCCCGTGTCTCAGCTCGTGTTGAAAAACCTTGATATTCTATTTCTAACATCAGCAACCATTTAGGGGCACGCGGCTAAGGCACACGCCTATGTACTAGGCCGTTTGGTGAATTTAAATTCCACATTTAAGGTGCAAACTTCGCATGGGCTGGGCACACACCCATGCCCAGAGGACGTGTTCTCTACACGGCTGAGACACATGACCGTGTCTCTGGCCATGTGTTTACTACCATGCATACTGACTTGAAATTTTAAGGTACAGGGGACACATGGATGGACAACACGCCCATGGGGCTGACCATGTGTCGTACATGGCCTAGCCACACGCCCGTGTGTCTACCCATGCGGACAAAACAAGGCTATCTACCAAGCCTTTTTGGCAACCTTACTTGCACCAACCTACAAAACAACAAATATCTCCAATTCACACAGAAATATAAGACTAAATCAACTACAACATGACATTCAAATGCAAACCCGATAACACTCTAACAACAAAACATGCATTTGATCATTCATACATTTATTCATCCAGGGAAGCATCATCATTTACAATTATCAATAATGAATATTAACCATTAACCATGGCTTTATACAAAGAAAAGGTTTTCGTCTCATGCTAACACAATTGGCTAACTTAACAATATGACACATAACAAAAAGAATCAATCCCTATACATGCCATACTCAAGTTAATAAAACTAACTATACCAAAAGCTTAGAGTGATAGCGTGAGTGATGCCTCCGACGTTGTTTGATCCACGGGTTGATTTGGTGGCACTACAAGAAAATGGAAAGGACAAAGGTAAGCATAAAGCTTAGTAATTTGCATGTAGATATCGAAATAACAACCATGTTACCACATGTGATCATACTCCCAATATATCATAACTCGCATAAAGTGTAAATGTTCATAAAAAATCTTACTCATGTTTATTCCTCGCTATTCATACAACAAGAATAGAGTTCACATATCATCAATTTCATTTAAGTACTTGTACCATTCACAACATGGTCATAAGTGCTATCATTTTGACATAAACCATAAATTTCCCGTTGAACCATTTGGAATACTACATGATAATCACCAAGTCTCAAACATAGGTTACGATGCCGACACCATGTTCCAAACATGGTCTTACACTGGCTCTCACATATAAGTCGGTGCCATGTCCCAGACAGGTCTTACACTGACTTACATACATCAAGGCCGACGCCATGTCCCAGATAGCTTTTACACTGGCTCTCACTTATCTGTGTCGATGCCATGTCCCAGACAGGTCTTACACTAGCTTGCATATCTTGAGGCCGATGCCATGTCCCAGACAGGTCTTACACTGACACGCATGTCACCCAAATGTCATGGCATGGATATCCAAATTATTCCTAAGGTTCAACCGGGAGTTTCTACTACATTAATTCTCATCATGCACATTCACAGCAATAGCCCACACTCTATGCCTTATTAATTATACAATACATAAATACAAATAAATTACATTATTTACGTACAACTTACCTCGGTACACAAAATGTAGGCAACTAATTGTATTTAATCGGCTTGCTTGGTTTTTCCCCGGTCTAGGTCTGGATTGCGTATTTCTTGATCTATAATAATAAAATTTAACTCATTGAATCATCACATTAATAAAAACATTCTACAATTCCCAATTTGGAAAAATGATCATTTTGCCCTTTGACTTTACAAAAATTATGATTTTTCTCTTTAGCTCGTATATCAATTTTTATCGAGTTTCCTCATTAACCAAGCCTAGATGAACTCTTTTTATACCTATAGCAACTCACAATTTCAAAAATTTCACACAATTACCACCTATTTTACAAGCTTTACAAAATAGCCCATTTAGGTGTTCTCATGAAACCCTTTCATAAAAGTTGTTTATTTAACAATAAAGATTCATTTTCTTCCATAAAATTTCAACTAGCCACATAAATGCTTCTGTGGCTGATAAACCGTAATTTATACATATTTTTACCCTATGTTTAATGCATTTTATGAATGATTTCCTATTAGAATTGGTGAATTTGATGCTCCTAATGCTTTAATTTCATGTTTTATACTTAGAAGAGTATAGGAGAGCGAAAGGAACAAGAAACGGGCCAAAAACGGAGAAAATGGGCCAAAGTACGAAATCAACATGGCCTGGACCTCCTCACACGGGTAGACCACAAGGTCGAGTCAATGTGGCTGTTTCGAAGCACGATTCATACAGGCATGTCACACGGGCATGTCCCTGCCGAGCCCAAGTTGAGTCCAATTCGGAAAGGCTAATTTTGAGGGCTCTTAGGCATTCAAAAGCCTATAAATACACCCTAGAGGAGGAAGAAAAGGGAGACACAGACTAGAGAGTAAGGAATTACTCCAAGGAAGCCGATTGATCCATCTCAGAAGCCGGATTCACCATCAAGACTGAAGATCTCTCCTTAATTTTCCCTTCAGGAGTTTTGGGTTTTCTTTATGTTTTGTATTCTTTATTATTCTGAGATGTTTTCTTATTTAGTTATGAGCTAAAACCCCTAAATACCTAAGGGGAATGAAACCTAAGATGAATCTTGTTATTATTTTCTAAATTGTATGATAAATATTTAACTTGTTCTTAATTATGTGTTCTTAATTCTTGTTTTGATATCCCAGGATACTGATTCAAGATAAGTTCTTATTTAGAAGAGGAATAGACCCTGTCTAAGAGTACATTTGTCATAATTAAGCGGAGTTGTTTACGCGCCTAGACATAGGGTGACAAGATTTTGCTAGATTAGGGTGAAACCTAATAAGGAGATCCAGAGATTGAGTTAATGCAACCCTAGGGTGTTAATTAGAGAAAGGTATCAATTATTCAATCTAGGGATTAGATGTTATTAGTCTTGAATAGGGATAATAACATAACTTAGGGATCTCTACGGAACAAGTTAAATGAATAAATCGTCCGATTCAGAGCCAGAATAACAAGTACATACTAGGTGGATTTTTCCTTAGGTATTATCTTAATTCAATCTATTTTCCCAAAAGCAATTCCCCAATTCCATTCTCTGTGAATTTTTAGTTTAGATAATTAGTTAGTTAAAACAAAAACCTCTTTATTATTAGGCTAGATAATAAAAAGACAGTCATTATTAATACTTTTAGTTCCTTTGGGTTCGATAATTCGATCTTGCTAAAACTATACTACTGTTCGATACGTACACTTGCCTACATCGCGATAATGGTTAGGTTCAAGAACGATTAATTATAAATATTTAAAACTTATCACGAAATCACGCGATCAGTGGCAAAACCCTATACTCTCAACTATTTTGCAAAACAGTCCCCTCATTAGATAGCTTATGCTACAAGGGTCCCAAAAGTACAAAAATTATCAAGAAAAGTCATCAAAATCACTTACTTATGAGAGAACTTAATGGCCAAAATTTTTAAGCTTTCAAAAACCCCTTTCTCGCTGAAAATTTTGGTAGAGAAGAGAATAAGAGAAAAAGATGACAGCTAGCGTTTAGGTTTATTATTTATTTATAAATTAAGTTACCTACCCTTTGACCATCCCATGAATTAAGACTTCATGTCCAGCCACTAACATTTTATTGCTCTATTTACTCAATAAGGACCTCTACTTTAATGCTCCATAGTTATTTGACACCTTTAGTTAGTAGAACAAAACTTTCACACTTTATGCGATTTAGTCTTTTTTTTGTAATTGTGCTCCCAATCGCTAAAATTAATTCACCAAAATTTAAAAACAAATCTCTGACTCTGAATTTGTGGTCTCGAAACCACTATTTTTACTAGGCCCAAACTCGGGCTATTACATATGTTGGGAAAATGTTCGACCTTCTCACACACACAATCACCTATGTGGCTTGGTTCTAGGTAGAGATGAGATGTAACACCCCTTACCCGTATTCAACGTTGGAACAGGATATGAGGCATTACCGGACTTACATCACAAGCAAACATATAATTCCGAGTCATAAATTTTCATCCAAATTAAAACCGTTTGTGCTCAACTCTAAAGTCCCTAATACGAGCCTAAGAGGCCCAAAACATGCTTTGCAAATGGTCCTGGACTAAACTGAGCACTTAGGAGATTTTTACAATACTTAGAAAATTTTTGCTATGAACAGGGGTCACACACCTGTATGGGCAGGCTGTGTGGTCACACATGCCCGTGTCCCTAACCCGTGTAACTCTCTATTTTGCAAAGCATGAACAAATTGAGGTCACATACCCGTGTGCTAGGCCATGTGGTTAATTTAATTTTTTATAAAATAGGTGCAAACTTCGCACGGTTGGGACACACTCTTGCGTCTCTATCTATGTACTCAATTCTGAGCATTCTGTTTCTCAAAATTAAGGTGCAGGGAACACACGGCTAAAACACATGCCCATGGGGCAAGCCGTGTGTCACACACGGCCTAGAGCACGTCCATGTGGACAAAATAAAGGCTATTTACCAAGCCATTTGTCACCCTCATTTGCGAATAAACACTCACAATCTTATTCGCACAAACCATGGCATATTTAGGCAACCAAAACATCCACAAATCTGTCATTTCATTATCCACACTCAACATAGTTACAACATCATATTTTGCCAAACTAAATCAT
The DNA here is from genome assembly GCF_007990345.1 of Gossypium hirsutum. Classification (NCBI taxonomy): domain Eukaryota; kingdom Viridiplantae; phylum Streptophyta; class Magnoliopsida; order Malvales; family Malvaceae; genus Gossypium; species Gossypium hirsutum. The sequence continues at coordinate 31,058,182 of NC_053424.1, forward strand.
GCCAAACTCACATCCTACAAGGTCAAATATGGCTACCAATAACGTGCATGATTTTACTTAGTTTTGCTAGCATACCAATGAACCAAATCTTAACCATTCAACAACAAAACCATTAAGCCACATTAATCCATTTACCAAGCATTTATAAACCACATCATACAAGAGATAATTGCACGTGCATGCATATATGTATATATATATAAGCTTACAACCAATTCAACCAAAATGAGCCAAGTTACATGGCCAAATACCAAATCAAGCCTTTGACAATTACAAGCCAATACATTTGGCTAAAATCATGATGACACATATAACAAAATGACCAAGTCCCTATACATGCCATATTCTCAAAATGTTTAAAATCATCGGTACCTAAAATAACAGTTTGATAGTGTGATGCGAACTCTAATAATCTCCAACCTAAGCTAGCTTGGTGACACTATAAAACATGGAAAATAAAACGGAATAAGCTATATAGCTTAGTAAGCTCGTATGAAAGAAATAAGCAAACTTTACCATACATTAACATGCAAGTATTACAACATAAGGCAATGTAATTTTTCATAATCTCATGATCAAAATCACTTCCATCACAAACTTACCTTAAAATCGTCATTTCACAAATTAATAATCATAAGCTTTAAGTACATACCTGTACCATCTCAAAATAATTTCATACACATTCTTATCTTTTTCATACCCAATGAACCACTTGAAATAGTAATATCAGATACTCAGGAAAACCTTGTACACAAGGTGCCACATAGGTAGCCATTGCTACCTCTATCTCATAACACATCTATGCTCACTATCAAGTCATTAACGGGCCTGCTCACATAAGCCATCAGTCAAGACGTAACTACTCGGTGCTGCTCACACAAGCTATCAAGTAATCGCAACATATGCTGGTATACTCAGCCACTGGTAGGACATATAGGACCAGCACCCGGATCAGATAACATAAAACCTTAGTGACATGTCACTTGTATTCTAATCTATTCCTAAGGTTCGATTAGGATTTCTCGCTTGCCAAAACATCATTGGACATGTCTATAGAGTCGTTTATACAATCCATACAATATCAAATCATTAAAAGTACAATTATAATAAAAGCTTATTTAACATATGAACTTACCTCGATTACAAAAACGGCCAAAAGGATCTATTCGTCAGTTACTTTATTTTTCCCTCGATCTAGACCCGAACTTCGTTTTTCTTAATCTATAATATCATATTAAACTTATTTAATCACCAAATTATTCAATTCAGCCCAAAAACACATTATGGAAAAATTTACATTTTTCCCCTAACTTTTCAATATTTTACAATTTAGTCCCTAGGCTCATAAAATGAATTTCTTTCAATTTCATCACAACCCAAGCCTAGCCGGACCTTTTTCATGCTCATGACAGCACACATTTTCCATTTATTCACACTTTACCACACATTTTACAACCTTTTACAAGTAAGTCCCTATTTGATATTTTCATCAAAAATCACTTTGTAAATGTTGTTCATCTAACATCAAACATACATTTTCTACCATTAAACATCAAAATACACTAATATTCATCATGGGTCAAATTTTAGAATTTAATCTTTCTTCAAATTAGTCCTTGGAAAGGCTAGATTAGGTTAATACGACTTCAAAAACATAAAAATCATTAAAAACGAGGCAAGAACGGGCTTACAATCGAGCTTGAAAGTGGCCAAAACCCTAGCTATGGACTCCTTGTGAATTTCGACTATGGGGGGACTAATTAGAAAAGATGGACACTTTTATTTTTACTTATTTTGTCTTTATTTACTAGATTACCAAAATGCCCTTCACTTAAACTTTGAAATTTTACCTACTCCATGTCCATTTTTGTCCACCAAGAAGTATAATGGTCTAATTGCCATTTAAGGACCTCCAATTTAAAATTTCATAGCAATTAGACACCTTTAACATATAGAACTCAAATTTTGCACCTATTGCAATTTAGTCCTTCTAGCTAAATTGAGCACTCAATCGATAAAATTTCTTAATTTAATTTTCACACAATCATTCTATTATGCTGTAGACATTAAAGAAATAATAAAATAAATATTTCTACTCCAAATTTGTGGTCCCAAAACCACGGCTCTAATTTGACCCTAAAACGGGTTGTTACATGAGATTAGTTTTAAGCTTCAAATTTGGAAGTTTTAATAAGAGCTCAAACTTAAAACGGAGTTGCCTTCATAAAAGATCAAGATAAGGTCAGGAATTGATGAAATCATGATCGAAAGTGAATTATAGCTCCAACATGTCACTTTTTTTTGTAATGCTAGGTCGAAGTCCTATAGATAAGTTCATCAATAAAATAGCGTTGAGGACTCAAGTTAGATACCGAGTGTATCTAAACCAAGTGTATCTAAACTATCGCCAAAACTTGATTGAAATTTTTTATAAAGAACATTCATTTTGAGGGAAAAGGAGGAGTAATACTGTAGCATGTGTTTCATACCCCATAATCATTTTTTAAGGAACCTCATGTGTATTATATGACCAACATGGGTAATAGAAGTTTGAATCTCTATTTCTAAGTTGTGTGAGACCCATGAGATCAATTAGAGATCTTTATTAAGTACCCTTATAACTTTTGACTTTTTTAATGTTTTAGTTTAATTTTAGCTAGTTTAGTTAACATCCCGATTTTTGGGCCTAGTCAGAACAGTAGTTTCGGGACCACAAATCTGACATAAGAAAATTTATTTTTATTGTATTTTTATAGTCCACGATTTCATAGAATGAATTCATGAAATTTTTGTTTAATAATTTTGACGTTTGGGCACTTAATTTGGTCAAAAGGACTAAACCGTAAAAAGTGCAAAATGTGAGTTCTAGATGTTAAAGGTGTCAAATTGCTATGGACTTTAATTTAGAGGTCTTTATATAGTAATTAGACCATTGGACATTTTTTGGACAAAAATGGGCATGAGATAGGTGAAATGAACAATTTTTAAGTTGAATTTATGTAATCTAGTAAATAAATGAATTAAAAGCCTAAAATAGCCAAAATTGGCCTCCATCTTCTTGTTCCATCCGAAACCCCCATGGAAGCCATGGCTAGGGTTTTGATCAAACTTTCAAGCTCAATAGTAAGTGATCCCTATCCCGTTTTCGAAGTTCTTTACATTTTTGAAGTTCTCATAACTTGATTTACTTATTTCTACTATTATTTTAAGCTAGGGCTCATGTCTAAAATTTACCCATGAATGGCATGCATGTGTTTTGATGTCTAATGGTATAAAATGAATGTTGGGTGTTAGATAAACATCTTTTGTTAAGTAATTTTCGGTGAAAACATCCAAAAGGATCGTTTTGAGAAAGTTATAAAATGTGTAGTAAGAGTGTGTTTTAATGAAAATTTTGAGATGCTAAGTTAGGAAAATGGTTTGGCTAGGCTTGGGTAACAATGAAATTGAGTGCATTTTATTTTACGAGCCTAGGGGAAAAAGTGTAATTATGAAAAATTTTAGGGGTAAAAATGAAATTTTACTAAAATATGATATTTGGACCACATTGAATAATTTGACTAATTATTAAACTAAATGTGACATTATAGATCGAGGAAATTGAGGTTCAGACCTAGAACGGGGGAAAAAAGGAGGAATCGATGGTTAGGTCCCTTTTTGATAACCTTGGTGTCGAGATAAGTTCATGTGTAAATGATACTACCTTATGTTATGTATTTTACATTTTAATATTGCATGAATTGTACATTTTTTTCCATGAAATTTATCAATGATGATTATGACGAAGTTCCGATGAATGAGAAATCTCGAATGAATCATAAAGATGAATAGGGTACAAATGTCAAAACAATAAGGTTATTAAGATTTCGCATAAGACCATATCCGAGATATGGCCTCGGTATGTGATTTCGTATAAGACCATGTCGGGGACATGGTGTCAATATGATATTTCATGTAAGACCATATCGGGGATATGGCATTGAAACGATACTATATGTATGAGATTTCCAAGTAACCATTGGTATTCTGAATGATCCAATGGGTACGTTCAAAATGAGAAGGTATGTGACCGTATTACGAGTGGTATAGGTATGTACATATAACTCATGTGAAATGAACTCGGTTTATGATGCATTATTGGTAAGGATTCGAATGAGTAAGATATGTATTTATACCATGATGGTTGGAATAATTGGTAAAAGTGTTATTGACTTAGTTATCATTATTTTATGCCAAAGGAGTTTTGGATAGCAGTAGCAGTTTGACTTTGAAAATGAACCAAAAATAATATAAAGTGAGTTAGAGGTTGAATAAAATACAAAATTAAATCTTATTGATCCTAGTTTCACATAGAAGAAACGGTATAAGAAAAAGAATATCATGTTATGAGATATTTGAATTTTTGTGAGATAGAGTCAGAATGTTTTCGGCATCCCTTGTTCTGATTTGGGAAAATCATAAAAGATTTTACAAAAACAATTATGGGTTATAACTTATACTATTAGATTCTTTAATGAGTCTATTTTCAAAAAAAATAAACGAGAACATCATTAGAATCCCGTATGAGAAGATAATTAATTTTTAACGAAGAGGGGTCAGAACTGTCAAATAGCAAAAAATGGGTAAATTTGAAGAATAAACTGTACTAATTAGCTAAACCAAAAATTATACAAATTTTATAGTAGGAATATATGTGAGTCTAGTTTCAACGAAATTTAACGGATCTTAAATTGGGGCTCCACAGCTCTAGATATAAATAATTTAGTGTCTATGACTCGAGTAGACAGCTTGTCTGGAATTTGATCAAATAGTGGATTAATATGCAATTATAATTGTGATACCTTGAGAGCATGTTGTAAGAGTTTGGTAAAAGCATATTAATAAAATTTCTTATTATTTTCATATGAACTTACTAAGCTTTATAGCTTACTCCCCTCCCTTTCCCATCTCTTGTAGGTTAATTTTTGCTAGCTCGGGTTGGAGATTGCCGGAGATGTCATCACACTATCAAGTTATCACGTTGGGTAAAAACTGATGCAACCTTCTTAATTTTATGGCATGTATAGGGACCAAGTCACTTTGTGAATATGTCTTTATAAGTTAGCCAAATGTATTGGCTTGTAATAGTTAATAGATTGATGTTGTGGGTAGACATGCAAATTTTCTTACATGGCTTAAATGGTCGTAAATCAAATTTTGTATACATGTATTTGCCAATGCTTTGAAGACGTGGATTTTTATAAGGAATGAATGCTTGAAGATTTTAAATTAGATTTGTTGGCATGTTGATAATCATGATATAAATGGATAAATTGGAGGTAAACCAATTATATATTTATTATATGTGTTTTGGTAAGTTTTGACTTTAATAAGAGAAATGTCATGTGCATGCATGTGTTGTTGTGAGGATGCCATGCTTGAGCCTTGATTGCGGATATATAATTGCTCAATTAAGTATGTTAATTGCTATAGAGATTGTAACATCCCGATTTTAGGCCTCAACGGAACAGTGGTTTCAGGACCAAAAATTCGGAGTCAGAGAATTATTTTATTATTATTTTATGTGTTGTGGCATGATTATATGAGTGCATGAAAATTTTGGTAAAATAATTCTAGCGATTGCATGCTTAATTGCGAAAAAGGATTAAATCGCATAAAGGGTAAAAGTTTTATTTTAGTACCCAAATGTGTTAAATACTTAGAGAATTAAAATTTGGGGTTTTTAAAGTGCAAATAGGCCATTAAATAAGTGATGGCCGGCCATGAGACAAGGATATTAAAAAGTCAAAATTGTTAGGTGAGTTCGGTGACTTCTTTGACTAAGAATAAAATAAAATGAAGAGAAAAGATATCATCTTTTTTCTCCATCTTTTCTCCACCGAAAAACACAAGAGAAAATAGGGTTTTGAAGCTCCAATTTTCAGCAGCTTAAACCCTTTGCAAGTAAGTGATTTTCTTAGTCATTCTTGATAATTTTTGTATTTTTTGAATCCTTATAGCATGAGCTATCTAATGGGGGGATTATTTTGCAAAATGGTTGAAAGCCTAGGATTTTTCCATGTGAATATTTATGTTGTTTGCTGAATTTTTATGGAAGAAAATGAATCTTAGTTGTGAAATAAGCAACTTTTGTGGAAGGTGTTAGCATGAAAACACTTAAAAGTACCATTTTATAAAGTTTGTAAAATAGAGAGTAAATGTGCGTAATAATTGAAATATTGAGTTGCTATAATTATGAAAATGGTTTGGCTAGGCTTAAAGAGTAAGAAAATTGAATAAAAATCATTTTACGAGCCTAGGGGCAAAAGCATAATTTTGGTAAAGTTTAGGGGCAAAATTGTAAATTTTCTAAAATATGATTTTTGGGTCAATTTGAATAATGTGAGTCCTAAATGAGCTATATTTGAAATGATAGATCAAGGAAATCGAGATTCGGGTTTAAATCGAGAAAATAAAAGGTTATGGACTAATGGTAAAATTGTCGTTTTCGTATTCGAGGTATGTCCGTGTGATTTAATAAGCATGTTATTAATGTTATTATTGTTATACTTAAAAATCTCCTTGTTATTATTGTATTGAATTATGTGTTAGTGCTAGGGTGTATGAGAAAATATTATACCTTATGAAATAATAGAAAGCTTAATATGTCGATTTCACTTTGTGTATTTATGAAATATTGGAAATTGATGAACTATGATATCTTGTTGAGATGAGTAAATTATAGAACAATGAAATGAACTAAAAGTTCTTATGGTGACGAACCTTGTGAATTGTATGATCAATTCTTCGAACGAGCTTGGCTACGATGTGACCCTTGAGAAATCCCGGTTGGACCTTTGGAAATACCTAGGATACGGGCATCAAGACACTGCTATTATGTGAGCTAGTGTAAGACATGTCTGGGACATGCATCGGCCACATTATGAAATGCTAGTGTAAGACATGTTTGGGACATGCATCGACTACGAGATGTGCTAGTGTAAGACATTTCTGTGACATGCATCGGGACGAATATGTGAATGCCAGTGTAAGACCATATCTAGGATATGGCATCGGCATCGATATGTAAGATTTCTTGATTATCCTTTGGTATTCTAAGTGGTTCAACGGATAGTTCAAAGCTTGTGATGAAAGCAAGAAGGTAAATATATGAGCATGTTGAAAGGGTACAAGTATGTATTCGAAGCTTAAATGCTATTGCGAACATGAAACAATGCACCTTTGGTAAGGATACAAATAAGTAAGTTATGCCTATGAAAATGAAATTGTGGTGACCTTGTGATTATGGTTTTATGTTTATGATGTACATATATGTATTCTTACCATGATGGTTGAAATGTGATTGATGATTATATGTGTGACTGAGAAACAACATTAAATTGAGACATGAAATGTATATTCCTTTACTTGGTGGCCTAATGAACATGAAAGGAGAAATGGATTGGTATAAATGGCTATTTAAAAATGATCATAAAAGAGTGAAATATAGTAATAAAATAGTTTCAGACAGCAGCAGTAGTCTGACTTTGAAAATACACCAAAAATAGCAAAAAGTGAATAAAATATGAAATTGAAGCTTATTGAGTGTAGTTGCACAAAGAAGAAACGGTGCAAGAAAAGAATTTCTTATTATGAGATATTTGAAATTGTGTGAGACATAGTTAGAACGATTTCGAAACCCCCTGTTCTGAATTGGGAAAATCATAAAAAATTGTACAAAAATAATTATGAGTTATAATTTATATTCCTAGATTCCTTAATAAGTCTATTTTTAAAAGCAATAAATGAGAACATCATTCGAGTTCCATATGAGGAGATAATTAATTTTTAGTAAAGACTGGTCGAAGTTGTCGGGCAATGAATCAAGGGTGATTTTATAGAATAAACTATACTAATTGGCTAAACCAAAAATTCTAAGAATTTTATGGTAAGAAGATAAGTGAGTCTAGTTTTAGGGAAAATTAGCAGAACTTAATTTAGAGTTCCATAGCTCCAGATATAAATCATTTAGTGACTGTTACTCAAGAAAATAGCTTGACCGGAACATGAGCAAAAATGCAAATAGGGTTGTATTACCCTGAGAAGCAAGTTGATAAATTGCTTATTATTTTCATACGGTCTTACTAAGCTATAAAGCTTAGGGACCTTTCCTTTCCTTTAGTGTTTTCAGGTTAGCTCGGGGTTGGAGATTATCGAAGGCCGCATCACACTATCAAACCATCGCCTTTGGAATATGAATATATGTTACGCATGTTCAAGTGAGTGGCATGTACAGGGGGCTAGGATTTTTTGATATGTGTTAATATGATTGGCCAAATGTATTGACCTTTATTGAATTATTTTATTTGGCCATGAGATGTGGCTTATATTGGTTATTGGCCTGTAAGCCTAAGCATGTGTATGCATGATTAAATGCTTCCTGGGATGTGATCATGTTGTTGATGTGGATGAATTATAAAGATGTCTTAGATGCTTAATCTTGTTAAAGCATAGTGTTGAGTTGCATGAGTAGATATGAAGTTGCCTTGATCATGTCTTTTTTGTGTTTGATTAAGTGCTCTAATGTGCCATGTTAATGGCCAATGAAAATAAGCATGTGTGTATGAAATTGAGGATGACCAATGGCTTGGAAAATAACCTCAAAATTGTCCGCACGGGTAGACAGACGAGCGTGTGTCTAGACCGTGTGTTGCCCACATGGGCGTGTAATTCAGCCGTATGTCCCCTGCATCACGTATTTTAGCTTCGAATTGGCCATATAGGCTGAGACACGACCGTGTGTCTCAGTCGTGTGAAGGACACAACCTAGAGACACAGGCGTGTGAACCCACACGGCCAACTCTCACGAGCGTGTGACTCTTCAAAGTGTGAAAATTTTCTAATTGTTGCAAAAGTTTCATATGTTTACGGTTTGGTCCCAGACCATCCTGAATGTATGTTTTGGGCCCCGTAGGCCCATATAAGGAACGTTAAACATATGTATGAAAGTTTTTCATTTTGATGAAATTTTATGGTCTATTTTTACATGATTGATCATCTTAAGTCTGGTAATGCCTCATACCCTGTTTCAGGCTCAGAATACGGGTAAGGGATGTTACATTTAGTGGTATCAAAGCATGGTTTAGTCGGTTCTCGGACTAACCTAGCACGTGTAAGAGTCTAGCTATACATGCCACAAGTTTGTGATAGTGTGATGTCTCCCGGCACGAATGAGAACTATCTTGTGTGGGCAAGGTACTCTCCAGCCGCGCTACACCCGATCACGTAGATAATGGTGCTAAAGTATTCAATAAAGTACAGTTATGAAGAGTTGAAACTCGAAAATGTACGAACAAGAATTTGTGAAATGTATATGTACGTATTTGTGATATGAAAAACATGAAATAGAATGTGTACATGGTATAATGAGATTATCTATGATTGATTGATTATCCCATGGTGTACATGATTGATTTGTTCGAGTGAGTACTTGTGTTTAAATAACTTACTAAAAATACAGGTAGAAAGAATGTTCATGTATACTTATTTGAATGAATATGGTTGGCAAACTCACACAGTCTGAGTATAAGTGTTAAATTGCTTGGATTGATTTACAAGTTTGTAATGAGATGCATACGATGATGTGCGAAATGAAAGTACTGATTGGAATATACTTAACCATGTTTGTTGGCTCTCGTATGATGTTATGTACATGACTAGTTTGATTAAATGAATGGGATAAGTAAAGTTACTCAAAATTCATAGAGTGCATGTATGACTATACTTGTCTAAATGAGATAACTGGAAAGTTGGTGTAACACCCCGTACCCGAGACCATTGTCGGAAGCGACCACGAGGTGCTAACAGACATAATTCATGTATGTTCACAGTCCATTTTAAAAATTTCCAGACAGCTTGCTAACTGCATCACAGTCACCTTAAAAATCATATCTTGAGTTCCAAAACTCGAAAATCAGTTTTGTAATTTTTCCCTGAAACTAGACTCCTATATCCATCCACAAATTTTTTTCTAGAATTTTTGGTCGGGCCAATTAGTACAGTTTATTAGTTAAAGTCTCCCCTGTTACAGGGTTCGACTACACTGACCTTCCTACATTACGACTTAGATAACTCCTTATACAGGGATTCAATACTTATGTCGTTTGATTCTAATGAAACTAGACTAAAAAAGGAATCTATACATATATGGCTTGACTTCTAATTATCTCTGGTTAATTTATAATGAATTTCCAAAGTCAGATCATGGGATCCAGAAATCGCTCTGGCCCTGTCCCACAAAAACTTAAATATCCCTTAAAAATACGACTCATATGACCATTTCGTTTCTTCCATATGGAAGTAGATTCATCAAGGTTCGATTACATCATTTATTCACTATTTAATTCTATCCTACTATTTTTAGTGATTTTTTAAATTCACACCACTGCTGCTGTCAGCATCTGCCTTTAAGGTAGACTTTACCTATTACATAGTTTCCATGATTCAACTAACCCTTTAGCATATATAGCACAAAGTATGACCGTGATTAACCATTCCAATGGCCAATCATTGCCAAGCACATCCACACCTCTCAATAACCATATACATACAAAATGATTATAACATTATGCTCAAAATATATATAAGCCATTTTCGCATGGCTATCCAAATTTGTACAATACCGAAAGGTACATGACCAACATCAAAAAGGGTAGTCCTATACATGCCATTTCAAAGTTCAACCAAAAGTGTACCAAAAGGGGCTTTGATAGTGTGGACGACTTCGACTTCGACAATCCCGAGTCCGATAGCTGACGAACCAAAAGCAATAAAACAGAGATTCAAAGAAACGGAGTAAGCATTAAATGCTTAGTAAGTTTTGAGCCATGAAATTAGACACAACTAAAGCGTAACATTCATATGGCTAAACGGATAATTTCATATGCACAAATTCTCAATATCATACTTACTTCACATTACCAACCCTTATATTCATATACAAAAGATCAACTTAGCCAAAGGCCGGTAGCTCATTTATCGACTGAGCGAATACTATTTGTAAGGGATCAACTAATTCAATGCATATACGAAACATACCTCATCGCTGGGATTTTACGAGCGTATTAATTGAAACTATTACAGCAAGGTCGCTCATTCCCAAGCCAAGTACCTTCGGGATTTAACCAGATATAGCTACTTACTCGAATGCCTTCGGGACATAGCCCGGATATAGTAACTTGCACAAATGCCTTCGGGACTTAGCCCGGATATAGTAACTCGCACAAATGCCTTCGGGACTTAGCCCGGATATAGTAACTCGCACAAATGCCTTCGAGACTTAGCCCGGAACTAGTCACTAGCGCAAATGCCTTCGGGACTTAGCCCGGTTATCATCTAAATATTCATGCACATATCAATAAATCATGACACATCCATATTTCATTTTCATAATTAGAGTTCAAACACAAGTCACGTATTAAGCAATCCCATTTTCGGCTCACTAGCCACATACAAACAGCATGGTTTAGTTTGCTTTATGGCACGATCTCTATGCACATATGGCTACCCGTCATACGTTTAGACTAATTAAATCAACATATAATTCAAGTAGGATCATCATATCACCGTATATTTGTTATGCTCATACGTCATGACTTAATCAAATCGTAAACTAAGTCTCGTTACTCGAAAACTTACCTCGGATGTTGTCGAACGATTTCGGCGGCTATTCGATCACTTTTTCCTTTCCCTTATCCAACTTTGGTCCTCTAAGCTCTTGAGCTAATTCAAACAAATTTAACTTATTAAAGTCTCATTGTGCTAGCTTATGGCCGAATATGACAAGGAGTTTGATAGGTCATATGGCCACTTTTAGCTCAAATACAAAATGGTCATACGCATTTTTAATCACATTGAGTAATTTAATACAATTAATCTAACATTTCCTCATGTGCACCTTTATGACCGAAAACACACATCATTAACCTAATATCAATTACTAAGCACTTTAGCAATTTCTCCTTGAGCCGATTATCCAAGTCAAGATAGATTCATCATCATGCTTACCTATAACCGAACACATGCAACACCAATCCATCTATTCATTCATGCGTGCATCTTATTCAAGCATGTATATCTACAACCGAATTCATCATATAAATGACTATGAATTTACTCAAACAATCTCAATACCACACATGGTGCTCAAGCCCTTTTTCAATTTCAAAACTCGGCTAGTACAACTATATACACTAGTAAATCAAACACTAACAATTGCACTTCACCTTACTACCATTTCTCATCCAAATAACGTGAACAACAACCATATTTCTCTTCTACTTCCTACCATGGCCGAATGCATCAAAACACCATACCATTTCAATTTTGGTCATGGTTCAACAAAGAACTTAATGTCTAACTCAAAAATGCTAAAAAGAAAATTCAAATGTCATCAATCCACCCTCACATGTATCCTTACAAAGCTTCACTTTTAGCATGCAAATGACATCAACACCAATCCACCTTAGCCGAATATCATCTCCATGACATAGCAAAGATTTGAACCATGGGCTAGGTAGAACTCAAGCTAACAACTAAAAGCATGCATGAATCTCATGGAACAACATCAACATACCTTAACCTAGATACAAGTATGGCCGAACCTCTTCCTAATCCTCTTCCAAGCCGAACATGAAGCAAGAGAGCACCTTCCTTCTTCCTTCCTCCTTAGAAATTTTGGCCAAAAAATGTAAAAGGATGGACACTTTTTTTTTTCTTTGTTTTCATCATTTTCCCCTCCATTATTTATTACCATGCTCCTTATTTTATCATTCCTCCCATGAAACACCAACATAACATGTTTACGACATGTTTTGCCCACCACACTTTGTCCACCCTATTTGTCATGGCCGGCCACTACTAATTAGGGGGAAATTGACATGCAAGTCCACCCCTTTTATTACATGCACTAATAGATCCTTATGTTTTGACCTACCACATTTCAAAAGTGTCACACATAAGCCCTATTGACTAAATTCACATGCAATTTACTAAATCGAAGCTTAAAAATTTCACACATTCATATTCACGTATTTTAGAAAATAAATATCATATTCAAATAATTTGGTGACTCGGTTTAGCGGTCCCAAAACCGCTTTCCGACTAGGGTCACTTTAATGCTGTCACGACTCTCCCCCCATTAAGAAATTTTCGTCCCCGAAAATCTTACCGGTATAAGTTTGGGTATCGCTCTTTTATAGAGTTCTCGGGTTCCCATGTAGATTCTTCCATCCCGTGTTTGAGCCATAACACTTTTACTAATGGAACCCTTTTGTTTCGCAACTCTTTCACTTCACGAGCTAGGATACGAATCGGTTCTTCTTCATAACTCATATCGGATTGAATTTCAACCTCTAATGGATTAATTACGTGTGATGGATCAGATCTATAACATCGAAGCATCGAAACATGAAAGACGTCGTGAATCTTTTCAAGTTCAGGGGGCAAAATCAATCTATACGCAACTGGGCCAATTCGCTCGGATACTTCATATGGCCCTATGAACCTCGAACTCAGTTTGCCCTTACGGCCAAATCTGAGTATCTTTTTCCAAGGTGAGACCTTAAGAAACACTTTGTCTCCCACCTGATACTCAATATCTCTTCGTTTTAAATCTGCATACGACTTCTGACGATCTGATGCTGCCTTCAGACTTTCACGAATTATTTTTACTTTCTGTTCAGCATCTTTAATCAAATCCACTCCGAAAATTTTACTTTCACCGGGCTCGGTCCAAAACAATGGCGTACGGCATTTACGCCCGTACAAAGCCTCGTCAAGTGCCATCTTAATACTTGATTGAAAACTATTGTTGTAAGCGAATTCAATCAAAGGTAAATACCGCTCCCATGAACCACTAAACTCGAGGATGCAACATCTCAACATATCCTCAAGTATCTGAATTATCCGCTCGGATTGACCATCGGTTTGTGGATGAAAAGTGGTGCTAAAATGCAGTTTGGTACCTAAAGCTTCATGCAATTTCTTCCAAAATCGCGAGGTGAATCTCGGATCTTTATCCGACACAATAGGAATTGGTACCCCGAGTAATCTCACAATCTGAGAAACATACAATTCAGCTAGTTTATCCAATGAAAAATCCGTACGTACGGGGATAAAATGAGGCTACTTAGTCAGTCTATCAACAACAACCCAAATCGCATCTTTCTTACTTGTCGACAATGGCAACCCAGATACAAAATCCATCGTGACTCGATCCCATTTCCATTCAGGTATCATGATCGGCTGAAGTAAACCCGTAGGCACTTGATCTTCCGCCTTCACTTGCTGACATATTAAACACTTCGATACATAACCGAAAATGTCTCGTTTCATACCATGCCACCAAAAATGACGTCTCAGATCGTTGTACATTTTCGTACTCCCCGGGTGAATTGACATTCGGCTACAATGAGCTTCGTTCAGAATCATCGAAATGAGTTCTGAATTTCTTGGAACACACAACTGACTTCTGAACCTCAAACAATCGTCATCATCAATTTGAAACTCTGATTCCATATTCGGAACACATTCAGCCCGTTTTGTAACCAATTCATCATCGACTTTCTGAGCTTCACGAATTTGATGAATCAACAACGGTTTGGCCTTTAATTCCACCACTAACACATTGTCGGATAGAACAGACAAGTGTACATTCATCGCTCGTAAAGCAAACAGTGATTTACGACTTAAGGCATCCGCAACCACATTAGCCTTTCCCGGGTGATAGTCAATGACAAGCTCATAATCTTTTAACAACTCGAGCCAACGTCTCTGTCGCAGATTTAAGTCTCTTTGGGTCATCAAATATTTGAGACTTTTGTGATCCGAAAATACATGGCACTTCTCACCGAATAAGTAATGTCGCCATATTTTCAAAGCGAATACGATGGCAGCTAATTCGAGATCATGGGTCGGATAATTTTTCTCATGTGGCTTTAATTGTCTCGACGCATAGACCACAACTCGACCTTCTTGCATCAATACGCAACCCAACCCAAGTAGGGAGGCATCACTATAAATGACAAACTCTTTGCCTGATTCGGGCTGCACTAGAATTGGAGCTTCAGTCAAATAAGTTTTCAGTTGATCAAAACTTTTCTGACATTTTTCCGTCCATTCGAACTTAACATCTTTTTGAAGTAGCTTCGTCATTGGTGTGGCTATCATCGAGAAACCTTTTACAAACCGTTGGTAGTAACCGGCAAGTCCCACAAAGCTCCGAACCTCAGTAATATTTCTCGGAGGCTTCCAGTTAAGTATGGCTGAAATTTTGCTCGGATCAACTCGAATACCCGATGCGGATACCACATGACCCAAGAAGCTAACCTCTCTTAACCAGAACTCACACTTACTGAACTTAGCATATAACTGCTTATCCCGTAAAATTCGCAACACTAATCTCAGGTGCTCAGCATGTTCGGTCTTATCTCTTGAATAGACCAAGATGTCATCAATGAACACAACTACGAACCGGTCCAAATACTGTCTGAAGATCCGATTCATAAAATCCATAAATACCGCAGGGACATTAGTGAGCCCAAACGGCATCACTAAGAACTCGTAGTGCCCGTATCTCGTTCTGAAAGCAGTTTTAGGTATATCCGAATCTCGAATTCGCAACTAATAATAACCCGATCTCAAATCTATCTTTGAAAACACTGAGGCTCCCTTCAGTTGATCAAACAAATCATCAATACGCGGTAACGGATATTTATTCTTTATCGTCACTTTATTCAGCTGACGGTAGTCAATGCACAACCTCATGGTTCCGTCCTTCTTTTTCACAAACAATACTGGTGCACCCCAAGGTGAGAAACCTGGTCGAGCGAAACCTCTATCCGTCAACTCTTGCAACTGAGCTTTCAATTCCTTTAATTCCGTTGGTGCCATACGATACGGAGTTATCAAAATCGGTGTAGTCCCAGGTACAAGCTCGATGCCAAACTCTACCTCTCGAACAGATGGTAAACCCGGTAATTCTTCGGGAAAAACATCCGAGTATTCACAAACCACTGGCACAGATTCAGGCTTCTTTTCTAACTCTTTGTGATCAAGTACATACGCAAGGTATGCTTCACACCCTTTTCTTACATATTTCTGAGCCAACATTGAGGATATTACAGCTGGCAACCTATTCAAGTCAGTAGACTCAACTCGGATTATCTTGTTATTTACACACCTCAAATCGATGGTTTTTCTTTTGCAATTTACAATTGCATCATGTACGGTCAACCAATCCATACCGAGGATAACATCAAACTCGTCAAATGGTAAGAGCATCAAATCGGCCGGAAAACAGGAACCTCGGATTACTAGGGGACATTTCTTGCACACTTTGTCGACAAGCACGTAACGACCCAAGGGATTTGACAAACGAATTACAAACTCAGTACACTCAACAGGTAGAGTCTTATTGGATGCTAAGGTTTCACATATATAAGAATGAGTAGAACCAGGGTCAATCAAAGCAATCACATTAGTATCAAAGAGAGTAAAAGTACCGGTAATAACATCTGGCGAGGAAGCATCCTCGCGCGCGCGTATAGCGTAAGCTCTAGCAGGAGCACGAGCCTCAGATCTGGTGGTAGCATCTCTAGATCCTCTCTGACCGCCACTAGCATTGCACGTATTCCTAGATGGTCTACCCCGAGCAATAGTAGCACCAGGCTTCCCACTCTGATTTACGATGTGTTCAGACAATCTCGGGCAATCTCTAATAAAGTGGTCAGTTAACCCGCACTTGTAACAGGAGCGGTCATGGAACCTACAACTCCCCGAGTGCCATTTACCACAATACTAACACTCCGTTTTGTCTCGACGGTCATTTCCAACACTGGCGACCGAAGTGACTCGTGCACTCATAGGGGGTCGATCACGGTCTCGTCTAGAAAAACCCGAAGTGTCTCTAGATCGGTCCAAATCATCTCTAAATTTTTTTGATGATTGTTGAAAGGGCCTTCCCGAAGACCTCTTACGAAACTCCTTTGCTCCCATATCAGCTTTTCTTTTCTCCATACTGAGCTCCTCGGCTTTGCAAGCTCGCTCGACAAGTACTACAAATTCTCGGATTTCCAAGATGCCAACATACAGCTTTATATCATCATTCAGTCCATCCTCAAAACGTTTACACATTACGGCTTCTGAGGAAATGCATTCTCGTGCGTATCGGCTAAGCCTCACAAATTTTTGTTCATAGTCGGTAACCGACATGGAACCTTGTTTTAGTTCAAGAAATTCCTTCCGTTTTTGGTCAATGAATCTCTGACTGATATACTTCTTTCGAAACTCGGTTTGGAAGAACTCCCAAGTTACTTGCTCTCTGGGCACAACAGAAGTCAATGTATTCCACCAATAGTAGGCAGAATCACGTAGCAAGGAGATAGTACACTTTAGGCACTCATCGGGTGTGCAAGATAGCTCATCGAGTACTCGGATAGTGTTGTGCAACCAAAATTCAGCTTGCTCGGCATCATCGCTGTCCGTAGCTTTAAATTCCGTAGCCCCGTGTTTTTGGATTCTGTCAACTGGGGGTTTATTTGACCTTATTTGGTCAGTTGCCGGAGGTATTGTAGGTGCGGGGGTGGCATTAGTCGGGAATGGAGGTTGTGGAACAGCCGTATTAGTTTGAATGTATTGGTTGAACCAATCATTCATCACGCTATAGAAAGCTTGTCTAGCTTCATCATTCGAATTACTAGAAATAGGTTGAGAGTCCGCCGGAGCTGTCCCTTGTGCGGGAGCAGGCGCTACACTCTCAAGATCATCAGCTACCGCTCAGTCGGGATCGGGATCCATTACTATAATAAACACATTTTCAATTGTCAGAAATCACCACACTATCAAATAATCACATAATGGCATGTATAGCTAGACCCAAACGTATTACGGTAGTCCTAGAATTGACTAAATCGTAGCTCTGATACCAATAAAATTGTAACACCCCGTACTTGAGACCGTTGTCGGAAGCGACCACGAGGTGCTAACAGACATAATTCATGTATGTTCACAGTCCATTTTAAAAATTTCCAGACAGCTGGCTAACTGCGTCACTATCACCTTAAAAATCATAGCTTGAGTTCCAAAACTCGAAAATCAGTTTCTTAATTTTTCCCTGAAACTAGACTCATATATCCATCCACATATTTTTTTTCTAGAATTTTTGGTCGAGCAAATTAGTACAGTTTATTAGTTAAAGTCTCCCCTGTTACAGGGTTCGACTACACTGACCTTCCTACATTGCGACTTAGATAACTCCTTATACAGGGATTCAATACTTATGCCGTTTGATTCTAATGAAACTAGACTCAAAAAGGAATCTATACATATATGGATAGGCTTCTAATTATCTCTGGTTAATTTATAATGAATTTCCAAAGTCAGATCATTGGATCCAGAAATCGCTCTGGCCCTGTCCCACGAAAACTTAAATATCCCTTAAAAATACGACTCATATGATCATTTCGTTTCTTCCATATGGAAGTAGATTTATCAAGGTTCGATTACATAATTTATTCACTATTTAATTCCATTCCTACTATTTTTAGTGATTTTTCAAATTCACACCACTACTGCTGTCAGCATCAGCCTTTAAGGTAGACTTTACCTATTACATAGTTTCCATGATTCAACTAACCCTTTAGCATATATAGCACAAAGTATGACCGTGATTAACCATTCCAATGGCCAATCATTGCCAAGCACATCCACACCTCTCAATAACCATATACATACAAAATGATTATAACATTATGCTCAAAAATATATATAAGCCATTTTCGCATGGCTATCCAAATTTGTACAATACCGAAAGGTACATGACCAACATCAAAAAGGGTAGTCCTATACATGCCATTTCAAAGTTCAACCAAAAGTGTACCAAAAGGGGCTTTGATAGTGTGGACGACTTCGACTTCGACAATCCCGAGTCCGATAGCTGACGAACCAAAAGCTATAAAACAGAGATTCAAAGAAACGGAGTAAGCATTAAATGCTTAGTAAGTTTTGAGCCATGAAATTAGACACAACTAAAGCGTAGCATTCATATGGCTAAACAGATAATTTCATATGCACAAATTCTCAATATCATACTTACTTCACATTACCAACCGAGCTCGGTCCAAAACAATGGCGTACGGCATTTACGCCCGTACAAAGCCTCGTAAGGTGCCATCTTAATACTTGATTGAAAACTATTGTTGTAAGCGAATTCAATCAAAGGTAAATACCGCTCCCATGAACCACTAAACTCGAGGATGCAACATCTCAACATATCCTCAAGTATCTGAATTATCCGCTCAGATTGACCATCGGTTTGTGGATGAAAAGTGGTGCTAAAATGCAGTTTGGTACCCAAAGCTTCTTGCAATTTCTTCCAAAATCGCGAGGTGAATCTCGGATCTCAATCCGACACAATAGAAATCGGTACCCCGTGTAATCTCACAATCTGAGAAACATACAATTCAGCTAGTTTATCCCATGAAAAATCCGTACGTACGGGGATAAAATGAGCCGACTTAGTCAGTCTATCAACAACAACCCAAATCGCATCTTTTTTACTTGTCGACAATAGCAACCCAGATACAAAATCCATCGTGACTCGATCCCATTTCCATTCAGGTATCATGATCGGCTGAAGTAAACCCGTAGGCACTTGATCTTCCGCCTTCACTTGCTGACATATTAAACACTTTGAAACATAACCGGAAATGTCTCGTTTCATACCATGCCACCAAAACTGACGTCTCAGATCGTTGTACATTTTCGTACTCCCCGAGTGAATTGACATTCGGCTACAATGAGCTTCATTCGGAATCATCGAAATGAGTTTTGAATTTCTTGGAACACACAACCGACTTCTGAACCTCAAACAATCGTCATCATCAATTTGAAACTCTGATTCCATATTCGGAACACATTCAGCCCGTTTTGCAACCAATTCATCATCGACTTTCTGAGCTTCACGAATTTGATGAATCAACAATGGTTTGGCCTTTAATTCCGCCACTAACACATTGTCGGATAGAACAGACAAGTGTACATTCATCGCTCGTAAAGCAAACAGTGATTTATGACTTAAGGCATCCGCAACCACATTAGCCTTTCCTGGGTGATAGTTAATGACAAGCTCATAATCTTTTAACAACTCGAGCCAACGTCTCTGTCGCAGATTTAAGTCTCTTTGGGTCATCAAATATTTGAGACTTTTGTGATCCGAAAATACATGGCACTTCTCACCGAATAAGTAATGTCGCCATATTTTCAAAGCGAATACGATGGCAGCTAATTCGAGATCATGGGTCGGATAATTTTTCTCATGTGGCTTTAATTGTCTCGACGCATAGACCACAACTCGACCTTCTTGCATCAATACGCAACCCAACCCAAGTAGGGAGGCATCACTATAAATGACAAACTCTTTGCCTGATTCGGGTTGCACTAGAATTGGAGCTTCAGTCAAATAAGTTTTCAGTTGATCAAAACTTTTCTGACATTTTTCCGTCCATTCGAACTTAACATCTTTTTGAAGTTGCTTCGTCATTGGTGTGGCTATCATCGAGAAACCTTTTACAAACCGTCGGTAGTAACCGGCAAGTCCCAAAAAGCTCTGAACCTCAGTAATATTTCTCGGAGGCTTCTAGTTAAGTATCGCTGAAATTTTGCTCGGATCAGCTTGAATACCCTATGCGGATGCCACATGACCCAAGAAGCTAACCTCTCTTAACTAGAACTCACACTTACTGAACTTAGCATATAACTGCTTATCCCGTAAAATTCGCAACACTAATCTCAGGTGCTCAGCATGTTCGGTCTTATCTCTTGAATAGACCAAGATGTCATCAATGAACACAACTACGAACCGGTCCAAATACTGTCTGAAGATCCGATTCATCAAATCCATAAATAACGCAGGGGCATTAGTGAGCCCAAACGGTATCACTAAGAACTCGTAGTGGCCGTATCTAGTTCTGAAAGCAGTTTTGGGTATATCCGAATCTCGAATTCACAACTGATATAACCCGATCTCAAATCTATCTTTGAAAACACCAAGGCTCCCTTCAGTTGATCAAACAAATCATCAATACGCGGTAACGGATATTTATTCTTTATCGTCACTTTATTCAGCTGACGATAGTCAATGCACAACCTCATGGTTCCGTCCTTCTTTTTCACAAACAATACTGGTGCACCCCAAGGTGAGAAACTTGGTCGAGCGAAACCTCTATCCGTCAACTCTTGCAACTGAGCTTTCGATTCCTTTAATTCCGTTGGTGCCATACGATACGGAGTTATCGAAATCGGTGTAGTCCCAGGTACAAGCTCGATGCCAAACTCTACCTCCCGAACAGGTGGTAAACCCGGTAATTCTTCGGGAAAAACATCCGGGTGTTCACAAACCACTGGCACAGATTCAGGCTTCTTTTCTAACTCTTTGTCATCAAGTACATACGCAAGGTATGCTTCACACCCTTTTCTTACATATTTCTGAGCCAACATTGAGGATATTACAGCTGGCAACCTATTCAAGTCAGTAGACTCAACTCGGATTATCTCGTTATTTACACACCTCAAATCGATGGTTTTTCTTTTGCAATTTACAATTGCATCATGTACGGTCAACCAATCCATACCGAGGATAACATCAAACTCGTCAAACGGTAAGAGCATCAAATCGGTTGGAAAACAGGAACCTCGGATTACTAGGGGACATTTCTTGCACACTTTGTCGACAAGCACGTAACGACCCAAGGGATTTGACACCCGAATTACAAACTCAGTACACTCAACAGGTAGAGTCTTACTGGATGCTAAGGTTTCACATATATAAGAATGAGTAGAACCAGGGTCAATCAAAGCAATCACATTAGTATCAAAGAGAGTAAAAGTACCGGTAATAACATCTGGCGAAGAAGCATCCTCGCGCGCGCGTATAGCGTAAGCTCTAACAGGAGCACGAGCCTCAGATCTAGTGGTAGCATCTCTAGATCCTCTCTGACTGCCACTAGCATTGCCCGTATTCCTAGATGGTCTACCCCGAGCAGTAGTAGCACCAGGCTTCCCACTCTGATTTACGTTGTGTTCAGATAATCTCGGGCAATCTCTAATAAAGTGGTCAGCTGACCCGCACTTGTAACAGGAGCAGTCATGGAACCTACAACTCCCCGAGTGCCATTTACCACAATACTGACACTCCGTTCTGTCTCGACGGTTATTTCCAACACTGGCGACCGAAGTGACTCGTGCACTCATAGGGGGTCGATCACGGTCTCGTTTAGAAAAACTCGAAGTGTCTCTAGATCGGCCCAAATCATCTCTAAACTTTTTCGGTGATTGTTGAAAGGGCCTCCCCGAAGACCTCTTACGAAACTCCTTTGCTCCCATATCAGCTTTTCTTTTCTCCATACTGAGCTCCTCGGCTTTGCAAGCTCGCTCGACAAGTACTACAAATTCTCGGATTTCCAAGATGCCAACATACAGCTTTATATCATCATTCAGTCCATCCTCGAAACGTTTACACATTACGGCTTCTGAGGAAATGCATTCTCGTGCGTATCGGCTAAGCCTCACAAATTTTCGTTCATAGTCGGTAACCGACATGGAACCTTATTTTAGTTCAAGAAATTCCTTCCGTTTTTGGTCAATGAATCTCTGACTGATATACTTCTTTCGAAACTCGGTTTGAAAGAACTCCCAAGTTACTTGCTCTCTGGGCACAATAAAAGTCAATGTATTCCACCAATAGTAGGCAGAATCACGTAGCAAGGAGATAGTACACTTTAGGCACTCATCGGGTGTGCAAGATAGCTCATCGAGTACCCGGATAGTGTTGTCCAACCAAAATTCAGCTTGCTCGGCATCATCGCTGTCCGTAGCTTTAAATTCAGTAGCCCCGTGTTTTTGGATTCTGTCAACTGGGGGTTTATTTGACCTTATTTGGTCAGTTGCCGGAGGTATTGTAGGTGCGGGGGTGGCATTAGTCGGGAATAGAGGTTGTGGAACAGCCGTATTAGTTCGAATGTATTGGTTGAACCAATCATTCATCACGCTATAGAAAGCTTGTCTAGCTTCATCATTCGGATTACTAGCAATAGGTTGAGAGTCCGCCGGAGCTATCCCTTGTGCAGGAGCAGGCGCTACACTCTCAAGATCATCAGCTACCGCTTGGTCGAGATCGGGATCCATTATTATAATAAACACATTTTCAATTGTCAGAAATCACCACACTATCAAATAATCACATAATGGCATGTATAGCTAGACCCAAACGTATTATGGTAGTCCTAGAATCGACTAAACCGTAGCTCTGATACCAATAAAATTGTAACACCCCGTACCCGAGACCGTTGTCGGAAGCGACCACGAGGTGCTAACAGACATAATTCATGTATGTTCACAGTCCATTTTAAAAATTTCCTGACAGCTGGCTAACTGCGTCACTGTCACCTGAAAAATCATATCTTGAGTTCCAAAACTCGAAAATTAGTTTCGTAATTTTTTGCTGAAACTAGACTCATGTATCCATCCACAAATTCGTTTCTAGAATTTTTGGTAGAGCCAATTAGTACAGTTTATTAGTTAAATTCTCCCCTGTTACAGGGTTCGACTACACAAACCTTTCTACATTGCGACTTAGATAACTTCTTATACAGGGCTTCAATACTTATGCTGTTTGATTCTAATGAAACTAGACTCAAAAAGGAATATATACATATATTGCTTGACTTCTAATTATCTCTGGTTAATTTATAATGAATTTCCAAAGTCAGATCATTGGATCCAGAAATCGCTCTGGCCCTGTCCCACGACAACTTAAATATCCCTTAAAAATACGACTCATATGACCATTTCGTTTCTTCCATATGGAAGTAGATTTATCAAGGTTCGATTACATAATTTATTCACTATTTAATTCCATTCCTACTATTTTTAGTGATTTTTCAAATTCACACCACTGCTGCTGTCAGCATCAGCCTTTAAGGTAGACTTTACCTATTACATAGTTTCCATGATTCAACTAACCCTTTAGCATATATAGCACAAAGTATGACCGTGATTAACCATTCCAATGGCCAATCATTGCCAAGCACATCCACACCTCTCAATAACCATATACATACAAAATGATTATAACATTATGCTCAAAAATATATATAAGCCATTTTCGCATGGCTATCCAAATTTGTACAATACCGAAAGGTACATGACCAACATCAAAAAGGGTAGTCCTATACATGCCATTTCAAAGTTCAACCAAAAGTGTACCAAAAGGGGCTTTGATAGTGTGGACGACTTCGACTTCGACAATCCCGAGTCTGATAGCTGTCGAACCAAAAGCTATAAAACGGAGATTTAAAGAAACGGAGTAAGCATTAAATGCTTAGTAAGTTTTGAGCCATGAAATTAGACACAACTAAAGCGTAGCATTCATATGGCTAAACGGATAATTTCATATGCACAAATTCTCAATATCATACTTACTTCACATTACCAACCCTTATATTCATACACAAAAGATCAACTTAGCCAAAGGCCGGTAGCTCATTTATCGACTGAGCGAATACTATTTGTAAGGGATCAACTAATTCAATGCATATACGAAACATACCTCATCGCTGGGATTTTACGAGCGTATTAATTGAAACTATTACAGCAAGGTCGCTCATTCCCAAGCCAAGTACCTTCGGGATTTAACCAGATATAGCTACTTACTCGAATGCCTTCGGGACATAGCCCGGATATAGTAACTTGCACAAATGCCTTCGGGACTTAGCCCGGATATAGTAACTCGCACAAATGCCTTCGGGACTTAGCCCGGATATAGTAACTCGCACAAATGCCTTCGGGACTTAGCCCGGAACTAGTCACTAGCGCAAATGCCTTCGGGACTTAGCCCGGTTATCATCTAAATATTCATGCACATATCAATAAATCATGACACATCCATATTTCATTTTCATAATTAGAGTTCAAACACAAGTCACGTATTAAGCAATCCCATTTTCGGCTCACTAGCCACATACAAACAGCATGGTTTAGTTTGCTTTATGGCACGATCTCTATGCACATATGGCTACCCGTCATACGTTTAGACTAATTAAATCAACATATAATTCAAGTAGGATCATCATATCACCGTATATTTGTTATGCTCATACGTCATGACTTAATCAAATCGTAAACTAAGTCTCGTTACTCGAAAACTTACCTCGGATGTTGTCGAACGATTTCGGCGGCTATTCGATCACTTTTTCCTTTCCCTTATCCAACTTTGGTCCTCTAAGCTCTTGAGCTAATTCAAACAAATTTAACTTATTAAAGTCTCATTATGCTAGCTTATGGCCGAATATGACAAGGAGTTTGATAGGTCATATGGCCACTTTTAGCTCAAATATAAAATGGTCATACGCATTTTTAATCACATTGAGTAATTTAATACAATTAATCTAACATTTCCTCATGTGCACCTTTATGACCGAAAACACACATCATTAACCTAATATCAATTGCTAAGCACTTTAGCAATTTCTCCTTGAGCCGATTATCCAAGTCAAGATAGATTCATCATCATGCTTACCTATAACCGAACACATGCAACACCAATCCATCTATTCATTCATGCGTGCATCTTATTCAAGCATGTATATCTACAACCGAATTCATTATATAAATGACTATGAATTTACTCAAACAATCTCAATACCACACATGGTGCTCAAGCCCTTTTTCAATTTCAAAACTCGGCTAGTACAACTATATACACTAGTAAATCAAACACTAACAATTGCACTTCACCTTACTACCATTTCTCATCCAAATAACGTGAACAACAACTATATTTCTCTTCTACTTCCTACCATGGCCGAATGCATCAAAACACCATACCATTTCAATTTTGGTCATGGTTAAACAAAGAACTTAATGTCTAACTCAAAAATGCTAAAAAGAAAATTCAAATGTCATCAATCCACCCTCACATGTATCCTTACAAAGCTTCACTTTTAGCATGCAAATGACATCAACACCAATCCACCTTAGCCGAATATCATCTCCATGACATAGCAAAGATTTGAACCATGGGCTAGGTAGAACTCAAGCTAACAACTAAAAGCATGCATGAATCTCATGGAACAACATCAACATACCTTAACCTAGATACAAGTATGGCCGAACCTCTTCCTAATCCTCTTCCAAGCCGAACATGAAGCAAGAGAACACCTTCCTTCTTCCTTCCTCCTTAGAACTTTCGGCCAAAAAATGTAAAAGGATGGACACTATTTTTTTCTTTGTTTTCATCATTTTCCCCTCCATTATTTTATTACCATGCTCCTTATTTTATCATTCCTCCCATGAAACACCAATATAACATGTTTATGACATGTTTTGCCCATCACTTTGTCCACCCTATTTGTCATGGCCGGCCACTACTAATTAGGGGGAAAATTGACATGCAAGTCCACCCCTTTTATTACATGCACTAATAGATCCTTATGTTTTGACCTACCACATTTCAAAAGTGTCACACATAAGTCCTATTGACTAAATTCACATGCAATTTACTAAATCGAAACTTAAAACTTTCACACATTCATATTCACATATTTTAGAAAATAAATATCATATTCAAATAATTTGGTGACTCGGTTTAGCGGTCCCGAAACCGCTTTCCGACTAAGGTCACTTTAAGGCTGTCACAGTTGGCGTAAAATGAATATGAATGTCAGTCAGTCTGAAACGAATGATATGATTTTGATGATGTTGCTATGATGATGAAAGTTGTTTTACATGTGTATGTGTATGAGAGTCGAGTCAGAGGCCCTACGACCTCACCCCCTTACCAGAGTGGTGTATTGTAATGGAATTTCATGAGAATTGCACTGAATAAATTTACAAGTATGAAACCAAAGAGTTCAGTGGAGAAATATCTATAAACAAGATTAGAGATTGAGAATGCACTACAGCAAAACTGACTTTTAGCGGCGTTTTTAAGCGCCGCTAAAACTATTTGCGGCATTTTTGCAAGCGCCGCAAAAAACGCCGCTATAGGAAACGCCGCTAAAGTTTGCGGCGTTTATTTAAAAAAACGCCGCTAAAGATCATAAAATTAAAAATATATATTATAAAATATTATAAAAGTCATGAAAAATATAAAAACAATTAAATTTCATTATCAAAATAATGAGAAGAATAATAATATCTATGATATAAATATATATCCCACCAAACAGAAAGTTTATCAATAACAATCAAACAAAATTCCACACTTATCATACTACACCAGAAATCTAACAAAATACAAATAGAACAAAATAACGATAGAATGCACACTTTAAGATCAGCAATTAGCTCAAACAAGTCATCACTATGCATGAATTCAACTAATCCTGGACCATGCATCCAATAAAAACTCAAACCTGAGAAAAAAGAAACAAAAGTTAATGAATGACATATGAAGGCAAGAACCAATCAGAATAACAGAATCAGATTCTAGTTAACTTATTGCAGTTATTTTCCTTTTATTATTTTCTGAAACACAGATTCTTGCAGTTGTCGTGTAGGGTCAATACCCAAGTGAAGTGATGTAGAAGGGTGGATCAAAATCATATTACAAATTTTCGAATTTTATATGTGGAAATCATATCAAGTTTATAAAAGAATCAGATTCCAATGAGGATGCTGCAATGATGATCAATAATAGACATATATACACGAATATCGTATTCTTGTGTGGTACCAAATTTGTCTGCCCCTGTATATGCGACATGTGATTATATTATATTTATTGACGATCAAGCTTGCCATCACCAAAACAGTCAGCCAGAAAATTTCTTTCTCTACCAAAATTTTTATCACAACATAAATTTTCCATGGCAACCTGATCTTGGGATTTCCCAATTTTGCTTCGGTTGCTTATTCTGTGATCGAAATTAATTAAAGGAGACAAAGATAAAACAAAATATTGGGATCAATTAAACTTTGGAAATAAAATTTCTTAACCGGCCAAGAAACTTCTACATATGTCAAAATGAACAAGTGCATTGTATTCATGTTTGATAGGTGCATAAATGGCAAACAAGAATATTTTTGTACCTTGTGAAGTTGGCAATACAGAACGAAAGCAATGAACTCGATACTAGAACACTGATGAAACAATTTCATCTCCCAATGCCATGAAACATGAAATCCCCAACGAACATAGACTTCCATCTGCAGAAACATCCACGCATTTAAGTGATTTTGAGGAGATATTACACACCATAATTTTTTGAATTTCTTTCAAATACAAACTTGTCTAAAAAGCCTAGAGGAAGAAACAATTTGTCTCAAGATAACGACAAGTCCTCGCGTAGAACAATTAGTTTGAACAGCAACTGGCTGCAACTGATATGGCCAAAAGCTATAGAAGAATTAACCAAATTGATCAATTAAACTAGCATGTCTTTCCAATTGGTAGAAGCATATCCAAAGAAATCAAACTATAAACCTCTGAATTTGATATGGCTTGCTAGGTTTGCTGAATTGCTTGAGACAAAGGAATTGGCTTTGTTGTACTGAAAACGTGATTTTGTATTTCAACATCAGTCTCAAATTTTTCTAAAGAAAAGGGGAAACGTCCAGGATGGAACTCCTTAAGTATTTTGATAAAGATGCTTAGCATGCAGGATGAGAAACAAGTCAATAGTCAACAATCACCATGAACAACTCCTACCTGCACCTAAATTTCTTTTTTTTTGGGGGGGGGGGGGAATATGCATACATTGCAAGATAAAATATGTTTTTCATAAGCATGCTAACAAAAGTATTAACTAAAAACTGAAAAAGGGTGAAAATGGATGTAAGCAAGAGAAAGTACTTGAAAACAATGCTAGCATTATGTAGTGCAGCCTCATTCTTCGGGTAAAGCAGAGATCCTGAACCCATCAAGCCATATGTTTTCCCACTGCACAATTCACAGATCTGAGAAGTTCTCATTTCTAAACCGTACCAATTACTTAAAACTAAAAACAAAAGCATGTATATTTTTTATCAGAATGCTAGGAAACAAAATAAAACGTGCAACATTATTCTAATACCTACAGGCAGGTGTAAGACAAAATGGAAGATGAAAAAAATACTTGCATACCAGGTATACTGCAGTTTCAGTCTCATTCTTTAGGTGAAGCAAGCATCAGTCCTGAAGAAATAAAACCATATGTTCTCTGCTGAAACATAGGTGGATCTTGGAAGCCCACATTTTTTAAGGGACGCGAGAAATTTCTGAACCAAAATCGATATCATATTCTTTACACTAAAACTAGCAGATTATATTAGAACATTGTTTTCCTTAAAAATATGTATAAATTAAAATCAACTAAGGCTAAAATACCTGAGGAAGTGCTTTGACATAGCTCCAACATCACTATACTCTGAAAAAAAAAAGGATCATAAGTAACGCAAGAAGAATTTTTAAGAAAATGCAACTAAGCTGAGAAAAACAATAAAAGAGAAATCAAGCAACCAACAAACAACCAATATGCTACTAATAAATTGCATCTATTCGAAGCATATCCTCTTTATTACTCCAAAAAGAGACCCACAAGTCAAAGTTTCATGCAAATAAAAGTTCTAAAACCTCAAGTCCAAGTACTGCAATGAACATATATTCCATTTTTCAACTAAATCCAATGAAGAAAAAACCCTTAAATCATAAGAAAACACACACACACACATACACACACACAAATACCAATTGGACTGATAGTTGATCCTCTTTCAGTTGAGACCAAAACTGCTGGTCCTTGTACTTCTGGTTGCTCATCCTAACAAAACAAAACAAAAAACATACACCTACTCATCCCGTGCCCCAGATATTCTTTAAGAGCTTAGACTATCATTTAATGGAATAAGGAGAAGAATCATTCTACCTTAACATTTTCCAAAGCAATTATATAGTTTTAGATGAACTATTGCTGCCAAAATTGTGCAAATAATAAACCAAGCTCAAAATCAGAATCAAGAGAAAACAAAGGTGTACCAATTTACGAGCTAAAAACAGACAACAACTATGAAAATATCAGCCACAGAACATGCTTGTTAGATATATCAAAAATCAATAAATACTACCTCCGTGCGGTGATTTTAGAATTAAAAAGAAAATGAGATCGAACATAAAAGATTTAAACAAAAAACAGAGATGATGCTGCCTCCATCCGATTCAGACAGATCTAGCTTAGTCAATCAAAAATAAATCTCAAAACCACAAATACCCATAAAGATCTCAATGAACACCAGATTAAAACATGCAGATATATCAAAAGGCAAACAGAAACCCAAAAACCCACATAGCAAAATGCTGATTATCTCTTCTTTCATTGCATCTCGACCAATTAACTCTGAAACATCCACAAAAGAAGTAGTTTCTGGACGTTTGGGTTGGTTGATTTTTCTTTTTATCAACTCAAACCTAACTTTGTCTTTAACAATCTCATCTACTTCTTCATTGATTTCCTTTATTTTGGTAGCAACATTATAACGCTTGACAACTTGAGAACCTGAAGAAAAGCACGAAACAAAGGGGCATACCTTCCACTTACGAACAGAAGCAGAGCAAGAAGGATCTGTTTGCAACTGCTGAACTACAGTTTCCCACTCATCTAATACATCTTCCATGTCATAAGAAACATCTCTGAACTTGTCTAACCAAAGTTTAACCTGTTTGTCCACGTATTCTTTCTCCTCTGCATCTTCAAGCTCCAACCAGAGTGCTTTAAATTTAGTTTCAAGCCTTTTCACCTCTTTCTCAGCACCTTGCACCAGACTCCAGGCTTCGATTGCTTTATCAATGGTGATTGCAGTCATCTGCTCTAAGATCGTCGAAACAGTCGCTTCCGCCATATCTTCAAACACAGATCGATATATTGGAAGTACAAAATAGAGAGTTGCAGTCGACGTTCAGTGGGTAACTAAAACACTGCGTAGAATTGATTTTGAGATATGGATACTGCAAAAGCAGTGAGAATCAGTGGATGCGAGTGATGGAGTGTACTGTGAAAATGAAAATGAAAAAAAAAAGAGAATCAAAGGGACTTCGGCGAAAATCAAAGGTATTTTGATTTGGGGATTTTGGGAAACCGATTTGAGGATATCGAATTGGGGGAAATTTTAGGGGATTTGGAGATTCAAGGTTTGAGGAACCAGACGTTCGGGGGTAATCTGAATTGGGGAAAGTAATGGGAATTTGGGGTTCCAAAAAACGACACAGTTTTTAATCTATTAAGAGATATTTGTGGCATTTTTTATGAAAACGACGGTAATTCATAATTTTTGCAGCGTTTTTAAAAAACGCCACTACTTATGCAGCCCAATAAATTTTTTCTTTTTTTTTCTCTATTATTATTATTATTATTATTATTATTATTATTTACTAAAATAGTTAAATTTTAATTTGGTCTCTCTAATATATTTAAATTTCAAATTTTTTGCTTATACTTTAATTTTTAATATCATTTAGTCTATATGTTTTTATAATATTATTAATTAATCCAAATAGTTAATATTATTAACTTTTTTATTAAAACATTACATGATAATATATAATTTGAATATTCAATCTTAGAGAATAGAGATTGAAATGTGGTTTCCCATTTTTTAATCAAAATATCATTCAACGTGCACCAACAATCACTTATATACCTAAAAAACTTTAAAATTATTTTAAATAATAGTATTTTAATTTTTTTATTTAAATAAATAAGTTTTTAAAATTTAACTAATATTTAAAAGAATTAGATAAAATTTGAAATCTTAATTTTTTTTTAAAATTTTAATTCTTTAAAATTTGAAATTATTTAATATATAGATTAAAAAACAATTAGTCATATACCTAAAAAAACTTTAAAATTATTCTAAATAATAGTATTTTAAATTTTTAACATATATTTTTCACACTAATTATCTCAAACCCTAAATCCTTAACCCTTAACCCTTAACTTATGTCCCTTTAACCCTAAAACCCATACACACCTAAATCCTAACCCTAAACCCCATAACCTGTAAACCCCTAACTCTTATCCCCTAAACTCTAAGCCATAAAACATAAACCCTAAACTTTTACCCCTTAACCTCTAACTCTTACCCCTATCATCTAAACTTTAAACGATTAAAGTTTAACATATATTTTTATAATTTTGAAATGATTAAATCAAAAATTTTCCACTATTCAAAGGGATGAAGTGTAATTTTACCTTTAAAATTTTTAAAAATTTCAAAAAATCGAAATGGAAAATTTTTCATTTTTAAAGGAGTAAAGACCCTTTCAACCCCCTACTTATGCCCCTAAATATATATTAATTATATGGTTTAGGATTTAATTATTGAATATGATTCACTTGAGATTAACATACTATATACCCATGGCCATTAAACCTTAAACCATAAAACCCTAAACCATTAACCTTAAATATTAAACCCTAAACCCCAAAATAAATTTAATCAATATTAAGTATTGCTTCCATAATTTATTATGAACATAAGCTTTTACATTAATATCTATGTATATACACATAAACATCCATATGATGTTTTTTTGGGTTTAAGGTTTTAAGGGTTATAGTTTAGTGTTTATGGTTTTTTAGGGTTTAGGGGTTATAGGTTAGTGTTTATGATTTTTTGGGGGTTTAGGGTTTTAGGGGTTATATGACTTTTAGCGGCGTTTTGACCATAAACGCCGCTATTGCTTTGGTTTTTAGCGGCGTTTTACCAAAAACGCCGCCATTGCTCTGGTTTTTAGTGGCGTTTTACCAAAAACGTCGCTATTGCTCTAGGTTTTAGTGGCGTTTTTGGTAAAACGCCGCTATTTCTCTATTTTTAGCGGCGTTTTTACTAAAACGCCGCTAATGTATAATTTTTGAGGCATTTTTTGATAAAACGCCGCTAAAAACGCCACTAAAGCCCTATTTTCTTGTAGTGATGAGTTGATAAGTAAGCCAGAGCTAGAAAAGTACCAAGTTAAAAAAATAATAATAATATGGAAATTTGTGATACAAAAATAGTTAAAGGAATAATGTTCGAAATGTGAGATGTTCAAGTATGGTAATTACAGTGAGCTGATGACTCTATGAGTCCATGTATTTCTGGGTATTTGCTGTAGTCATTGTATATTCTCTAATGAATTTTTGTTATAATGAAATGCTGCCTGATCTTAATGTTAGACAAAGGCAATATAAGTCTGATTGGTACATAATTTACATGATCCTATTTCTTTCTGGCATTCTATTACCTTTTGTTTGTTGGGAATTGACGAGAAAGTGTATATGATGTTATGATTTAGTTTCTTCTAATGGTTGCCTTGTTAGGTATGTATATGGAAAAGTATATTATTCTTGTTGCATCTATCTTTGGTGGCCAGAATGATGTTTTCTTCTGGATTTCCATTCTCTGAGGGACCATTGAAGTCTTTCATATTTTCTCATGGACTTTGTTATCAGTCTTTTGATTCGGTATTGTGATTTGGATTTTCTTGTCTTGGATTTGTTTATGTTGGATTTCTATATTCTAGATTTCTCTATTATGGGTTCCTTTATCCTAAATTATTGGTTATCTTTATCTCTTAACATATCAAGCATGGCTTATATCTAAAGTATGGCCTTCAGCTTGTAATATATATATATCAAGTATGATTGTGTTTCTGATTTGATTATGGTGATTGGATGATATTAGTAATTGGAGTTCTCAAAATTTTTTATGAGAATTTAACATTAACAAAGTTTGGACAGATGGAAATATTGTTAATCGAAGCATTTGAATTGACTTAGTATGCATTGGACAAAGACTTCTTGATTTTCAGTTATAGTTATTGTATGATCTTTGAGAAGAGTAAAATACAATGGTAAACATTTGGGTAGAAAATCCAGAACTTGTACAGAGATTTTGCAAGAAAACTTACAGGAGTAGTGTAGTAGCGATCGAGTTTGGAACTCGACATCGTTGATCCTTGGGTATGAATACTTGAAATGTTGAAAGTTTAAGAACGTATATCAAGTGTCATTAGAATTATTTTCACCTATGTTGGCAATGGAATGGAAATGAGAAGAAGCTACTATGGACTTCAGGTCTGATTTATTACTATCTCTGAAAGAGAAAAATATTATGTGGCTTATTGTTAAATGTTTGATGAGATATATAAGTCATGCTAGAATGTACTGAATTTTCGCTCATTAGGTTTGAGGAATTTCGTGTCTTTATTATTATTGGATATTTTGAAATTTTAGTCTCTATTAATCGGATTAAGGATCTGGGTTCTATATCATGATTTCTTGGGAAAGTTAGAGGAGACCTTAAAATGAAAGGTAACTGAGAGTTGAATTGGCAAATGATTGGATTTCGTGAAATTATAGAAGAGTATAAGGCCAAGATGAACTGGCTAGTTTCATTATTCAAATTCGAAAGGATTCAAGTATGTGTATATATGTGGCATGATGGCATAAATGGGACCTTTGTGTATATGAACTCTCAAGTAGAGGTTGAAATTCAGCCGAGGTACGGTATAGTAATGAATCGCTTATGATACTGATATGGAAAGATAAAGAGATAAGTATTAGAGATACAGTCGAGTGAAAGTTCTTTAATAATGATTATGGGGAAAAAAAGTCTACGTGAATACCAAAACCACTTTTCTAGTAGGATTTTCGGGGACGAAAATCCCTAAAGGGGGAGAAATGGAACATCTTAATTTTGGGCCTAGACAGAATAGTGGTTTTGGGACCACAAATCCGGAGTCGAAGAATTATTTTATTATTTTATGTGTTGTGGCATGATTATATGAGTGCATGAAACTTTTGGTAAAATAATTTTAGCAATTGTATGCTTAATTGTGAAAAAGGACTAAATCGCATAAAGGGTAAAAGTTTTGTATTAGTACCCAAATGTGTTAAATACTTAGAGAATTAAAATTGGGGGTTTTTAAATTACAAATAGGCCATTAAATAAGTGATGGCCAGCCGTGAGACAAGGATACTAAAAAGTCAAAATTATTAGGTGAGTTTGGTGACTTTTTTTACTAAGAATAAAATAAAATAAAGAGAAAAGATATCATCTTTTTTCTCCATATTTTCTCCATATAAAACACAAGAGAAAATGGGGTTTTAGAGCTCAAATTTTCAGCAACTTAAACCCTTTGCAAGGAAGTGATTTTCTTAGTCATTCTTGATAATTTTTGTAGTTTTGGAATCCTTGTAACATGAGCTATCTAATGGGGGGATTATTTTCCAAAATGGTTGAAAGTCTAGGGTTTTTCCATGTGAATATTTATGTTGTTTGCTGAATTTTTATGGAAGAAAATGGATCTTAGTTGTGAAATAAACAACTTTTGTGAAAGGTGTTAGCATGAAAACACCTAAAAGTACCATTTTATAAAGTTTGTAAAATAGAGAGTAAACGTGTGTAATAATTGAATTATTGAGTTGCTATAGTTATGAAAATGGTTCGGCTAGGCTTAAAGAGTAAGAAAATTAAATAAATATCATTTTACGAGCCTAGGGGCAAAAGCAAAATTTTGGTAAAGTTTAGGGGCAAAATTGTAAATTATTTGAATAATCTGAGTCCTAAATGGGCTATATTTGAAATGATAGATCAAGGAAATTGAGAATCGAGATTAAATCGAGAAAATATAATGTTGTGGAGTAATGGTAAAATTGTCGTTTTCGTATTCGAGGTAAGTTCGTGTGATTTAATAAACATGTTATTAATGTTATTATTGTTATACTTAAAAATCTCCTTGTTATTATTGTATTGAATTATATGTTAGTGCTAGGGTGTATGAGAAAATATTATACCCTATCAAATAATCGAATGCTTAATATGTCGATTTCACTTTGTGTATTTATGAAATATTGGAAATTGATGAAATATGGTATCTTGTTGAGATGAGTAAATTATAGAATGATGAAATGAACTGAAAGTTCTTATGGTGACGAACCTTATGAATTGTATGATCAATTCTTCAAACAAGCTTGGCTACGATGTGACCCTTGAGAAATCTCGGTTGGACCTTTAGAAATACCTACAATACGGGCATCGAGACACTGCTATTATGTGAGCCAGTGTAAGACATGTCTGGGACATACATCAGCATTGAGACGAGAGCCAGTGTAATGCATGTCTGGGACATGCATCGACTACGAGATGTGCTAGTGTAAGACATGTCTGGGACATGCATCGGCACGAATATGTGAATGCTAGTGTAAGACCATATCTGGGATATGGCTTCGGCATCGATATGTGTAAGATTTCCCGATTATCCTCTAATATTCCAAGTGGTTAAACGGATAGTTCAAAGCTTGCGATGAAAGCGAGAAGGTAAATATATGAGCATGCTGAAAGGGTACAAGTATGTATGCTTAAATGCTATTGCGAACATGAAACAATGCACCTTTGGTAAGGATACAAATAAGTAAGTTATGCCTATGAAAATGAAATTGTGGTGACCTTGTGATTATGGTTTTATGTTTATGATGTACATATATGTATTCTTACCATGATGGTTGAAATGTGAGTGATGATTATGTGTGTGACTTAGAGGCCACATTAAATTGAGACATGAAATGTATATTCAGTTACTTGGTGGCCTAATGAACATGAAAGGAGAAATGGATTGTCATAAATGCCCATTTAAAAATGATCATAAAAGAGTGAAATATAGTAATAAAACAGTTTCAGACAACAGCAGTAGTCTGAATTTGAAAATACACCAAAAATAGCAGAAAGTGAATAAAATATGGAATTGAAGCTTATTAAGTGTAGTTTCACATAGAAGAAACGGTGCAAGCAAAAGAATTTCATATTATGAGATATTTGAAATTGTGTGAGACATAGTCAGAACGATTTCGAAATCCCCTGTTTTGATTTGGGAAAATCATAAAAAATTGTACAAAAATAATTATGAGTTATAATTTATATGCCTAGATTCCTTAATGAGTCTATTTTTATGAGAAATAAATGGGAACATGATTCGAGTTCCATATGAGAAGATAATTAATTTTTAGTAAAGACTAGTCGAAGTTGTTAGGCAGTGAATCAAAGGGTGATTTTACAGAATAAACTGTACTAATTGGCTAAACCAAAATTTTAAAAATTTTATGGTAAGAAGATAAGTGAGTCTGGTTTCAGGGAAAATTAGCGGAACTTAATTTGGAGTTCCATAGCTCCAAATATAAATCATTTCGTGACTGTTACTCAAGAAAACAGCTTGACTGGAGCATGAGTAAAAATGCAAATAGGGTTGTATTACCATGAGAAGCAAGTTGATAAATTGCTTATTGTTTTCATATGGTCTTACTAAGCTATAAAGCTTACTCCCTTCCTTTCTTTTCCTTTAGTGTTTTCAGGTTAGCTCTGGGTTGCAGATCGTCGGAGGCCGCATCACACTATCAAACCATCGCCTTTGGAATATGAATATATGTTATGCATGTTCAAGTGAGTGGCATTTATAGGGGCTAGGATTTTTTTTATATGTGTTAATATGATTAGGCAAATGTATTGGCCCTTATTGAATTATTTTTATTTGGCCATGAGATGTGGCTTATATTGATTATTGGCTTGTAAGCCTAAGCATGTGTATGCATGATTAAATGCTTCATAGGATGTGATCATGTTGTTGATGTGGATGAAATTATAAAGATGTCTTAGATGCTTAATCTTGTTAAAGCATAGTGTTGAGTGGCATGAGTGGATATGAAGTTGCCTTGATCATGTCTTATTTGTGTTTGATTAAGTGCTCTAATGTGCCATGTTAATGGCCAATGAAAATAAGCATGTGTGTATGAAATTGAGGATGACCAATGGCTTGGAAAATAGCCTCAAAATTGTCCAAACGGGTGTGTGTCTAGACCGTGTGTGATTCAGCCTACATGGTCATGTAATTCAGCTGTGTGTCCCCTGCATCATATATTTTAGATTCGAATTAGCCATACGGGCTGAGACACGACTGTGTGTCTCAGTTGTGTGAAGGGCACGGCCTGGAGACACGGACGTATGCCTAGGCCGTGTGCCCTTGCTTTGGTGATGAAGTTATAAATAGGGAGCTACACGGGCTGGAGATACGAGCGTGTGAACCCACACGGCCAACTCTCACGGGCGTGTGTGTAACACCCCGAACCCGAGACCGTCACCGGAGTCGAATACGAGGTGTTGACAGACTTTTAAAAATTTTTCCAGACACTGCCCAGTCTGAGTACTAGTCGCTTCAAAAATCATATCTTGAGTTTCACAACTCGAAAATCAGTTTTGTGATTTTTCCCTGAAACTAGACTCATGTCCCCACCTATGTATTTTTTTCTAGAATTTTTGGTTGGGCCAATTAGTACAGTTTATTAGTCAAAGTCTCCCATGTTACAGGGATCGACTACCCTGACCTTTGCGCATTACGACTTGGATATCTCCTTGTACAGGGCTCCAATACTGATGCCGTTTGTTTCTATGGAAACTAGACTCAGAGAGGAATCCATGCATATATGGTATGACCCCTAATTATCTCTGGTCAATTTATAGTGAATTTCCAAAGGCGGAACAGGGAATCCAGAAACTGTTCTGGCCCCGTTCCACAAGAACCCGAATATCTCTTACTGTACTGTTCATATGATTGTTTCGTTACTTCCATATGAAAGTAGGTTCATCAAGGTTCGATTACATAATTTATTCACTATTTAATTCCACTCCTACGAATTTTTGTGATTTTTCAAATCTACACCACTGTTGCTGTCAGCATCTGTTTTCAAGGTAAACTTTACCTATTTTGTGGTTACCATGGACCAACTAGGGTTTTGCCATACATAGGTCCACATGTGATCATATTTAGCCATTCCAATGGCTGATCATTAGCCCAACACTTCCATTTCAAACCATAGTCACATCGTGAAACCATATATACATACATAAACACAAATGGTCTAATGCCATACTCCACTTCTACAAGCCATTTTCGCATGGCTTTACACACATACATCACAAAAGAACTTAAACAACAGGGGGTAGTCCTATACATGCCATATCCAGAGTTCAACTAAAAGAGTACCAAAAGAGCTTTGATAGTGTAGATGACTTCGACTTCACTGATCCCGAATCCGATAGCTAACGAACAAAATCTATAAAACAGAGAGCCAAAGCAACCGGGTAAGCATTTTAAGCTTAGTAAGTCTCAAGTAATGAAATCGGCTTTGACTACAGTATTACATTCACATAGCTAGCTAAGTCACTTTATTAACACACATTCTCATAATCATACTTACTTCACACTTCATCAACATATATACACAAGGTATCAACCTTTCTAAAAGCCGAAAATTCGTTAGCCGATCGCACGAATACTATTTAAAACGAATCGACTTTTCCAATGCACATGCAAACATACCTTATCGTTCGGGTTGGTCGAGCATATTTATTGAATTAGTTACAGCACAAAACGCTCACATTCAAACCCAAGTTTCTTCGGTATATAACCGAATACAGCCGCAAACACATTTGCCTTCGGGTCTTAACCCGGACATATCAACTTGCATAATTGCCTTCGGGTTTTAGCCCGGATATATCATCTCGCATAATTGCCTTCGGGTCATAGCCCGGATATATTAACTCGCATAATTGCCTTCGGGTCTTAGCCCGGATATATCAACTCGCATAATTGCCTTCGGGTCTTAGCCCGGATATATCAACTCGCATAATTGCCTTCGGGTCTTAGCCCGGATATATCAACTCGCATAATTGCCTTCGGGTCTTAGCCCGGATATATTCCAATGCTCATGCACACATATATCAATAATCATAACACATCCATATCATTTCTTCGTTACTAAGGCTCAAACACAAAACATTTATTAAACCTTTCAAATTTCGGCTCAGTAGCCACACACAAAGAGCATAATTTCAATTGGCTTTATAACATAGTCTCTAAGCACATTCCACTATCCGTCATAGTATGACTATTCATTTCAATATAATTCAAGTAGGGTCATTACTCGAAGACTTACCTCAAATGTCGTCGAACGACTTCAACGGCTATTCAATTACTTTTTCCTTCCCTTTATCGGATCTAGTTCCCCTTTGCTCTTGAGCTTAAGTTCAACAAAATTTAAAATAGTCATTAATCGACTATTCAAGTATTACTTTCAGAATAATATATATATTGATCCGACTTTCACACACATAGATTATAGTAAGCTTTATAATAATCAATAAATAATTCATTGGCAAACTTTATTAATGTTTACAACAAAATCACATATTCACTACGAGCTGTTTTCCTAAGCAGTAGTTACTAAATTATTTATAACTGGAGCTACTAAACTCCAAATCACTTGCCGTTAATTTTCCCTGAATATAGACTCGTATATCTTCCATCCATAAAATTTTCAGAATTTTAGGCTTGGCCAATCAATACCAGATTTTTCTTAAAGTTTCCCCTGTTTCACTGTTTGACTATTCTGACCACTCTTCACTACGAAT
Organism: Gossypium hirsutum; assembly: GCF_007990345.1. Classification (NCBI taxonomy): domain Eukaryota; kingdom Viridiplantae; phylum Streptophyta; class Magnoliopsida; order Malvales; family Malvaceae; genus Gossypium; species Gossypium hirsutum. Next base: position 31,098,691 of record NC_053424.1, read on the forward strand.
CCAATTTCTCACGTTACAGAATTCAAAATGTGTTGTATTGATCTCATTAGAAACTAGACTA